>NW_026589969.1:702-7552 GCF_907164565.1 Psammomys obesus | reverse complement strand
TTTTTTTTTTTTTTTTTTTTTTTTTTTTTTTTTTTTTTTTTTTTTTTGTATCTTAACTCTCATTGCTACATTAAACTACCTTTTACTAAACTTCGGTGGCTTTACCTTTTCCAATTAATATGTGTTTAGACCCCTGACACTAGAGAACTGCCTACTCATGTCTCTGAAGAAAAAAAAAATTTTTTTTCTAGGACTCTGCTGTTCATGAAAAGTATGGACGACTCTTGAGGATCAGGGAGATACTTACTGTGCCCACCAGAGAACATTGTCATCAACACTGAGGGATTCTATGTATCTAAAATTGCTGTGACCAAGGAAATAAAAGAGGCCATTTAATTGGGCTTGCTGCTTCAGAGTTTTAAAGTCCATGGTAATGGAGCTAAGGCATGGTGACAGGAATAACTGGGAGCATACATCTTGATCCACAAGCAGAAATAAGAGAGAGGACACATGGAATGATATGGCTCTTTAAAAATGTCAATCCTAGCCTAGAGATTCAATATCTTCAACAAAGTCACAACTCTTAATCCTTCTGCACAAGTTATAACAACTGATGACCAGGTATTCGAACATTTGAGTCATTGAAAATATTTGTATTTGAAGAACAGACTTGGGTAATTCTGAATATTATGGGTAAATTCTCCTTAGAAGTAGCATACAATGTTTTTATTACATATCTGGGAAAACCGTCTTTTTGGTTCACAGCTGTTACTATAATGGAAGGCCAAAGTAAAAGTAGCTAATATCGCTAAGCAAATAGGAGTGGATGTACTAAAAGGAACATATATGAGTTGCTAGTGAAACGTCTGAAGGGAATAAGAAAAGATAACTAGAAACCAGGACAATTGCCTGATGGATATCTTCTGTGTTACCCATCAGAACAACATACATCAAAATAGAAAGAAGCCCACAACTGTCATGATCATTTCAATGACAGTAAGATTTACTGGGGTAGACAACTGCATTCATCTTTCCAGGGCAAACAGGGACAGGGAAAATTTTTGTGTATTCATTGAAGGTCTACAACAGCATTTTAGGAAATAGTCCCAAGATAAGTTAAACCACCTGGTAATGATGCAGAGACCATCATACTTGATCTTAATACTTTTCCTACATTTCTTAATGGTCCCTCTTTTTGAAACACAGATGCCTAATGGACTTTGTGCTTATGATTGAATTGATTGAACTGCATGGCTTAGATTTCACTAAACACTGCCAGTTATGCCTTTCCCCACTGAGAAGGGGTTATGTGTACCCACCATCAGCAAAAGACTGGGACATGAAAGAGTCTTATTTGGAGACTAATCCTTCTGGAAAGAACCTGCCTACTGCCAATGAGCACAAGAGGAAGAATTGGATACATATTTACACACACGCTCCATTCCTGAATTAACACAAAACATAAGACCTTCTTCCCACCTTGTCCTTATTCTCAAATATGACTTGGGACTAAGCTATTAAGTGCCCTATTTGCCTATGCAATGAGAAAGGGTCACGCCTCTGGATAGAAAGCTTGTCTAAAAGTGGCCCAAGGTCCAACATCCCTGCAGGAAACTCTTGAAGATTTTTCAAAGACATTTTCTCAGAGGCATTTTCCTTTGTTTGTTTCCTGGTCCTGCCACTCCTCTTCATTTATTTTGTAGTCCACCTAACTCACATTTCTGATAGAGAAGCTATTACCTCTGGATCAGTTCTGACTCCATGCTTACTGACGTCTGTTGAACACTAAAAAATAGTCATAATCCTTGAGTATCTTCATTCATGCTGCCAGCCAAAAGTCTTGCTTCGTTGCAAATCTATGTGAGCCCTTATTTTCCATTTTTTTTTTTTTTTGCAGCCCCGTCCCTCCTCTCCCCATACCAGTCCCACTTATCATCCCTCCTACCTCCCCTTTTCCTGGGAAAAGTGGATCTTCCTTTCCCATCCAGCCCAGCTCATCAAGTTGTATCAGGACTCAGCATGTCTTCTTCCCCTGTGGCCTGGCAAGGCAGACCCACCAGGGAAAAGTAATCAAAAAGCTGGCAAGTGAGTCTATGTTTAATGTATTCCCCACTTTTCTTATTAGCAGACCCACATGAAGCCTAAGCTGCCCATTTGCTACATCTTTGTAAGGGGCCTCGGTCCAGTCTGTGCATGGTCCCTGGTTGATGCTTCAGTCTCAGCAAGCCCCTCTGCGTCCTGGTTAGTTGGCTCTGTTGGCCTTCTTCTGGGGTGCCTGTCACTTCCAGGTCCTTTTATTTTTACTCCTACTTTTTCCACAAGACTCATAGCCCAATTTTTGGCTGTGAGTGTCAGCATGTGTTTTGAGGCACTGAGTACTTCTCAGAGGATAACTCTGTCAGGCTCCTTTCTGCAAGTTTTGCAGAACATCATTCATGGTGTCAGGGGTTGGTATGCACTGATGGGGTAGGTCTTTGGTTGGGTCAGGCATCGGTTGGACATCCGCTCAATCTCTGCCCTGTCTGCTCTATCTTTATCCCTGCATATCTTGTAGACAGGGTAAATTTTGGGTCAAAGTATTTGGGGGTGGGTTGGAGCTTTCCATTCTTGGCTAGGAAACTAGTCTAGTTAATGTTGTCCTCTTTGGCCTCTACTACTAGGTGTCTCTGCTTGAGTCCTCTTAATACCTTCCCAGGAGGCTACCCTGACTTAGGTCTCCAGCTTGACACAGAGTTACCCCCACCCTCAGTTTCTCTTTTCTCTACAGGCCTTCTGTCCTCTCTCCCTTGCTCTCCTCACGTCTGCTCTCTGTCTTCTTAACCCTAAGTGCCCCTCTCCTACCTTGTTTCTTCTCTTTAGACACTGCCTCTGTATATTCTATCTCCTCTTCTGAGTGAGACTTATGCATCTTCCCTTGGACCCTCTAGGTTACTTATTTTCCATAGGGTCTGTGCCTCATAGTATGCTTATCCTGTACTATATGGCTAAAATCCATTTATAAGTGAGTATATACCATGTGTGTCTTTCTGGGTCTGGGTTAAATCATTGAGGATGATATTTTCTAGTTACATCCATTTGCCTGCACATTTCATTTCTTTGTTTTTAATAGATGAGTAGTATTCCATTGTTTAAATGTGCCAGAGTTTCTTTATCCATTCTTAGGTTGAGGGATTGTTTCCAGATTCTGGTTATTGTGAATAAAGCTGCTATGAACATAGTGTCCTTGTGGTATGGTGGAGTATCTTCTGGGTATATGCCTAGGAGTGGTGTAGCTATGTTTTGAGTTAAAGCTATTCACAATTTTTTGAGAAAGTGCCAGACTGATTTCCAAAGTGGATGTACAAGTTTATACTCCCACCAGCAATGGAGGAGTGTTCCGCTGTCTTCACATCCTTGCCAACATGCTTTGCTGCTTGAGATGTTGATCTTAGTCATTCTGGCCAATGTAAGATGGAATTACAGTGTTGTTTTGTTTGCATTTCCCTGATTCTTCTCTTGAGAACTTTGTTTAGTTCTGTGTCTCATTTTTTTGTTTTTTTCTCTGATTTTAATTTTTAATTTTTTTATTTTTAATTTTTTTATTTTATTATTTATTTTTTAAATTTTTTATTAATTACACTTTATTCACTCATTTTTTAATTGGGTAACTTTGCTTATTGGTGTTTGATTTCTTGAGTTCATTATATATTTTGGATATTAGCCTTTTATCAGACTTAGGACTGGTAAAGATCTTTTCCCAGTTAGTACACTGTCATTTCATTCTACTGAAAGTGTCCTTTCCCTTACAAAAGCTTCGAGTTTTAAAAGGTCGCAGTTATTAACTTGTTGATCTTAGAGGCTGAGCTGTTGTTCTCTTCAGGAAGTTGTCTCCAGTTTGTTCAAGGTTCTTTCCCACTTTCTCTTCTAATAGATTTAGTATATTCCTGTTATATTGAGGTCTTTGATCCACTTGTATTTGAGTTTTGTGCAGGGAAATATTTTTTTTATTGTGAGCCTTGCCTTCCACGACTGAGCCATCTTTCCAGCCCTTGTGCAGGGAAATAAATATGTAGCTATTTGCATTTTTCTACATGCAGACATCCAGTTAGACCAGCATCATTTGTTTAAGATGTCTTTTTTCCATTGTATGGTTTTGCCTCCTTTTTCAAATATTAAATGGGTTTAATATTTGAAAAAGTTCTGCACTTTTGATTCTATTCCATTGATCAACCAGTATATTTATATGCCAGTACCATAAAGTTATTATTACTATTGCTCTGTAGCAGAGCTTGAGATCAGGGGCAGAGACACCTCCAGAAGTTCTTTTATTGTATAGGATTGTTCTAGCTATTCTGAGGTTTTTTTTTTTTTTTCCATATGAAGTTTAGAATTGCTCTTTCAAGATATATAAAGAACTTTTTTGGTATTTTGATAGGGATTGCATTGAATATATAGATTACTTTTGGTAATGTGACCATTTTTATTATGTTAGTCTTACTGAACCATGAGCATGAGATATTTTTTCCATCTTCTGATATCATCTTCAGTTTTTTTCTTCAGAGACATGAAGTTCTTGTCATAAAGATCTTTAACTTGCTTTGGTTAGTTACCCCAAAATACTTTTAAGTATTTGTGGCTGTGTGAAGTGTGTAGTTTCCCTAATTTCTTTCTCAGTCCATTTCTTGCTTGTCTTGTACGACTACTGATTTTTTTTTTTATTAATCTTGTATCTCTCTGTTTATCAGCTGTAGGAGTTCTCTGGTGGAATTTTGGGGGTTGTTTATATATATTATCATACTATCTGAAAAGAGTGATACTTTGACTTCTTACTTCCCAATTTGAATCTACTTGATCTCTTTTAGGTGTTCTATTGCTCTAGCTAGAACTTCAAGTACTATATTGAAGGGGTGTGGAGAAGGTGAGCTGCCTTGTCTTTTCCCTGATTTTAATGGAATTGCTTTGAGTTTCTCTACATTTAATTATGTTGGCAATTGGCTTCCTGCCTATAGCCTTTCTAATGATTAGTTATGAGGCTTGTATCCCTGATCTCTCCAAGACTTTCATCATGAAGGGTTGTAGGATTTTGTCAGAGACATTTTCTGCATTTGATGAGATTATCATGTGACTTTTTTCTTCTTTGAGTTTCCTTGTATGGTTGATTACATTGATATATTTTTGTATCTTGAACCATCTGGGCATCCCTGAGATGAAGACTACTTGATTATGGTGGATAATGTATTTGATATGTTCTTGGATTTTGTTTGTGAGTCTTTTATCGAGTATTTTTGCATCAATGTTCATGAATGAAAGTGGTCTAATATTCTCTTTTTTGGTTGAGTCTTTGTGTGGTTTACATACCAGGGTGATTGTGGCTACATAGAATGAGTTTGGCAATGTTCCTTTAGTTTCTCTTTTGTGGAATATTTGAGAAGTATTGTATTAGCTCTTCTTTGAATGTTTGATAGAATTCTGCACTAAAACCATCTGGGCCAGAGCTCTTTATCTTGGGAGAATTTTGATGACTGGTTCTATTTCCTTAGGGGTTATAGGATTGTTTAAATTGTTTACCTGATCTTGATTTACTTTTGGTAGGTTAAATCTATCCAGAAAACAGTCCATTTCTTTCAGCTTTTCTAATTTTGTGGAATGTAGGCTGTTAGGGTCATAACTAATGATTTTTTTAATTTCCTCATTGTCTGTTATTATGTCGCCCTTTTCATTTTTGATTTTGTTAAGCTGGATACTTTCTGCCTTATTGTTAGTTTGGATAAGAGTTTGTCTATTTTGGTGATTTTCTCAAAGAACCAGCTCTTGGTTTCATTGATTCTTTGTATTGTTCTATTTGCTTCCAATTTATTGATTTCAGCCCTGTCGCTTATTCTTTGGTTGTTTGCTTTTTTCTGTTCTAGAACTTTCAGATGTACCTCTAAGTTACTAGTATTGGATATCTCCAATTTTTTTATGAAGATGCTTAGTGTTATAAACTTTCCTCTTAGCACTGCTTTCATTGTGTCCCATACATCTGGGTATATTGTGCCTTCATTTTCACTGAATACTAGAAAATACTAGAAAGTCTTTAATTTCTTTCTTTATTTCTTCCACGAACCAGTGGTCATTGAGTAGGGAGTTTCCAGGAGTTTGTAGGCTTTCTATTATTTCTGTTGTTTTTGAGTTCCAGCATTAATCCAGGGTGGTCTGATAATATACAAGGGGTTCTTTCAATCTTTTTCTATCCATTGAAACTTGCTTTGTGACATGGTTTATGGTCAGTTTTGGAGAAGGTTCTGTGAAGTGCTGAGAACAATGTATATTTTCTTGTGTTGGGTGAAATGTTCTGTAGATATCTGTTAGGTCCATCTGATTAATGACATTTATTTGTTTCTTTATTTTACCATTTAATTGCTATCTTGATGATCTATCCATTGGAGAGAATGGGATGTTGGATTCTCCTACTATTAATGTGTAGGGTTCAATGTGTGCTTTAAGCTTTAGGAACATTTCTCTTATAAATGAGTGTGCATTTGGGGCATAGATGTTTAGAATTGTGACATCATCTTGGTGTTTTATTTTTTCTCTGATGAGTATGAAGTGTCCTTTCTCTCTTTTGATTAACTTTGTTTGAAAGTCTATTTTATTAGATACTAGAATGGCTACTCCAGCTTGTTTCTTGAATCTGTTTGCTTTGAAAACCCTTTCGCAGCCCTTTTCTCTGAGGTAATGTCTATCATTATTGCTGAGGTGTGTTTTTTGTATGCAACAGAATGATAGGTCCTCTTTTCATATCCATTATGTTAACCTATGCCTTTTATTGGGGAGTTGATGCCATTGATGTTGAGAGATACTAATGACCAGTTTTTCTTCCTTTTATTTTGCTGGTGGTGGTGGTAGTGTGTGTGTGTGTGTGTGTGTGTGTGTGTGTGTGTGTGTGTGT
>NW_026589969.1:0-692 GCF_907164565.1 Psammomys obesus | reverse complement strand
GTGTGTGTGTGTGTGTGTGTGTGTGTGTGTGTGTGTGTGTGTGTATTTCCCCTTCTTTTGGTTCTGCTGATGCAGGGTTATTTATTACCTGTTTTTCTGAGTGTAGTTTGCTCCCTTGGGTTGAAGTTTTTGTTCTAGTGTCTTATGTAGGTCCGGATTTGAGGATAGGTACTGTTTAAATTTGTTTTTGTCATGGAATAACTTGTTTTCTCCCTCTGTGGTAATTAACAGTTTTTCTGGGTATAGTAGTCAAGGCTGACAACTGTGGTCCCTTGTATCTGCAAGATATCTGTCCAGGTCCTTCTGGCTCTTGGAGTTTCTGATGAGAAGTCAGGTTTAATTCTGATATGTTTGCCTTTTATGTGACTTGATCTCTTTTTCCTTGCAGTTTTTAATATTCTCTTTCTGTTCTGTACATTTAATGTTTTGATTATTATGTGGTAGGGTAATTTTCTTTTCTGGTTTAATCTATTTGGTGTTCTGTTAGCTTCTTGTATGTTTATAGGCCTCTTTTTCTTTATGTTGGGGAAGTTTTCTTTGATTTTGTTGGAAATATTTCCTTGGCCTTGGAGCTGGGACTCTTTTCCTTCTTCTATTTCTATTATTCTTAGGTTTGGTCTTTTCATAGTGCTTCAAATTTCTTGGATGTTCTATGCAAGGGATATTTTAGTTTTAAAATTTTCTTTGACTGG
>NW_026589968.1:0-6270 GCF_907164565.1 Psammomys obesus | reverse complement strand
ACTTTAACCTGAATGTACTATTATAAATGGAATGGTGTGATTGGTGCTGTCTTTAATTGAATGTAGCCTTCCAACCCAATACAAAACTCTGTCAGGAATAATCAAATCTTCAACATGGTAGACTATCAAGCAGCTCTTAAGATTCAATGCAATTCACATCAAAATCCCAACACAATTTTTTACTGACCTTGACAAACAATTCACATCTACATATATAGAAAAAAAAGGATATCTAAAATAATCCTGCATAATAAAAGAACTTCTGGATCCATCACCATCCCTCATTTTAAGCTGTGCTACAGATCAATAGTAATAAAAATCATATGGTATTGGCATAAAAACAGACTAGTTGATCAATGGAATCTAATCAAAGACCCAGAAATAAACTGCACATCTACAGACACCCGAGTGTGTACAAAGAAGTCAAAACCATACAATGGGGAAAAGAAAACAATTCAACAAATTGTGCTGGTCTAACTGCATGCTTGCATGCACAAGAATGTGAAAACATTCATATTTATTACCCTGCACAAAACTCAAGTCCAGGTAGATCTAAGATCTCAATATAAAACCAGATACACTAAATCTAACAGTAGATAAGTAGGAAATATCCTTGCACTTATTAGAACAGGAGACAACATCCTGAACAGAACAGAATATCATGGGGACTAAGATCAACAATGCATAAATGGGGCCTCATGAAAATAGGAAGAGCTGGAGAGGACAGGAACTCCACAAGAAGAGCAACAGAACAAAAAATTTGAACACAGGGAACTTCCCAGAGACTCATACTTCAACCAAGGACTATTGGTGTAGATAACCTAGAACCCCTGCACAGATGTAGCCCATGGCAGTTTAGTGTCCAAGTGGGTTACATAGTAATGGGAAGAGGGACTGCCTCTGACATAATCTGATTGGCCTGCTCTTTGATCACCTCCCCCTGAGTGGGGAGCAGCCTTAACAGGCCACAGAAGATGACAATGCAGCCACTCATGAGGTGATCTGATAGACTAAGATCAGAAGGAAGGAGAGGAGAACCTCCCCTATCAGTGAACATGGGGAGGGGCATGCATGCAGAAAGGGGAGGGAGGATGGGATAGGGAGGGGAGAAGGGAGGGGCTTATGGGGGATACAAAATGAATAAAGTGTAATTAATAAAAATTTTTAAAAAGTTAAAAAAATAAATGAACTAAGTTTAAATTTTATTAAAAAAAAAAAGAAAAAGAAAATTGGAAAACATCTCCAAGGCAAAGGACACTGTCAATAGGACAAAATAGCAGCCTTCAGAGTGAGAAAAGATCTTTACCAACCCTACATCTGACAGAGGACTAATATCCAAAATATATGATGAAATTAAACACCAAAAAAACAAAATAACCCAATTAAAAATGGGTTACAGCACTAAAGAGAGATATCTCCACAGAGCAATATGTAATGGTAGAGAAGCAATTAAAGAAATGTTCTATGTTTTTAGCCATCATGGAAATGCAAATCAAAACAACTCTGAGATTCCATGTAACACTTGTCAGAAAAATCAAGTCACAGCACATGCTGGTGAGGATGTGGAGAAAGGGGAACACTCCTCCATTGCTGGCAGGAATGCAAATTTTTATGACTGTAGAAATCAATCTGGATGTTTCTCAGAAAACTGGGACTAGATCTTCCTCAAGACCCAGCTATACCACTGCTGGACATATACACAAACATGCTCGACCATACCACAAGGAGACTTGCTAAAAAAGTTCATAGCACGTTTATTCATGATTGACAACAAAAGGAAACAACATACTGTACTTGTACGCTGTTCCTAAATATCTCTAAGTTCTGGTATGTTTTCAAACAATTGAGAGCATTTAATTGTTACATATTATTGTATATCCATTATTTGTAGGTGATAGTATACATACAAAATAGAAGGTTCTTAAAATATTTTAGAACTTAGACGATGCAAAAAATTGAAAGGTATCTTGTGACTATCTCTCAGTATAACAACACATCAGGTCAAATAAAATGTAGAGAATGATAAATGTAAAATTATCCATAACTTTAACCCACATTATATCAGGTAACTAAATGGGGACAGAGTCATTTTTATGTTAAATAGCAAAATATCTCTTCTCAGCAGAAACTTTAATTTCACAATTAATTGAAAATAAGAAAACATCATGTATTTTTCTCTTGTAAATTGTTCACTCACCCAGTGAATTTTCTCTGATCTCAGCAATGTTTGGTAGAGATGCAGTAATCTTCGAATGAATTTTCTCTGGCCTCAGCAGTGTTTGGTAGAGAGGCCGCAATGTTAGCTCAGCTCTGGGGTCAGATCATCAATGTGTGGAGGGGATATATCTAGCAGGGTCTGGAGCCAGAAGGTTTGGAAACACACTCTGTCTAGTCTGGGGAAGAATGAACCTGGTTAAGCCCTGGAATCTCCTTTTATAGAGGCTTTGAAGACCACGCCCACTTCTTCCCTTGGTTGCTTTTACTAATGCTTCCAATAGGTGAGCTCCAGTAGATTGAATCAACCCTCTTTCCAATCTCCACAAGAAAATATCCACAAGGTTTCCTGAGTTACTGTTTAGCTGGGTGGAAGCTCAAACCTTTAATCCCAGAGTCCTAGGAAATTTACTATTGTAGCAGGAAGATTTTTTAGTTCAAAATATACATATACAGTATAAATACAGTAAAATATTGCTTTTAAAAAAGTAATTTTACAAATTTTGCTGTACCTAAATATTTCACAGTGTGCTTACATTTTCCTTTGATCATGCAACAGATGACGATGTCATCAACTTCTGATTCTAGCAAATACCAAAGACTACTTCTTCTGGCCATCTTCATTCTCTACTCACTCAACTTTATTTTCTAAAAAAAGAAAGTCATAAATCTTATGCCGTTTACTATTGACTCTGTAGAGTGACATTGGAGTTCAATGATTCCTAGTTCCCCCGCTGTCTAGAGTTCATGTTGTCCAGACAGAGAATTCTGTATCAATGCTATAGATGTGCAATAGTTAAGAACCTTCCGCATCTCAGTCAGGAAATTTTGCCCATGGATGCTGAGTTTGTAATTTTTGTGTTTTTAGCTGAAATTAAATTTCATCACTTCCCCTTCTCTTCCCTTCTTACAGATCCTTTAAATCATCAGCCACAGAAGGTTTGGCTAGGGTTTTAGGTGGATCCTCACACCTGGAAAGATCTGGATTTGGGTGGGGCTTTCTACTTCAAACAATTCAATCACGAAAAATCCCTCAAAGGAAAAATTCCAGCTGGGCTGGTGTGGTGGAATATGCTTATAATCCTAGCACTCAGGGAGGTAGAGGCAGGTGGATCTCTGTGAGTTCAAGCCTAGCCTGGTGTCCAAAGTGAGTCCAGGCCAAGATTACATAGAAACACCCTGTCTGAAAAAAAGAAAAGAAAAGAAAGAAAGGAAGAATGAAAGAGATAGAGAGAGAGAAAGAGAAAGGAGAAAGAAAGAAAGAAAGAAAGAGAAAGATAGGGTCCAGCCTTGTGGGTTTTAGTTAACTCCAGATGCAGTCAAATTGATAAGCAAGAATAGTCATCACAAGGGCTGACCATTTTGTGCTAGGTGATCAGTTAGGGATCTCATCCCTGATAGATGCTAATTCTTCGTCTATGGGTGGGACTTGTTCAAAAATTTCCACTACCACATCAATATGTCCATTGTTCTGGTCTTGTTTATTCAGCCATTTCTAGAAGTGACACTTTCACAGCAGACTTCTTGGTATTCTGGCTCTTCCTATCTTCCCCACTCTCTTCCACAATGTTTCTGGAGCCAATAATGCAGGGGCTAGGATCTAGTTGTATCTGTTAGAGTGGGATCCCCATGATCTGTTGGTTTTTGCAGTCTGTCTAGCTGTGGTATTCCCTGAGTGTCTGCCTGTGTGGCTCATTGCTTCTTTTCAATGTTATCTGTCAATAAGCTTCACTAGGATATTTAAAACTGTATTTTCAATCTAATATTTTGTTTACTTTGACAGTAAACCAAATCAATGATAAGTTAATGTCTCTGTAAGTATGAGATCAAGGGAATCATAGGAAAACTGGCAGGAAAAGAGCATTTATTATTACTTATATGTCATGTCAGTTTTCCACGTTGAATTGTGTTTACTATTTAGAAAGCACAAAGGACTATAATGAGTGCTAAGATGTAATCCAAGTTCACTGCAAATTTACTTGTAATGGGCATCATATCAGGGTCCACCAAAAGGTGGTGAAAATTCTGTGCTTCATTGTTTCTCTGGACTCCCAAAAGCACATGGACTTCTCCTTTCTCATCCAGGCCGAGTGAAGAGGAAGAATGCAAGAAAGGCCAGGATGGTGCTGGAGCTGGTGAGGATGAGGATGAGGATTAAATCAATACTGCCAACATCCACACCAGTGACGCCATAGTAGCATAAGCTACAGGGCCGAGGATATGCTTTCTCTGGAAATTCGGCCCCTGGAATGTCCCTGGTAGACTAGACTCATCCTACTTGGAAAAGAGACGTATTCTGAGATTTCTACACTTTTTCAGTTGTGGCTCTGGGGCTGGAATAATGAATTCTTTGATCTTTCTCTGTGACTCCTGAAATAGCACAACTAATTTTATAAAGAAATTTATTATTAGTAAATTGTTAAAGGCTTTAATAAAAATAATAAGTTTAAGAAAGGTAATGAATTAGATTTAGTATTAATAGGCATTAAGAATAGTGAAAAAATAATATGCTCCTTCTTAAGAAATAATAGCATGAGAGGTGCAGCTGGCGGGAGTTTCCCCTCCCTTCAGTGCCTTGTTCCTAGGGAAGATCATAAATCTTAAGCAGGACATATGGGAGGATGGTTAACAAAGGTGTAGTTAGATTTTGATATAGAGAGGGACTTTGGCAGGCATCTGATTTAGCTCCTGACTTTCTTCACTAGTCAGTGATAATGAAACCATAGTTTGAGGTTTTTGTTTCTTGTTTGCGTTGATCAGAAAGTTTCTAGGCAAAGATTTCTTGTGGGCACTGTCCTATGTTAAAACATAAACTTTGTATCCTTGGTAAAAGTCTGAATGTTCTGGAAAGCATGCCAATTTTAAGGTGCTTCCTTGTGAGATCACTATAAAAATACTAGCTTGACTTCAGTAAAATTGCAGCAGAGTCAAAACCATCAAGGTGTCTCTGTCTGTCAATTCATTGCCGAAACCGTGTCGTCCTGTCCAAAGCCTTGTTCTCCCGAGGACGCTGGGAGCCCGACTGGGCCAGTCCGTGGCAAATACCTTCCTGGACTTGAGAACTGCATATAGGTTTCCAATTAACTAATAAAACAGAATTGATACTTGGAAAAAAATCTTCCTGTAATATGCATTTGGGGTTGCTCTTTGAGAAGTGTTTTGCTCTAGGCAGTCTCTTGCAAATGTACAAGCTTGTAAAAATTTGATGAAAATTTTCAACTCTGTGTTCAATTTTTGTTATTTTAATGTTCTTACAAATTATTTTAGAGTGGAAGGTCTAATGTACCAAAAAAATCCAAAAAAAAACCAAACAAAAACAAACAAACAACAAAAAAACAAAGGAGGAAAGCATGACCATCAGATTGTAGTCACAAACTCTTTGCTTAACAGTGACAGTTAGTATGAGTATTTGTATTTGAGGGACACAGAACCAACAGCTAAAGCCAATTAAGTCCAACTTTGTCGAACACTGAAAGTTTAAGTTGTCTGGATGAAATTTGCATCAAACAAAGCAAAATGAATTTTAGTGTAGATATTTAAAGAGATGGGAGATGGGCACCTGTTGGTTGGATAGCCAAGTCTTGTACAATCATGGGAGCTTTCCTTATGGCTCAAGGTTTCCTCCCATAACACAGTAGGGTTCCCCTACTGTTCATCCTGATGGAATTTAGATAGACATAGAAACCTTTGTACAAGTCTGTGAAGAATTAGTGCCATTTGATTCACTTCAGTTGGAAAGAGCCACCCTAAATGGTTATAAGATCCATTTGTCCCTTCTGTGGTTTGGAGTCTCAAAATGAAGAAAAGGGGGAAGAGGAGCTGAGCAGGAAGCTTTCCTAGAGTTCCTGCTTCCCAATGCTTTTTGGATGCCATGAAAACAGCTGCCTTGGGATCCTGCCACCATTTTTCATGCACCATGATGGACAATATCCTTGAATTATGAGGCCACATAAGTTCTTGTTCTTGTAAACTTAATCAGGAAAAAAAGAAAGTAACTAATATGGCAATACAAAGTGATAAGAGGCAGTTTTACTGGGACAGTAATAGAGAGACTGT
>NW_026589967.1:0-5358 GCF_907164565.1 Psammomys obesus | reverse complement strand
AGCCGGGAGGGACAAAGGCGCCTGCCTGCACAGAGCCCTGCCTGCGCGCGTGATTCGCCGCCTCAGATAGAACTGTGGGCACCAGGGCAACAGGGCACCAGACTGCGTGTCTCTGGCAGGAGGAAACCCCCAGCGGAGGGGGTCAGCAGCTCTAACGCTTAGGACACCCAGCACCAAAACACTTCCTGGACTCACACAGACTCTAGTGCAGGCAGAAGCGCTGTGCTCTGCCGCCATTGTTGCATTCCCCTGGGGCACTGGGACACACAGCTGCATCCTCGGACCTGCAGGAGCCAAAGAGCCATTACAGCAGCCCTCAGATACTGTGCCAGGGATCGGCCAGTTGTCCCTGGCTGGACTGCCAAAACTGTAGGAATCCCTGATCCTTCAGGGGGGCTGCACCCACAGCGTCTGGACCAGAGTGGTGCCTACAGCCGCCATCGCAGACAGAGACACACAGCTTCTGGTCCAGAGTGAGGCACCCAGCCTCCAGACCAGAGCAGTGCCCCCAGGTGCCAACTCAACCTAGGTGCACATTCTCCAGGTCCAGAGCAGAGCAATCAGCCTTTGGCCCAGAGACGTGCTGAGTGCACCTCCCACTTTCTCAGACAGAATTGTGCGCCCCAGGATAACAGACTGAGTTTCCCTGTTGGGAGAAAACCCCACAGCTAGGGAATCAGCAGTCTCTTCAAGAGGACTGTACATGGAAATTTAGTGAGCAGCAGCACACTAAATTTATAACAAGAAACCAAGCAGTGGGGCAGCTGTCTTGAGAAATTGTATGGGTAAGAGGAGATCCCCCCCTGCCTAACATAGACCACAGCTACTACTCAGGGCTATAAACCTGAGGTGAGCAGTGGCAACTCCGGAGAAACACTGGCCATACAGTGACCATAACTAAAAAGCAGAGAAGGACTCCTTCAGGAAAAATCATCTTCCGGCCAAGGGGATACTCCCTACCTCAGGACTCCAGGAAGCACAGAAACTAACAGCCAAAACCTAAATCAGCCCAATGGGTAGAGGTCAGCGTAAAGGCTCAACCAACAAAAGACAGAGCAATATGGCATCTCCAGAACCCAGCCATCCAGGGGCGAACAGCCCTGAACAATGCAGCATAATAGAAAATCAAGAAGATAACTTTACATCAATGTTGATGAAGAGAATAATAGAGGAAACAGATAAAATACGTAAAGAATTAGAGGAAGATAAAACCAAACAGATCATGGCTATCCGTAAAGAAATGGAGGAAGATAAAGACAAACAGATTAGGGCCATCCATGAAGAAATACGGGAAGATGCAGCCAAACAGCTTGTGGCCTTCAGAGAAGAAATAATTAAATCACTGAAAGAAATCAAAGAGACAGAGTTGAAGGAACTAAAAGAAAAAGAGGAAATTACAAGCAGACAGGTGAAGGAAGTAAACAAAACAATTCAAGACCTGAAGATAGAACTAGAAAAATTAAAGAAAACACATGGAGGAAATAATGGAGAGGAAAAATTTAGGGAAGAAAACAGGAACTACAGAGGTAAGCATAACCAACAGAATACAAGAAATGGAAGAAAGAATCTCAGGTGGAGAAGATACAATGGAAAAAATCGACTTATCTGTCAAAGAAAATGTTAAATCCAAAAAATTCCTGACACAGACCGTCCAAGAAATCCAAGACAATATGAAAAGATGAAATCTTAGAATAATAGGAATAGAGGAAAAAGAAGACTCCCTTCTCCAAGGCCCAGAAAATATTTTCAACAAAATCATTGAAGAAAATTTCCCCAAGTTAAAGGAGAAGCCAATAAGGACACATGAGGCCTACAGAACACCCAACAAATTTAACCAGAAAAGAAATTCCTCCCACCACATAATAATCAAAATGGTAAGTATATAGAACAAAGAAAAAATACTAAAAGCTACAAGGGAAAAAGGCCAAGTAACATATAACAGCAAACCCATTAGAATCACACCTGACTTTTCAACAGAAACTATGAAAGCCAGAAGGGCCTGGACAGATATCATGCAGACCCTAAGAGAACACAGATGTCAACCCAGGCTACTATACCCTGCAAAACTCTCAGTCCTCATAGACAGAGAAAACAAGATATTCAATGACAAAAACAAATTTCAACAATACCTACACACAAATCCAGCATTACAGAAGACACTAGAAGGGAAAATACAACCCAAGAAAATTAGCTTCTGTCAAGAAAACACAGGAAATAATTAACCTTACTACAGTAAAACAAAAAGCAACCAAGCACACAACCTGATGACCACAGCCAACATCAAAATCAAGGGATCTAACAGCCACTGATCATTAATCTCTCTCAACATCAATGGACTCAACTCTACAGTAAAAAGACACAGATTAACAGAGTGGATACGTAAACAAAACCCAGCAATCTGTTGCATACAAGAAACACACCTAAGACACAAACATAGACATTACCTGAGGGTAAAGGGTTGGAAGACGACTTTCCAAGCAAATGGATCCAAGAAACAAGCAGGAGTAGCCATTCTAATATCTGATAATATAGACTTTCAACCAAAATTAATAAAAAGAGTTGAGGAAGGACACTTCATACTCATCAAGGGAAAATTCCACCAGGAAGACACCACAATCCTGTACATCTATGCCCCAAATACAAGAGCACCCACATTTGTAAAAGAAACATTGATGAAATTTAAACCACATATAGATCCCCACACATTAATAGTGGGAGACTTCAACACCCCACTCTCAACAAAGGACAGGTCAACAAAACAGAAATTAAACAAAGAAACAATATCTCTGAAAGAGGTCATGAATCAAATGGACCTCACAGACATCTACAGAACTTTACACCCAAACACAAAAGAATTTACCTTCTTCTCGGCACCTCATGGAACCTTCTCCAAAATAGACCATATAGTTGGTAACAAAGCAAGCCTCAACACATACAAGAAGACTGAAATAATCCCTTGTATCCTGTCTGATCACCATGGAATAAAGCTGGACTTCAACAACAACAGAAATAGCAAAAAGCCTACACATACATGGAAACTGAACAACTTGTTACTAAATGACAGCTGGGTCAGGGAAGAAATAAAGAAAGAAATTAGAGCCTTTCTAGAACTCAACGAAAATGAAGACACAACATACCCAAACTTGTGGGACACAATGAGCAGTGCTAAGAGGAAAGTTCATAGCACTAAGTGCCTTCAAGAAGAAATTCGAGACAGCTCATTCAAGCAACTTAATGGCCCACTTAAAAACCCTAGAAAAAGAAGAAGCAGACACACCAAAAAGGAGTAGACGGCTGGAAATAATCAAACTCAGGGCTGAAATCAATCAATTAGAAACAAATAAAACAATTCAAAGAATCAATGAAACCAAGAGCTGGTTCTTTGAGAAAATCAACAAGATAGACAAACCCTTAGCCAAGCTAACTAAAAGGCAGAGAGACACCAACCAAATCAACAAAATCAGAAATGAAAAGGGGGACATAACTACAGACACCGAGGAAATCCAAACAATCATTAGGACTTACTTCAAAAGTCTATATGCCACAAAATTTGAAAATCTAAATGAAATGGACAATTTTCTTGGTCGATTTGACTCACCAAAGCTGAATCAGGACCAGGTAAATCAACTAAATAGTCCTATATCCCCCAAAGAAATAGAAGCAGTCATCAAAAGTCTCCCATCCAAAAAAAGCCCAGGACCAGATGGCTTCAGCGCAGAATTCTACCAGACCTTCAAAGAAGAGCTAACTCCAATTCTCTTCAAACTATTCCACAAAATAGAAACAGAAGGAACATTACCAAACTCATTCTATGAAGCCACAATCACCTTGGTACCTAAATCTCACAAAGACTCAACATAGAAAGAGAATTTCAGGCCAATCTCCCTTATGAACATTGATGCAATAATACTTAACAAAATACTTGCAAACCGAATCCAAGAACACATCAAAGATATTATCCACTATGACCAAGTAGGCTTCATCCTAGGTATGCAGGGGTGGTTCAACATACGGAAATCCATCAATGTGATCCACCATATTAACAAACTGAAAGAAAAAAACCACATGATAATCTCCCTAGATGCTGAAAAAGCATTTGACAATATCCAACATCCATTCATGTTTAAAGTACTGGAGAGATCAGAGATACAAGGCACATATCTAAACATAGTAAAGGCGATATACAGCAAGCCTATAGCCAACATCAAACTGAACGGAGAGAAACTTAAAGCAATCCCACTGAAATCAGGGACAAGACAAGGCTGCCCACTGTCTCCATATCTCTTCAACATAGTGCTGGAAGTCCTTGCTAGAGCAATAAGACAGTCGAAGGAGATCAAGGGGATACAGATGGGAAAAGAAGAAGTCAAATTATCACTATTTGCAGATGATATGTTAGTATATATGAGTGACCCCAAAAACTCTACCAGGGAACTCCTACAGCTGATAAACACCTTCAGCAAAGTGGCCGGATACAAAATTAACTCAAAAAAATCAGTAGCACTCCTGTATACAAAAGACAAAAGGGCTGAGAAAGAAATTAGAGAAACAACACCATTCACAATAGCCACAAATGACATAAAGTACCTTGGTGTAACCCTAACCAAGGAAGTCAAAGACTTGTATGAAAAAAATTTCAAGTCACTGAAGAAAGAATTAGAGGAAGATATGAGAAGATGGAAAGATCTCCCATGCGCATGGCTTGGCAGGATTAACATAGTAAAAATGGCCATCTTACCAAAAGCAATCTACAGATTTAATGCAATTCCCATCAAATTGCCAACACAATTCTTTACAGACCTGGAAAGAAAAATTATCAACTTCCTATGGAATAACAAGAAACCGAGAATTGCTAAAACAATCCTCTACAATAAAAGATCTTCTGGAGGTATCTCCATCCCTGATCTCAAGCTGTACTATAGAACAACAGTTATAAAAACTGCATGGTACTGACATAGAAACAGAATGGTGGATCAATGGAATCGAACAGAAGACCCAGAAATAAACCCACACACTTATGGACACCTGATTTTTGACAAAGATGCCAAAACCATACAATGGAAAAAGGATAGCATCTTCAACAAATGGTGCTGGTCCAACTGGATGTCTATATGTTGAAAAATGAAAATAGATCCATACTTATCACCCTGCACAAAACTGAAGTCCAAGTGGATCAAAGACCTCAACATAAAACCAGACACATTAAATTGGCTAGAAAAAAAAGTGGGGAATACCCTAGAACTCATTGGTACAGGAGAAAACTTCCTGAACAGAACACCAACAGCACAGGCTCTAAGAGCAACAATCAATAAATGGGACCTCATGAAATTGAAAAGCTTCTGTAAAGCAAAGGACACC
>NW_026589966.1:3032-5465 GCF_907164565.1 Psammomys obesus | reverse complement strand
CCAGAAGTGATGGATGAATATAGAAAAACTGTTGTCCAGACACAACATAACAGAAGTATATATGAAATTGCATCAGTGTGACAGTTTAAAAAATATCAAGACATCTTTAGTTCTTTATATATTCTGGATACCAACCCTCTGTCAGATTGGTTGGTGAAGATCCTTTCTCAGTCTGTAGGCTGTCGTTTTGTTCTGATGACTATGTCCTTTGCTTTACAGAAGCTTTCCAGTTTCATGACGTCCCATTTATTGATTGTTGCTCTTAGAGCCTGTGCTGTTGGTGTTCTGTTCAGGAAATTATCTCCTGTGCCAATAAGTTCCAGGTTCTTCCTCACCGTTTCTTCTAACTAATTTAGTGTATCTGGTTTTATGTTGAGGTCTTTGATCCACTTGGACTTTAGTTTTGTACAGGGTGATAAATATGGATCTGTTTGTATTTTTCTGCATGTAGACATCCAGTTGGACCAGCACCATTTGTTGAAGATGCTGTCTTTTTTCCATTGAATGGTTTTGGCTTCTTTGTAAAAAATCAAGTATCCATAGGTGTGTGGGTTTATTTCTGGGTCTTCTATTAGGTTCCATTGATCCACTATTCTGTCTCTATGCCAATACCATGTGGTTTTTATTACTATTGCTCTGTAGTACAGCTTGAGATCAGGGATGGAGCTCAGGGATGGAGATCGCCTCCAGACGATCTGTTGTTGTACAGGATCATTTTGGAAATTCTGGGTTTTTTGTTTCTCCATATGAAGTTGATAATTTTTCTCTCAAGGTCTATAAATAATTGTGTTTGGACTCATAACCAAACCTTTGGCAGAGTGCAGGGAATCATAAGAAAGAAGGAGGAGTTAATATGACCTGGAAAGGACAGGAGCTCCACAAAGACCAAGTATATCTGGGCAAAGGGGTCTTTTATGAGACTGTTTCTTCAACCAAGGACCATGTATGGATATAACCTAGAACCCCTGATCTGATGTAGCCCATGGTAGCTCAGTATCCAAGTGGGTACCCTAATAAGGGGAACAGGGACTGTTTCTGATATGAACTCAATAGCAGTTGAGCTCTTTGACCTCCCCACACCCCATGGGAGGAGCAGCCTTGCTAGGCCACAGAGAAGGACTTTGCAGCCAGTCCTGAAGATACCTGATAAACCAGGATCAGATGAAAGGGGAGGTGGTCCTCCCCTATCAGTGGACTTGGAAAGGAGCATGGAGGAGATGAGAGAGAGAGGGTGGGATTGGAAGGGAAAAGGGGAGCGAGATACAGCAGGGATACAAAGTTAACAAACTGTAACTAATGTTAAAAAAATTAAAAGAAAAAAAAGAAAAAATATCAAGACAAACAAAATCCCAACATGAAAGCAGTAGGAGGTGGGGATACCCTAGCTGAAGGGATATTGGTAGTTGGCAGCTGATGGGAGCATGTCAGTTTTCTTTAAGGTTGTGATCTGGTACAGGTCAATAGCTCTCAAGGACATATCCCATATTCGGGCAACACAAAATAGACTTGAAGTTGTTGGATTTCATTTTAATGGAAAGCAAAGTTCTGTGGGTAGAGTGGTGTGAGTGGTTTTAAGAGGTGTTGAGGTGGCAACCATGATTAAATACATTGCATGAAATTCTCAAAAAATTACAAGTTCATTTGACTTACAAAAAGAACAATCATCATTTTGAGAATTCTCAAGAGGATGTTTGCTTGTTTGTTGTTGGTTGTTGTTGTTTTGTTCCTGGTAGTGGTGGTGGTGTGTGTATGTGTCTAAATTCACTATAATTTGTTATGAAGCAATCCTCCCACATTAGCTTCCATTGTTCTGGGCTTACAGACATTAACAAAATTGCCAGGCTTGAATCAAAAATTTAAAACTAGTGACTTTCAGTTTGAGGAATTTTTCTTTTTCCATAATGTAAGAAAACTGAAAGATCTGTGTAATGTAAAAACAGAGTATTAAGCCTGGGATTTGAACAAAAATTTTTCAAATTGCTATTTGTACACCACTGTAGAGAGAAAATACCTATTACTTTACTCCATTACTTACTTTTTAAACATTGAATTCTACCCATTTTAGAACTAGTTACACACATGAGATAATTTATGCTGGATAACCTAACATGAATTAAATTTAAGAAGATGACCTTACATCTATGTTTATGAAGAGGATAATAGAGGAAACAAATAAAATGAGTAAAGAAATAGAGGAATATAAAGTCAAACAGATTATGGCCATCCATAAAGAATACAGGACGATGCAGTCAAAGTTTGTGACTTTTAGAGAGGAAATAATTAAATCACTGAAAGAAATAAAAGAAACAGGAATGGTCAAACAGCTGAAGGAATTGAATGCAAAACAGGAAACCACAGTGAGACAGACAAAGGAAATCAATAAATGGTTCAAGATCTGAAGATAGAATTGGAAAAATTAAGGAAAAAACAAAT
>NW_026589966.1:0-3022 GCF_907164565.1 Psammomys obesus | reverse complement strand
AATTGGAAAAATTAAGGAAAAAACAAATAGAGGAAATCATGGAGAAGAAGAACTTAGGGAAGAAAACAGGAACTATGTGGGTAAGCATAACCAATAGACTACAAGAGATAGAAGAATCTCAGGAGTGGAAAATACAATGGAAGAAATCGATGTATCCATTAAACAAAATGTTAAATCTAAAAATTCCTGACACAGGCCATCCTGACAGCATGAAATCCAAGACAGCATGAAAAGACAAAACCTCAGAATAATAGGAATAGAGGGAAAAGGTGATTTAGTCCTCCAAGGCCCAGAAAAAAAATTTTTTTTTGCTTGCACACTTTTTAATTTATTTTTAATTAATTTTTTATTTTTAATATTAATTACAGTTTATTTACTTTGTATCCCAGCTGTAGACCCCTCCTTCAGTCCCTCCCAATCCCACCTTCCCTCCCTCATCTCCTCCCTGACCCTCTGTAAGTCCACTGATAGGTGAGGTCCTCCTCTCCTTCCATGTGACCCTAAGTTATCAGGTAACATCAGGGCTGGCTACAATGTACTCCTCTGTGGCCTAGCAAGGCTGTTCTTCCCTCCAGGGGAGGGAAGAGGTCAAAGAGCCAGCCACTGAGTTCATGTCAGAGATAGTCCCTGTTACTAGGGACCAGAAAATATTTTTAACAAAATCATAGAAGAAAATTTCCCCAATTTAAAGGAGAAGCCTATAAACAGGAAGCCTACAGAACACATAATAAATTAGACAGTAAAAGAAAATCCTACCTCCACATAATAATCAAAACAGTAAGTATATAGAAAAAAAATACTAAAAACTGCAAGGGAAAAAGGCCAAGTAACACATAATGGCAAACCGATCAGAATTGCACTTGACTTCTCAAGAGAGACTATGAAAGCTAGTAGGACATGGAAGGATATTGTGCAGACCTTAAGAGAACACAGATGTCAGCTCAGGCTACTATGCCCAGCAAAACTGTCAGTTATCATAGATGGAGAAAACAAGATAATCAACAACAAAAACAAATCTAAACAATACCTACCCACAAATCCAGTGTTACAGAGACATTAGAAGGAGAAATACAACCCAGGAAAGCTAATTACATTCAGAAAAACACAGGAAATAAATAACCACACTACAGCAAAGCTAAAAGTAAAATTTGTGCTAGGCACATTTATAAACATCAACTCCTATTTTGTAGAGCAGGTTGATAAAACATCAAAACTTAGCTCAGAATCACAGTACCAACATTTTGGGTAAAATACAATATGCTCTGTGTGTGTGTGTGTGTGTGTGTGTGTGTGTGTGTGTGTGTGTAGCAGAAAGCTGAAAAATTGACACTAGTTACTTTTTAAGGACAGAGAAGAAGACAGTTGATAATTTATTTAGAAATATTCAGTAACTTTGACTTTTAAAGCCATGAATACATGTTTCACTGATAAAAGAAAAAATAAACTTAAAAAATGAAAGAAAAAATAACCAAGCACACAAACACACTACCACAATCAACAGCAAAATCAAAGCATCTAACAGCCACTGGTCAATAATCTCCCTCAACATCAATGGACTCAACTCTCCAATAAAAAGACACAGACTAACAGAATGGATATGTAAACAAGAGACAACAATCTGTTGCATACAGGAAACACACCTAAGTCACAAAGATAACCATGACCTGAGAGTAAAGGGCTGGAAGATAGTTTTCCAAGCAAATGGACCCAAGAAGAAAGCAGGAGTAGCCATACTAATATCTAATAAAAGAGATTTTTAATAAAAATTAATCAAAATATATGGGGAAGGTTGTTTCATACTCATCAAAGGAAAATTCTACCAAGAAGACATCACAATTCTGAAAATCTATGCCCCAAATACAAGAGCACCCACATTTGTAGAAGAAACTTTAATAAAAGTGAAACCACTCATAGATCCTCCATAGAGGATCCATAGAGACTTTATCACTCCACTCTCAACAATGGACAGGTCAACAAAACAGAAATTAAACAAAGAAACAATGACTCTGACAGAGGTCAAATGAGTCAAATGGACCTCACAGACATCCACAGAACCTTACACCCAAACACAAAAGAATTTACTTTCTTCTCAGCACATCATGGAACCTTCTCCAAAATAGACCATATAGTTGGTCACAAAGCAGACCCCAACAGATACAAGAAGATTGAAGTAATCACTTCTATCCTATTGGATATGATGGACTAAAGATGGACTTCAACAACAGAAATAACAAAAGTCCTATAGACACCTAGAAACTGAACAACTCGCTATTCGATGACAGCTGGGTCATGAGAGAAATAAAAAAAAAGAAAGAAAGAAAGAAAGACTTGCTAGATTTCAAGGAAAATGAAGACACAACATACCCATATTTATGGGACACAATGAAAGCAGTGCAAAGAGAAAAGTTCATAGCACTAAGTGCCTTCAAGAAGAAATTTGAAATAGCTCATACAAGCAACTTAAAGGCTCACCCAAAAGTCCTAGAAAAGAAAGAGGCAGACATATCCAAGAGGAGTAGATGGCTAGAAATAATCAAACTTAGGGCGAAATCAATCAATTAGAAACAAATAAACAATTCACAGAATCAATGAAACCAAGAGCTGGTTCACTGAGAAAATCAACAAGATAGACAAACCCTTAGCCAAACTAACTGAAAGGCAGAATGATATCATCCAAATCAACAAAATCAGAAATGAAAAAGGGGACATAAAAACAGACATGGAAGAAATCCAAATAATCATTAGTTCTTACTTCAATATATTATATGCCACAAAATTTGAAAATCTAAATGAAATGGATAATTTTCTAGATCGATTCCACTTGCCAAAACTGAATCAAGACCAGGGAAATAAATAGTCCTATATCCCCTAAGGAAATAGAAGCTGTCATCAAAAGTCTCCCACCCAAACAAAAAGCCTAGGGCCAGAAGGTTTCAGTGCAGGATTCTACCAGATCTTCAAAGAAGAGCTAACACCAATACTCTTCAAACAATTCCACAAAAGAGAAACAGAAGGAACACTA
>NW_026589965.1:0-1610 GCF_907164565.1 Psammomys obesus | reverse complement strand
AATATGTTGGTTGTATACCAAGCTTTCAAATATTACCATATTATAATGTTTCAGAAATGTATTCTTTTTAGCAAAGAAGATAATGGGTAACCTTTTGGGGTTTTTCTTGGTATGCATGCCATTCACAAGTAAAATCTGATTTTCAGTCTTTTCTTCACTTTATTTTGGGGAAAGAAATTAAAGATAAAGTCCTTCAGAATTTAAGAAATAACCTGACTCTTCCCTGACAGGTGCTCTCTAGGTAAGTAGCATTCACAATGGCAGCAAATTAAGATCTGCCCATCCCCTAATGCAAAACAGTAACTGTGTGGTGAATTGATGGACAGGACAGACGATGCATCCATAATACACTTTGAGAACCATGAGATAAAGTGTTAATGTCAATAGTTCAAGTCATTTAAACTAGTCATTTTATTAGGTTTGTTTCCTTAGCAGATTGATGTTATCACATGTAATTTCTTTTTTTTAATTTTTTATTAATTACACTTGATTCATTTTGTATCCCCCCATAAGCCTCTCCCTCCTCCCCTCCCGATCCCACCCTCCCTCCCCTTTCTGCATGCATGCCACTCCCCAAGTCCACTGATAGGGGAGGTTCTCCTCTCTTTTCTGATCTTAGTCTATCAGTTCTCATCAAAAGTGGCGGCATTGTCTTCTACTATGGCCTGGTAAGGCTGCTCCCCCCTCAGGGGGAGGTGATCAACTAGCAGGCCAATCAGATTATGTCAGAGGCAGTCCCTCTTCCCATTACTATGTAACCCACTTGGACACTGAACTGCCATGGGCTACATCTGTGCAGGGGTTCTAGGTTATCTCCATGAATAGTCCTTGGTTGGAGTATGAGTCTTTGGGAAGTTCCCTGTGTTCAAATTTTCTTGTTCTGTTGCTCTCCTTGTGGAGTTCCCGTCCCCTCCAGTTCTTACTATTTCGCACTTCTTACATAAAATTACATTAAATGTATAAATCACAACATAAGAAGAATTCATGATAATTTTGAAACCATGATAAACTTCTATTACATTCAGCTAAGAAAATAAACATATATTGATTCATTAGTACTCAAAACTGTGAACATGAGCCTTCAGTGGAACATCAGTGAAATTAGGGAGACCAAAGTGGTTCAACAAAATGAAAACAAATATCATCTGGTTTGGGCCCCATAAGTGTAGATGAAGTCACTACCACCATTATCAGTAGCAATTTTTCTCTGATGAAATGATTAGCAATATATAAGTTATAGTTGTACTTGGGTTATAACTCATCAGAAATTTAAAGTGAAAGCTCTGTTCATGATATCTGATTCATAAACGAAAGGAAAACTTTACTTTTAGAATACAATCAATAGATTTTTTTTAATCTAAACTTAGAACACGATGGAAAAAATTAAAGCACAAAGTTTTCCTCACCATTGGTTCTTCTCAGTTCCTCCACAAGGCACTGAGCCTCTTCTTGAACTCGGTCCTCAATGGTCCTTTTGCCCATGCCTAAATTCCGCAGGGTTGTCAGAGAGAAGCGCCTTATTTCTTTCCATCTGTTTCCATGGCTTAAAATGATTCCTAAACAAATAAGAACACAAACTACAAAGTGATTTCCAGAAAAGAAGGACCATC
>NW_026589964.1:0-5245 GCF_907164565.1 Psammomys obesus | reverse complement strand
TCATATTCCTGTTTTTCAGTTGATGCTATAATTGGTACATATGTTCAGCTGAACATCAGTTTTGGGATTAAGGTGGTTCTTTGCTGAAAAGTACCTTTTTGAAACCTCAATACATATTTCTTCTCTGAGCAGGAAACAAACATACTAACCTTAGGTCCTGGTAGTTGTATTGTCATGGAGTATTGAATAGAAAAAAAAAACAGGGTGTCTAATTTATTCTGAAAGTAAAGAACTCTTAGGAATGCTTTCACAAGATAGAGAAACAATAGTTCAGTAGCCCACTGCAGCCAGAGAGAGAAGGAATCCCAACATACAAGGAAGAAAATAGCCCATCCTCAGAGATAGACAAAAGACAGAAAAGACTGAATTTTTAATTGACAGAAGTCTTAATCTAGATACTGTTTGATCTTTAATAGGTAGATTAAGTCACAATTTCTTGAAGTTTAAATAATAGTTTTTAAAGTTTGCACAATGATATAAAAGTTTTAAATACATTAATATGACCACAATCCATAATATACACTGAAAATCTCACTGAAGGAAAAGCAGATAACTAGTGTCTGTAAACAGTTGGGAGTAGACTGATGCTTTACAGATACACTGGGTGACCAAAAAAGGATGGTAGTGGGATAAAAATCCAACAGCCTTTCCTCTCTCTTAATATGTAATGACAGATAAGCTTTCAGCACAATAAGAAGCATTGAAGTTTATCTTCAGCAGGAATGAAAGGACATTAAAAAGTTAGATCTTGTAACAATGAGAAGACTAGCCAGTAATTTCACCTGGTGGTTTTTATAGCATTTCAAACTCCACTGATTAATATTTTAAAACTCTGAAATTTTAAACTTTTTAAGTCTCATTTTCACATACTTTAAACCACATTCTGAGACATTTACAACTTGTATTTACATACCTTAAATCCCTTTCTTAGACATTCAAAATTTCCATCAACTTTAAAGTGTTTGTTTCCCATATCCATGCATTTACCAGGAGACAGATTTGTTTGATAACTGGGAGAAATGATTGACAAGCAAGTTCTTTTAAATGAAAGAACAATAAAATTTAAACTGTTAGGTATTATTTGGTATCAGTTTGAATTTCATTTAAATCTAATTTTGTGAGATTATATTTTTCAGTGTGAAGCCAGCAAGGTAATGCCTTCTTCAGCAGGAAATCTAGTACCTGTAGAAAGAACAAGGTCTCACTTTCACGTATGATATGGACTGACCATGCAGCTGCAGCATTGTTCAGAGAAGCTGCCTAAAATTTCATAAATTCTGCTAAACTTCTATATTGACAACCTGCTGTGAACATGACAAGAGATCTGAGACAGGTCAATTTGAGCAGGAAATATAATCCAAATGGCTTATATATAATTCAAAATGACAGAGACTTACTGGATACCTAGGTACCCAATCTGGGGTCCTCCATGGCATTCTTAAAGACTTTGTAGGGAGAAGATGTTGACAGTCTTTGTATGCCACACAAAACAACCTTGTCTTCAGCTGCCACACAAGGCATCATGACCCACCAAACATCAGACTTGTGAGGCCTGAGATATATTTTTATGGAGCAGGAACTTGGAAACATCACCTACCTTGGCCAGGCAGAGTAGAGCCTTTAACTCAAAAATGTCCATAGGTTGGGCAGGGATTTATTGTTGGGTGAAGCATGTGGCAATTCATGGTTCAGTTGTCAGCGTTATCACATTTGAAATATGATCAAAGGAAAGACCATTTCTGCCTATCTTAGCTACTGACTAGAGCTGAGAAATGTTTTTCATTACATTCCTTAAATCCATATTCAACAAAACTCTCTGAGAGCTTTGAGGGAGAACATCTAACTTAGTACCATATTTTTCACTTGAATATTTTTATTAATTAATTCAATTTACATCTTGGTCATAGGTCCTACCCTCTTCTTTTTCCATTCCTACTCTCTCTTCTATATTCACCTCCACTCTTCTGCCCCCTACCTACACACCCCAGTCCCTATAGTCTTATGATGACTGAGTTTGTGTTATTCCCCTGTGGTCTGTTAGGGCCTGATCAGGGGAAAGTGATAAACAAGTAGAAAATATAGTCCATGTCCACTCCACTAACTAGTGGGCACACATGAAGCCTAATAAGCACATCAGCTACTTATATGTAGAGGACCTAGGTTGAGACCATGCATTGATATTGGTGGGTACTTCAGAATCCATAGGACCCTCTGGGCCCTGGTTGATTGGCCCTGATGATCTTGTGGAGTTCATGTCACACAAATATAAATGAATAAGTATACAGATGTAACCAACTGAATCGATACTTTAGTCTTTAGTATTGCTTTTATGTGATTGGAAAAACATAAGCCATCAGCTCAAATGAAAAAAAAAAGAGTGAGAATTTCTTCTTGAATAAATTTGAGAGTCTGTGAACACACTTATGGTTATCTGAAATTCCACGAATAAATGCAGAAGCAGCTTCATGCATTTTTCATAGAAACAGAATAAATAAAGAAAACTATAAATCCAATACATCACTAGAAACCTCAGAGAAGATGTTGACAGCAAAAAGGGGCAAGTTATCATACAGGACCAAGATGGCTATGTGATTCCGTTCTTGTCTTTTAGATTGGCAAAAGCCAGTAATGTGCTGAGTTACTACATTCTAAAATGATTTTATTCATCAGCTATAGGAGATATATAGATACAGATATAGATACAGATACAGATATCGATGTAACTATCATCGATAGTTACAGAATACAGACACCACAAAGGTGTCCAAGAAATGGGTACTCGAGGTGGTGTAGGTAGCCCACACTATGGTAATGAGCCTCTCAAACTACAAAATTGCAATCTCTCCACATCAATGAAGTCTTTATAGCCAGTCTTTGCAGACAAAGCTCTTTCCAGGGGTTCTCATTGATATATGTATACATTCATGCAGTTCAATATTTAGTATGGGATAATCCTTGGGGAAGACTAGTTCTCTTTCTCTCAGTTGTTTCTAATTGCCTGGTTTTGTCCAAAAGATTCTCTCTTAACAGAACATCCAGCCACAGATCCCAGATTAATGTAGTACAACCAAATGGAATTTCTTTCTGATGATGGCAGGTCAGAAGGCAGAATCCTTCTTTCAGTAGAACCATGTGGATTTCAGGCTAATGATTTCTGTTAAGCCCCCTCTGTATGAGTCACTCAGACTATTATCTACCACAGGTTTTGAAACAAGCTTCTGAGGAACCATCCCCAATCACTGAAGGCTATGTGTAACACAGTTCAACCCATCTACCTGCAACAAAGTTCCAATTTCTCCCATTGTGAGCACTTTTGTACTGTCTTAATGTACTTGGGATTTTCCTCTCTTTTATATTCTACTTTAACTTACTTTTCTCCCTACCTTACCCAGGAAACTCTACTCATTCATTTAATCTGCAAACTTAGAGAAACACTTTTTCTTTACTACTTTTTTACTACTTTGTGAATTTTTGTAAGGAGTTATTAATTTCTACATTATATTTATGAGTGTTTTGCCTACATGTTTGTGTGTGCACCATTTTGTGTATGGTCTCTTCAGAGGCCAGTGGAGGACATAGATCTCCTAGAACTCATGTTACACATTATTGCAACCTGAAACTGGATACTGTGACTTGAATCAGGGTCCTCCACAAGAGCAGCAAATAGTTAGAATGTATCAGTCATTTTTCAAGACCTAATGACACTATTTTTCACATGCTTATTTATTTTTATTTCATGTACTTGAGAGCTTACCTTCTTATATATGTGTGAATATCACAGGTGACCCTGGTGCCCAAAGATGCCAGAAGGGATCTTAAGAACTTGAGCTACACATGTTCCAAGGCTTCCCTGTGGGCTCTGATAACTTATGCTATCTTTTATTTGAAGGGTTCTATCTATAGAGAGATGCCCGGCCATCTGTCTATACCATAGAGAGACACTTTAACATTAAAAGTGACTATAAACTTGTTAGAATTTTCATAAGTGAGTAAGAAATTCAGTCTTTACAAAAGAAAAGGATATGAAGCTCTTACTTATATTACTAGTGAACACCTTAATTTCTCTTCCATAACCCAGTGTTTCCATGAACTGAAACATAATAAGCACCTATGTATTCAGTACTAATAAGATACAAACAAGTGACATTTTATGCATACACTGTACGCTGTACACCAAAAAATATTAGAAAAAGTTAAACTTCTGAGAGTTTAGGAGCCATTTGATGATGTTCCTGAGTTGTCATGGGCTTACTCACACAAGATTTACATATCACAGGAAAAGTCAAGTACTACAATCTCTAGGTTCCTGTACTTGATAAAGACTTTTGGAAAAAAAAATGTACTGACAATACCCATCATTATGTTCCTCTGGTTTAGATTGAAATGGAGAAACTATCAATATTTGTTGACCTTATACTTTGCCATTGAAGAGATCAATAAAGACTCAAACCTGCTTCCCAATATGACCTTGGGTTTCCACATCTACAATGCCTTTAATTCTAACAAAAAAACCTTTTAGGGCCCTCTGATGTGGCTTTCTGGAAGGAGTGTGTGTATCCCTAACTACAGGTGCAACACTCAACACAAAGCTCTAGGAATCCTTTCAGGAAACAAGCCGGAATATTCTGCTGCAATTTGAACACTTTCAGAGCTCTACAATGTCCCACAAGTAAGTTATAAACATATTTCAAGCACAATCACATCTTATACATGACCAAAACAAACAAAAAAACAATAACAAAACAAACAAAAGAAAACAGAGAAGTCAATTATATTTAGTGTATGCAGATTTCAAATCGCAGTAAATAAATTATTTTGATAAAGCAATAGTTAACAGATGACAGAGTGTGGTAAAAAGCACGGACAGCAAATTCTGAGAATTTCTAAGTAGATCCCTTAGCAGTATCCATGATTCTATCTCCAAACAATGGGTGATGTACTGTGGATACTCAGTCCACATTTGATCATTAGTCAAATTCTACAGCAAAGATACCTAACTACCCAATCTAGCATATACACATTTCAAAGTTCATACAGTTGTCAATATCTGACATATGGAAAAGAAAAGTCCATGACATGTAACTAAATTTGGAAAAATCTTTAATGCCATCACCGATGAAAATATTTCAAGGAATTAATGATCTCATTCAGGAAAGTAGATCTCAGAATAGCACCCACAGTGACCAACCATTTAGCTGTATGGTCACAATTGGCTCTTTCCAGGCTACACTGAAGAAATGCATCT
>NW_026589963.1:0-2992 GCF_907164565.1 Psammomys obesus | reverse complement strand
TGCCCTGTTTTGTTTTTCACACTGTTACTGTGTAGCCCAGGTAAGTCAACAACTTGTTTTGTAATCCAGGTTGTCATCAAACTCTTGATATGTTTTTCTTCATTCACTTAAGTGCTAGGATTATAAATGTTGACAATTATAATCAGTTTTGTGTTTGCTTAATTTATCTATCTATCTATCTATCTATCTATCTATCTATCTATTTCTTTATTCACTCTAATATACATGGATGTTTTGCCTGAATGTATTTCTGTCCACCACATAGAAGGAAAAGTATAATGAAATATAGGACAGATTGAGGGATAGACAGAGAGCATTGTTCTCTGATCTCTGGTCTAACTTTTCCATTACTTAAAAAAAAAAAAACCTAAATAAATCTGTTTAGAGTTTTTAAGTTTACAGCACCAGTGCACAAAACAGTACTAAAAAGTTCTTTCCAACAGTCTTACTATCAATAAATATGTGGAGTAATCATTAATTTACTCACTTGTGTTGGCACTGGGGAATCCAAGTCTCACACATGCTAAGCAGGCACTCTGCAACTGAGCTACAACATGTCCTGCCCTTTGGTATTTGGATTCAGAATTTTACTACATATCACAAGCCAGCAATACCAAAAGTTAACATCTAGTACCTTCTTCAGTGGCTGGTGGCATTTTTTTAAGATAGTATTGAGCACAGAACCTGCAGGTTGCTGATTGGGGAAAGTAATCTGGCCAATCAGGAAGCCCCTGGCATCCCCCACCCTCCTGTCTCTGCTCCCCTAATTCAGGGATTATGGGTATGTATCATAATACCTGGCTTTTGATATGGCTCCTTATCCTTACACAGCAAGTACTTTTACCAAGCTCTGTCACCCCAGCTGTGCACTGTAGAAATTTTTTAAAAACCTGGTTTAATTATTATTTTTTATTATTATTTATTTATTTATTATTTTATTATTATTTATTTATTATTATTTGGAGGGCACACACACACACAGGCTTTAATCCATACCTGTCATAAATTCAGATATTTGCTGGGATGGCCTTTTGAAACCTACCAATTTTTATTTGAAGACAACCGGACTCCACAGTGCCAGTGCTGAAGCCAGCCTCAGAGGCGCAGAGCCCTGAGGTAGAAGGGAAAATCACATCAGTTAGTATCCAAGAACACAGGAACAAAACAATACCTTCTGATTCAACAATTCACTAAGAACCCATGACCAGACAGATATACCACAAGAGAAACTCAGGCGAATAGTCAAAGCAGAACATATTGTCATTGTCTTCCACGTAATTCTCGTTCAGCAATGAGTACAACTCCTTCAGCTAAAGCCAAAACAAGTGTCATGTGTAAGGTGTTCATACAGTGTGTGTGAATGCAGTTGTTGAATTAAAGTCTTACAACTTCAGCAGTACTGAAGTCTAAAGCGTCCCACATAAAACCTTGTGGTATAGAATAAGGTTCCAGGTGGAAAATGTCTTTGTCTGGTTCAATTGAACCATGAAGTGTTATGATTTCATCTGAAGAAAAAGAGAGGATCTTACAGTTTCCAGTAGTCTGACAATCCAAAAAGCTCAGCAACGGAAGTGAAAGGATACTTTCAATTTTAATAATAGTAACTGTAATAACAACTATAATAATACATGCTTTACTATACAGCAATAGCATTACCTAAATAACATTATTAAGAATTATATATAGTAATAATTAACACATTATTATTGTGGATTCCTTTGGACTGTTATCAAACCAGTTAAAGCACAGGAGGAACTGTATGTCACTAATGACATAAAATGACAAATATTTCTCAGCCTCTGCCCTGGGTTACAGTACCACCACTGTAAGTGATGCAGCCTTGATAGAACAGCTTTAGAAATGGGGGTCTCTCTCTTTTTTATTTCACTTCCACAAACTAAGGGTATGGAAGCCATAGCGACCATTGACCCCGCCTACCACCAAAACCTAAAACAAACTTCTAAACTGATTATTTCTCCCCATCTTAACTGCTTGCCATGTAGTCTGTAGTATAGTCCAACTCTAGTAACTTCTGAGTTTCACCACTCTTTTTGGGGGACTAGTACATTGTGTATGGCAGGATGTCTTTGAACTTGTTAAGTAGCCCTTTATGACCTTCAACTTCTGATCCTATCTGTATTTCTTGAGTGCTAGGACATGTACCGTGTCTGACAGATGAGGTGCCAAGAATAAAACCTAAGGCTTTGTTTATAAAGGCAAGAACTCTATAAACTGAGGTATTGGTCCAGCCCTCAAGTCCTCTTTTCCAATTCATTCTCCACATTAGATATCTTGTAAGTGGAATAAAATGCAGAGGTTTCCCTGTGGCTCTACCCTGTCCTGCAACTCCTCACACCTGTCACACTCCTTATTCCCAGTGTTCTAGCATTTGAACTTAGGGTTTTTCTAGTTCAGGGCATTCTATTTTGCTGATGGTTGTCCTCTGTTCATCAACATATCAGACCCTGGGAATTTCTCAGGAGTCACCAGCCATTTTTTTTTCTGCTGAAAAGATTTTATTTCTTGCACAGAATTTTCTTGGCATCTTTCTTGAACAGGGAGCAACTGGGCCTCCTGTTCTGATCCATTCTGAGACTTTACAGGAAGCTTGCTGTTTTAACTGCATAGCTTTCTACTAAACTTTTGAAATTTCCACTGAATTTTTCTTAACTTTCTCTTTGTTCTTTTTTTTTTAATTTTTTATTAATTACACTTTATTCATTTTTTTACAGAATCTTTCAACAACTAACGCTTTTTCTTATGAAAGAGATGTGAGCTTTTTACTCTGTGTGGCTAGCTCATATATCCTTTCTACCTTTGTACCACTTTCTATTATTTGTTGACCTGTGCCCTGTGCTTTGCCTGGCATTTATTATCTGCTGAGTAAGGATCCTTAGCATCCAGTAAGTCTGGTCACAGACTCCTTCTATACGAAGTGCACAACTTGCATCAACTCGTCAGATTTCCTCCAGGAATCCCACATGGCACAGTT
>NW_026589962.1:0-51512 GCF_907164565.1 Psammomys obesus | reverse complement strand
ACATTCCAAAATAAAGAAAGCAACTAGCCACAATGTTGAGCAGGTGATGCTTAGAATAAGTATCACAGTGCAATGTCCAGATTGAAACCAGAGAGAGGAAGGTGGGAGGCAGAGGAGGAGAAAAGGGTAGAGGAGAAAGCTGGGAGAGCAGACTGGAGGAGAAATCTTGGAATGATGTGGAGAAATGAACCTGAACCTGACTTCAGATATCATTAAAAGCAAGTATAATGTGGGAATGTAAATGTTAGGAAACTATGAGGGCTTGGAGGTTTAGGATGGAGTAACTATTGCCCAGCATTGTGTTCTAGGTTAACTAAAAAAGTCATAGTCTCTGTGTGGTGATTTGGTTATACAGCTGTTTAGAATTAACAGCAGCATTAATAAAAAATATATCAATAGTAAATATTAATCGCCACCTACAACATGTGCCCAGTGTTAGAATTCAGATATTATTCAGTCAACCCTGGGTAGCTGTGAATGATACTGGAAGGATGGTCAACTGACTCTCTAATGGATAAAAGCTGCTGGTCCATGTCAGGTGGCCTTTGTGAAAAAGATGGAGAGCTAGAATCCTGTTAGAGAAGAGGCACTGGGAGGGGCAGGGAATAAGATTAGAGAGAAGGGGGAAGCAAACCTTGGCAGACCCTCCAGGATTAGATGGTTGCTGGAAGAGAGAGAAGCAGGGAGAGAAACTCCCATTTGCTCGGGATTTTGGAAGAATGGGCAAGGATGGTGGACCAGCTTTCTGAAGGGGAGACAAGGAGGCAGCTTCCAGGAATGGGATGTCTTGTGCTCATTGGGAGACCCTCACTAGAGCTTCTCTTGGATTGAATGAAGCATCAGCTAATGTCTAAACTCTAACATTCATGAATCTCTCCAGGCTTTGTTCTCACCCTCTGTTTCTCCCGTGAATTAAAATAAGTGAATAATGTTAGTTTCTGGCCACTTGCTTACAGAATTTTCATGTGGCCATGAAAAGAGAATGAGGTGGGAAGTGGGAAGGATGGGAGAATCACTATTGACAAAGATGCTAGAAACAGAGTTAATAGCATATCATGTGTGAGCAAGGGTGAGGACAGACCAGGACAGAGAGGACACACAGGGATCTGAAGCCAGTGCCAGCCATCTGGGCTCTAGCCCCAGATGCTTGTCATTCCAGCTGTGCTAGTGATGACACCAGAGGTGACAAATAATTCTCTTCCACTGTTGTTCGTGTAACAGTGATGTCTGGCTGCCTTTCTTCTCCACCTTCCTCACTTCTGCCTGTGGGACTCTGCCTCTCATTTTTATCACCAATAGGGCATAATCTGGAGTCCCAGGGGAATAAGGAACTCCAGTTGAGAGATATTCCAGACCACATTGGCCTGTGCCGATGTGTGTGGGGAATTGTCTCAATTTTTGGTTGATGTGGGCCTGGGCAGCTCACAATGGGAAGAACTATTTCTCAGGCAGCTGGTCCTGGTTTATATAAAAATGGTAATTACAGTGAGTCAGGGGGAGAGGCAGTAAGAGAAGCTCCTCTGAGCTTCTGCTCCAGGTGCCTGCCCTGATGTTCCCTCAGTAACAGATGGCTTCCTAGAAGTGTGAGCTGAAATAGGCCATTTGCTCCCCCCAAGTTCATGGTATTTATCACAGAAACAGAAAAGTAGGCTAAGACACAGCAAAGAACTGTTGGGTCTACACACTCCTCTCTAATGAGAAGATAATTGTAGGTGTATTTGTTTACTTTCTTTGGGTTCTTATGTCTACCATCATTCACTACCACAATCCCTTCCAACACCCCACCATCAAGTAGGAGAGACAGAAAGTTAGTGGGAAAAGGGGTTGTTTCCTTCTATAGGCTACTTCCTTCTGAATAGGGACATAATTCCTTGGGGCAAGTCCCATCTTCATTGTCAGGGTATCCAGCAGTCCAGCAAACCAGCAACAGCAAACAAAACAGCAGTGAGGGAAGGGGATAGCAGCAGGGAGAGCAACAGCCCCCACAAACCCTCTTCAGGATCTCCCATTTATAGCCTCTCAACAGTTCCCAGATTTAAACTATTTGCAGCTGGCATAAATCATGCCCCTCCCAGAGCACGAGACACATTATAGTTACCTACTGTGGACAGTCTGAAGCAGCCTCCATATCCCACACCTGGGATTAAAACAAAAACATAGTCACACAACATCACTGGGTTTTAAAAGAAACCAAAGTTCTCAGGACATATAATCTTTAAGTTAAAAGGCATTACACTGGTAATAAAGAGTTTATAAGGAGGAGACTAGAGAAAAAAGATAAGGAAGAGACATCATTCTATCCCTTTCTAGCACTGTTGTTATTTGGTCTTTTATCACAAATTTTATAGTTTTTTGTTTGTTTGGTGTGTGTGTGTGTCCATCCATCCATTCACATTATCTGTAATAAATGTGTGGTTTCCAATCCTACTGAACAATTTGATGTCTGGATTTCTTGAAGCCAGCCCCTACCTGTCCATTCTTGTCTACTTTTGTTGAATATGCTCCCCTAAATCAAAGAACTTGTTCTTACTTTAAGCCCATGGACTTCAGAATGAAGAGTTAAAATGGAAGTAAGAAGGCACAAATCTTTGAAACTACTAAAGGTTCAGTTGTGCTCCAGATAGGACAATTTTGGGAGCCAAGCATTTATTTATTTAAGGAAATCATTTTTTTTATTTCATGTGTATGAGTATTTTGTCTGACTATATGTATCCATGCCTGCCTGGCACCTGAGGAAGACTTAAGCATTAATCAGCCACTCTGGAACTAGAGTTAGAGGTGGTTAGGAGCCATCAAGTTGAAGCTGAGATTTGAATCCAGGTCTTCTGCAAGAACAGCAAGTGTTCTTAACAGCTGAGCCATCTCCCTGGCTTCCAGAGTCAAGCAATTCTTGAAGATGTCAGCATCTCATTGGAAAGTGGCCACTGTGTATCAATTACACACCAAAGGCTCAGAGAACACAGAAGAGAGGTCTCTGCCTACATCCTGCTTGAAAACTGGAACTTCAGAACTTCAGATCCAGCAGAAGGACTTTGCAGAGACAACTGAAAAAAAAAATAAGACAAGATATTGATATCAGCTCCCTAAGGACTGTCACCGTTGAAAGGGATGGATTAGCAAAGAACCAAAGTGTTAACTAACAAGGCCTGTTTTCCCCATGCACAATATACATGAATTGCTGAAGACAATTTGCAAGAAGAAAGCCCATTCACATCAGTCAAGCTGGAGATGGGAAACTCAAGGCTCAAACTGACCTCCCCAAGGACAGAAATTGGAATATTTATGAGGGAATATTTGTGGGAAAAGGTGATGGGAAGGTGATCAAGACCAACTGAAATGGATTAAGTCTAAGGAGCAGTCAGGGAGTAGAAGCATGGATAGAGGATGGGTCTAGGAGTGGTAGTTTGGATGGGGATGGCCCCCATGAGCTCATATGTTTGAATCCTTGGTCTCCAGTTGGTGGAACTGTTTTGGAAACATTAGGAGGTGTGGCTTGTTGGAGGAGGTGTGTCACAGGCCTGGGATTTGAGGCTTCAGAAGCCTCCACTACTCCCAGTTCTTTCTCTTCCTCTTACTTGTGTGTGAATCAAGAAGTGAGGTCTAGGTTGGAATATCAGTCTCAGGAAAGACCCCTGTGCTCAGATTTTTTGGTTCTGTTGCTCTCCTTGTGGAGTTCCTGTTCTCTCCAGATGCATGGAGATAACCCAAGACCCCTGCACAGATGTAGCCCATGGCAGTTCAGTATCCAAGTGGGTTCCATTGTAATAAGAACAGGGACTTTCTCTGACATGAACTGATTGGCCTGCTCTTTAATTACCTCCCCCTGAGGGGGAAGCAGCATTACCAGGCCACAAAAGAAGACAATGAAGCCACTCCTGATGAGACCTAATTGACTAGGATCAGAAGGAAGGAAAAGAAGTCCTCCCCTATCAGTGGACTTGGGGAGGGGCATGCATGCAGAGGGTGGAGGAAGGGAAGGATTGGGATGGGAGGAGGGAGAGAACCACAGGGGGGATACAAAGTGAATAAAGAAAAAAGAAAAAAAAAAAAAAAAAGAAGTGAGGTCTAAGCTGTTCTTGCCACCAAGCTTTTGTTCCTTTGTCATGAACTCTAACCCTCTGAAACCTTAAACCCATGAATGCTGTTGTTTATACTTTGTCTTGGTCATGGTGTTTTGTCCCAGCAACAGAAAAATAGCTAAGACAGAGGGCAAGAAAGTAGGAGTCAGTATGCTCAGGAAACATTCAGAAACCACGAGCAGGTAGTTTCTTTATACCACTCAGGAGATTTGGGGTGTCAAATAATCCTCCAACTGCCCGCAAAGTGGGGGCACAAATGATCCTAGAAGACTAATCCTTGTTGCTAGACAAATAATAAAATGGCAGATTTTATATTAACAGTGAGAGCTCCTGCTTGTAAAATTTACTGGTAGCATTTCACAATAAATCCTGAGCAAAGAGAAGATGAAAACGAGGCATCGAACAACCGAAGGAGCAAGCAGCCCAGAGCAAGTACATGGGCATTGCCTTTAAAGGGGCCGGAGTATCAAAACACTGAGACAGCGCATGCGTTCCCTGCGTTTATGGGCTGTCGCTTACGGCCTTCCCAGCCGTAAGTGATCCTGCTTGACTGGATTTCTACTGTACCAATTGTAAAAATTGTACAATTCCGAAACAATTGTAACTATGCACGGTCCTCCTTTGTTTTGTAGCAGGGGCTCTAAAAAAGCCATGTGATTAATAACTACATGGGAAAAAAGTTTCAAGGAGGACTGAGGCAGGCAAACAGGATATTTTAGTAATTTGGGACTCGGTTTGGTTCACACAATCCCCATCTTATAATGCATGCGGAAGCACAGGTTCTTTACCGACACCTAACATCTCTCTCCGGAACAATGCATCCATAACCTCAGATGCCCACTCACAACAGGCTACATGTATGCCCCTCTCTGAATGTTAGGATAAGTTTGTTTTCCCCTGACAATCATCGCCTTGGTCAGATTCCATTTACTCACACCCTCCTCGTAGAAGAGAAAGGCCTGAACTGCTTTTGGGGTACACGCACAACCCCGTAAAACTGTGCCGCAAGTAAATGTTCGGGGAGATTCTCTATTGACCACCTTATCCCTGTGCATAGTTGGCCATGCATATGATCAAAGTCAGATGCATTCTGGGAAGAGACCAAACAAAAAGCAGAGAGCCACCCTCTTCATGACCCTTAGTAATCACTCTCCTCTTCCTCCTGAATCCCCAGAAGAAGAAGCTCCACACAACAGCCAGGCCCCTTCAGTTTGAGCGTCTCCACCCTTGTTTCCCACGGCTCACTTGCAGTGTGTTCTGACCTCTATACCTTTGCTTTGAATACAATTTACTGTTGCTTTTGTGAGTCTGTGTGGGCCTCGACGTCAGCTCCCTGAATAAGGGTCCAAGAACTTGGAAGCACCTGGACCAGACGCTGACTCCTAGGATCAGGACCACATTCCAAGAATGGTTGAACAGGCAGCTCCTTGGGGTTGTCCTGGAAGATGTATTTGGTGTGAGGTTGTGGCAGTCTCCAGACTGCGGCTCTGCTGAGCTTTCATGTTCGTTGTTAAGAGATCATTGTCTCGACCTCCCAGCTCTACTCACCTTTGGGGGAGCGTTGAAACATGAAACTCCATTCTAATCCACTCCTTTTACATTTCACCTTTTTTAAGCACCCCTGATTAACCACCCCACAGCCAGATTTTCGTAGTTATACTGCAAGATAGACATGTCTCAAGCTTTGATCTGGTCTGGCTGACAGGGGAATGAGCAGTGGTCATGAGCCCTGTCAACCCCTTGAAGCCACATGTGAGCAAAGGTGTTCAACACAGCTGTCAGGCTTAGCTTCCTGTGTGTCACACTGTAAAGTTTCTATTTGTCTGTTTTGTCAGCACCATGTGGATAAGAGTTGCTTTTCTACAGAATCTTTTCAGGCAGTGGGTAAAAGGTTTAAGATACAAAACTAACAAAAGTTATTTTTTTAAATCACTTTTTATAATAAAAAGAATTTATTTATTTATTTATTTATTTATTTATTTATTTATTTATTTATTTATTTATTTTTGCCCTGGTGTGGTGGTGCACACCTTTAATCCTTTAATCCCAGCGGAGGAAGAGGTGGGTGGATCTCTGTGAGTTCAAGGCCAGCCTGGTGTACAAAGGTTAGTCAGGGCTCTTACACAGAGAACTCCTGTCTCATAAAAATTGTTTATAGTCACACAAGTTTTATTTTTATTTTTTTGTGAACAGTCATAAAACTGTTTGAGGAAACTTGTTGCATTCCCCTCCTTTCCCTGGATCCGTGAGGCTAGCACTAGCATGATCACAATTGACCAAAACCTTTGCCGCTAAAGCTTGTACCCAGACACAGCAGATCCCCAGGAATCTTACACACTAACATTAATGCCAACCTGTGTGTCTTTCAGGCTTTCTGGGGTGCTCAGTGCATTCTAGATCAAGAAAACAATTTTAGAATTTGTTACACCTAACAGAGGCTTGAGGTAGGTACTCAGAGAAGCAACAACAATAACAAAAAACAACAAACATTTCTTTGTTTCTTTTTAAAAAATATTTTTATTTATTTTATGTATATGAATCCTCTATCATCATGTACACATACATGCCTGAAGAGAACATCAGATCTCAATATTGATGGTTATGAGCCACCATGTGGTTGCCAGGAATGGAACTTCGGACCTCTGAAAGAGCAGCCAAGTGCTCTTAACCTCTGAGCCATCTGTCCAGCCCTATTTGTTTCTTTTATTTTTAAGTTTGCCATGCTTAAATCACAGATAGGATAGAATCCTTGTTTTCTAGGCTACCTACTTAAGGGTGAAGTGAAATGGGCTGGAGATATGGTTCAGCAGTTAAGAGCACTGGCTGCTCATCCAGAGATCCTGAGTTCAATTCCGAACAATCACATGGTGACTCACAACCATCTGTAATGGGATCTGATGCCTTCTTTTGTCTTATGCTCTCCTCTGCCTTGCAGGCATACATGCAAGAGTGCTCATATACATAAATAAATGAATCAAGGTGAAGGAAAATGTCAGTTTCCTATTCAAAGCAGATAAATGCTTTAAGGGAACTGTCAATTACCAAAGACCAAATACCAATATAATACCAGTGTTCTTCCAAAGTCAGTGTTCAGCTTTTAGAAAAGGCTTATTTTTTTTCTATTTTGACAGCTTTCTCATGATTGTTCTTCAAAATTCTTTTTAAACTTTCTCATCTTTCATTTGTCCAGTCCCTAAGTTTACCTTAACACCTGCAGCAACAACATTCTTACATTCCATAATTTCCTTTATTTTCTTCCCAACAGAACTCTGAACTGCTTGTGGAAGTTTGAGACATTAAGCAAAGACCAACCAGCCTTCACCTGAAGTCATTTCCCTGTCACAAGGTATTAAACGCACAGAAAGTATTTTGTTCCTGGAAAGACACGCCTGCAGCTGAGTGGTGGTGGCATACACCTTTAATCTAAAAACTTGGAAGGCAGAGGCAGGTGAATCTCTGTATGTTCAAGGCCAGCCTGCTCTACAGAGTGAGTTCCAGGACATCCAAGGCTACACAGAGAAACACATCTCCAATAAAAAAAAAATGCATGGGCACGCACACACACACACACACACACACACACACACACACACACACAGAGAGAGAGAGAGAGAGAGAGAGAGAGAAAGACAGAGACAGAGACAGACAGACAGAGAGAGCAGAAGTCACCCTGTAGATGGTCGAAGACAGATTTCAAAAGCAGCCAAGGGACACATTCTCAGGAAGGGCTGGTAAACCATGGGCACAAAACCTGCTGGATTTGCTACCTCGGTGGTTGTTAAGTTACCACAGCAGACTCACCCCTCCACCTTAAAGTGTACCTGTCAATGAAATGACTTTTGCAAGAGAGAATTAATTTACCAGGAGGGCAAACAGAAATTGATGGAAGACCCAATTTTCAAAGCTGCCACTCTGACAATTGGGCAAAGGGAGGGGTCAGTTAAGTAAGAACACATAAACTGAAGGTTAAGTCTCCAAAAGCAAGAAACCAGGCAGATGAAGTGTAGAGGGCCTGTGTTTTAGTTAAGGGTTCAGGAATCCATCCTATACAGGAAGCATGCGTCTCATTTCCAATGACCAGCAGGTGGCAGCAGAGAACAATGCATATTAGGACCTTGTCAGGAGCCCAGGGAAGGAATTATTAGAGGAACCAAGTATACCAGGAATCTACTTACCGTTTTCTGCTGTTTTATTTTGGTTTTCGAGACAGGTTTTCCCTGTGTACAGCCCTGGCTGTTGTGGAACTTGTGTTGTAGAAAAGACTGGCCTCAAACTTAAGAGACCCACCTGCCTCTGCCTCAAGTACTGGGATTAAAGGCGTGCACCACTACAGCCTGGTAAGCTCTGCTTACCATTTTCTATGTGTGAAAACGTTATCATTTAGTAAACCACACTTCAGGTTCTAAATTTCAATCTTCCAAGCTACAGAAACGCAGTGCTGCCGGGGGAAGAGAGCAAACTTCCTCTGCGCCGTCACACGAGAGCAACAGAACCTTTACAGAACACCACTGCAGGCTGTAGCTTTGGTAATGGCATATTCTCTGTTGCCAAACTTCCTGATTTGGGGAGGCATGCTGTAATTGCCAATCTCATGATTGTTTTCCAGTTCCCTGAAGACCTGGTGCCCACAGCCCTTCTGTCCAGTTTACATAACACTAGAGCCCTCGTCCCCAAGTTGAGAAGCGTTCTGAGAGGAGAGGCCTGGCTGGTTTTTAGCCAACTTGACACAAAGGAGAGTCATCCGAGAGGAAGGAACCTCGCTTGAGGAGTAGCCACCATCAGATTGGCCTGTAGGGGCCTGTGGGGCATCTTCTTATTACATGATTGACGTGGGTCAGCCCACTCCACTGTGGGTAGTGCCACGCCAGGCTGGGGTCCTGCGTTATTCAAACAGCAAGCTGAGCAAACCACAGGGAGCAGGTGAGTAGCATCTTTCCCCCGTGGCCTCCGCCTCAGTTCCTGCCTTGCCTTCCCTCAGTGATGGACTGTGATCAGGACGTGTAAGTCAAATAAACTCTTTGATCCGGTGTGTGTCCAGTTACGGTCCTTATCAGGGCAATGCAAAGCAAAGCAGGACAGCAGGCACGCTGTAACACTAGTGGGCTGTAGTACTGGCATGGGTTTTGCCTCAGTCCTCTGACTCTATTTTCTGGTTCCAGGTTGCTGAGAAGCTTCTAACCACCGTCCTCCAACACACACACACACACACGTACACATGCACACTTCCTCATTGTGAGTGGGGTGACAATTTAGATGAGAACTTAGAGTTAAATGATTAGTGCAACTCTTGCCACATGGGAAATCTTCCATAAATGTCAATTATCTTGGCCAGCCTAAGACAAATGAGGTGGTAAATTTAGTCAGCTATGGCACAAGTGTTCCTACAAATAGTCTTAATGGGGGAATGGCGCTTACATTAGAAATTTCCTGCCAACACATTTTAACTATCCAGCGGAATGTAAGCAAGCCAACATTCCGCTGTCACAGACGCTGCCCTCAGCTGGGTTTTGTTCCTTTGCTTCTTTGTCTGTGGCAATGTCAGACACTGGAGGAAGAGATGTAAGGGAGGCACTTCTGACCCTCTCTGGAGAGCAGTAGAAGTGATTGAAGAAACACAGCTGCCTCAGAAAACCCCACTCTCAAGCCCTGAGCACAGCTGACTGTCCTAAGGGCCTCTGTGCCAGGGCTGGAGGAACTGTCCCCTGCTACCACTGTGGTCATGGAGCTTAGGAAGAGAGTCTGTCACTTGGAGAGAGGCTGCCAAGCGGGGACAGAGGCCTCGGTGGCTGTGTTTGCAGGGAGAGCTGAAAGCTGAAGTCCAGCCAGAAAACCCAGACAGAGCTTCAAAGCCCCAGAAACCCGGCAGCCCAAGCAGCGGCTTCACAGGCTCATCTTTGCTTTCCTGCCTTTCATAGGGAGCTTCACTCTTCCACTCCGAGAAGCCTTGCTCTAATAATCTACTTTTTTTTCTAGTTTGGTAGCCACTAGTGCCCACGTCAATGAGTTCCAAAACTCTTTACTCTCTTTCCTGTGAGCAGCAAACACACAACCGAAGTGCAGCGTTTCCAGACAAGTCTCCATCCTGCGGTTCTGAAGCTCCTGGAAGTTTCCACAAAGCTCCTTACCAGAGCCTTGTGAATTGTAACAAACGCAGGGAGAGCCGGCTCAGCTGTGCTGCCTGCAAGTTGTGCAGGAGCCCAGGGATGGTGCTTTCAGGAGGCTTCAACGCACTGGGATGAGCTTTTCAGTGATGCAGCTGCTTTGAGTAGGCCACACCGCTACAGGTAACCTCAGGAATCTCAGGAAGCCAGGCTAGGGTGAAGCAATTTCACTGGTCTGTCATTGGTGCCATATCTCCCCAGGAAAGGGCATTTCTCCTGCCTGGTATTAGGGTCTTGTTAGACAAAAAAAACAAACAAACAAACGGTGAATCCATAAATCTAAGAGCTGGTTCTTTGATAAGATAAAAGAAATTGACAGACTCCTGGCTCAATTAGCTAAATAAAGAGATGACTTAAATTAATAGAATCATAATGAACAGGGAAATATTACAATAAGCACCAAAGAATTTAAAAATATCATCAAAGAATGCTTCAAAACCTATATTCCATTAAGTTGGAATATTTAAAAGAAATAGACAAGTTAATAATTTATCCATACCATGAAAATTATTTTAGTTTGTGTTGTTGTTGTTTTGCAAGACGGGGCTGGTCTTAAAATCAGAGATCTACCTGCCACTACCTCCAAAGTACTGTGATCAAAGGGGTGCACCACCACTGCCTGGCAACATAGCTTTTGAGAAGCTAATTCTGAAACATATGCAGAATATCAAAGGTCTAAAGTAAACAACACAAGTTTGAAAAGACAGGCAAAGTTGGAGAATATCTACCGCAGATCTCCAGGCTTGTTACAAGGTCACACTAACTAACATGATTATGTCAAAGGACAGACTGCTTATCAATGGAATAAAACAGAAAGCCTGAAATAAGTTCAAACACTCACCCTGAGTTTGTGACAGAGGTGGTCTAACTGTGCAATGGAAAAATGGTGGTGTTTTCACCAAAGTATGCTGGAAAATTGGTCCATATGAGTGTGCAACCTCCTAACTTTCCAACTAACCCAAATGAAAAAAAAAAAAAAAAAAGCAAAGACAAAGTCTAAAACCATAAACTAGAAGACACCATAAAAACAAACTTGTCAGGGAACTTCCCAAAGACTCATACTCCAACCAAGGACTATTCATGGAGATAACCTAGAACCCCTGCACAGATGTAGCCCATGGCAGTTTAGTGTCCAAGTGGCTTACATAGTGATGGGAAGAGGGACTGCCTCTGACATAAACTGATTGGCCTGCTCTTTGATCACCTCCCCCTGAGGGGGGAGCAGCCTTACCAGGCCACAGAAGAAGACAATGCAGCCATTCCTGATGTGATCCTATAGACTAAGATCAGAAGGAAGGAGAGGAGGACCTCCCCTATTAGTGGACGTGGGGAGGAGCATGCATGAAGAAAGGGGAGGTAGGGTGGGATCGGGAGGGGAGGAAGGAGGGGCTTATGGGGGGATACAAAATGAATAAAGTGTAATTAATAATAATAATAAAGAGAAAAAAATAGTTTAAAAAAAACAAAACAAACTTGTACTATGTCAGGTCTGGCAAAGAGCACTAGTCATAACATAAAAACATAACTTATAAGAGAAAACTTGATAAATTGACTTCAAATTAAAAATTTGCCTTTCAAAAGACAATATTTTTTAAAAAATCATGGCAGGCAAGGGAGTGCACAGCTTTAAGCCCAACACTCAGGAGGCAGAGACAGGCGAATTTCTGAGTTCAAGGCCAGCCTGGTCTATAGAGAGAAAGAAACAGGACACCTGGGCTACACAGAAAAACCCTGTCTTGAAGAAAAAACATACATAAAGCTGGGCGACGGTGGCACAATCGTTTAATCCCAACACTTGGGTGACAGAGGCAGGTGGTTCTATGAGTTAGAGGCCAGTCTGGTCTACAGACAGAGTGAGTTCCAGAACTGCCAGGGCTACAAAAAGAAACCCTGTCTCAACACACACACACACACACACAAACACACACACACACACACACACACACTCACACAAACAAACAAAGAAATAATCACCTGAACATGACATTCAAGACTAAGGACTGCATCAGAAATATAAAGAATGACCAACAATAAGAAAATAACCTGGACAGGCACTTTACCACAGAAGGAAATGTGCATCTGAAGACAGACTCAGAGTCACTAAAACTGAAGGACACAGAAGATACACATCTCTGAAAATGTCATTAAAAAAGCAGCTCTCAGCTCAATGGGCTAGAGAAAGGAGGATGTTACTGATCTGTGTGGTGCTGCTGACCTCGTGGAATCTAGAACACAGATCGCAGCCTGGTGGTTTCCTATGACGTTGACCACACATCATCACATTAGCGTCAGTTCCCCACTAGTCATTAGTAACTGGAGAGGGGTCTCTGCCTGGTCCTTTCCTCTGTGTACCATCCCTAACCTCCAGATCTAGTCCAGGTTCCACAACCAGTGCCCTGGCCTACGCTGGCAGCCCCATCCACATGCCCCCCACCTCCAGGCTTTGATCGAGACACTCCACCCTACTCCTGCCACCTGATTTCTCCTGTGACATGCTCAATTTCCAAGTCCAATTGGTCCTACTCCCATGACAAAGTTTATCACACATTTTTTCAAGTTGGCAACTATTTGAAAGTCAAACATTCTAAGAACATAATCCAATAAGTATACTAATTTAGTAAATGCTGAGGAATACCATAGGAAAAAGTTGAAGTCTTTGTTTCCTGTAACCAAAGACTTTTTTGTGTTTCATTTCTGTAAGACCAGAAAACATGCCAAGCCAGTGACACACAACTTTAATCCCAGCACATGGGAGACAGGTAAACCTCTGTGAGTTCAAGGCCGACCTGGACTACATAGTGAGTTCCAGGGAAACCAGAACTATATAGAATAAGACCCTGTCTCCAAAAATAAAAATAAAAAACCAAAAACAAAAAAGACTAAAAATCATTTGCACTACAGTAAAGAACATTTCAGTTCATGACATACAGTGGTCTGAAATCTAAGCCAGGTGTTTTGGGAAATATTTAATGATTTTCTGTGACCTCGTGCTATGTGTAATGTAAAGTCCACGTGTGTGTGGAACCAAGGCTGCAGTGAAGCTGGTGATGTAATATAGGGAAGTGCTGCCAGAGACACCTCAGGTTTGTTATTCATTGGGTTTGGAAATCATCTTTGGTTCAGAAATTTTTGATGCTGTCAAAAATTTTTAAAACTCAGTCTGTTATGTAGTTGCTTGGCTCACAGTTTAAGAAGTTGATCTCAGAGGGACATGGTGGTGCATACATTTAATCCTAGCACCCTGAGAGGCAGAGGCAGGTGGATCACTGTGAGATCTAGATCAACCAGGTCTACAAATCCAGGAAAGCCAACATTTGTGGTTTGTTTCTTTGTTTGTCTTTATATTCTTTAGGAGACAGGGTTATGTCTGGCCTTGAACTCAGAGATCTACTTGCCCCTGCCTCCCTACTGCTGGGATTAAAAGTGTGTGCCACCACACCTGGCTCTAAAATATGGATCTTTGAATACTATAGTCCCCCCCCCCACCAAAGCATGGCTCTTTCAACTAATTTTCTGCCTTTCAGACTATTGCTTTGACCACAATCTTAACACATATGCTGTTTGAAAAGCAGAACTGAATAATGATCTGTTTTTCTGAGCTGTGTTCACCCTCTCCAACTCCTTTCCCCATTCATAGCCCTTGAGTTAGTCTTAATAGGAAAATGGAGTGAGGAGGTCAGGGGATGGCTTGGAGCTGAATGTAAACCAGAAAAATTTAAATGTAACCTGCGGAGTCTGTTTAGTTCTGGAACCTCTGTGGCAGAGAAGTCCAGGAAAAGATAGGGTTGTTTTTTTTTTTTTTTTTTTTTTTTTTTTTGTGTTGTTGTTGTTTGTTTGTTTCACTTTGTCTCTGTATGTGATTAATTGTCTATTGCTTGGTTTTGTGCCAGGAGAAACTGCTTCATTTCTGTGATTAATTGCTTGTGGTCTGTTGGTATAATGTTTTTTAAAAATGTATACACCTTACCCTTGTTCATTCAAATGCTCCCCCCCAACTATCTGATTTCAATCTGGATATTGCATTGTGATACTCATTCTAAGCATCCTGTCTTTGTGTGAACAGGATAAAATAAAGCAACTAGACACAATGTTGAGCAGGGAGGAGCCAGAGGACAGGAAAGAGGGGAGGAGCCAGAAGGCAGGAAATGAGTGGGAGGAGAAGGGGCCAGAGGAGAGCTTGAAGAGGGAGCTGGAGGACAGATCATGGAACTACGGGGAGAGATGGACTAGACCTAAGATATCACTAAAAGCAAGTATAATGTGGGGAATCTAAATGTTAGGAAACAACGAGAGGTTGGAGGTTTAGGATGGAGTAACTATTGCCCAACATTGTGTTCTAAGTTAACTAAATAAGCCTAGTCTCTGTGTGGTGATTTGGTTATACAGCTGTTTGGGATTAACAGCAAGCTTCACTAAAAGGTATATCAATAGTAAATATTAATCACTACCTACAACAGTGGTCTCTTGTTTGCCTGAAAGTGCTTGGTTCTATTTCTGTTTGAAGCCTCCACTCTTGTCACTTCTGTGATTTCAATTCTGTCCCCGGATATTAACCCAGGTAAAGGCTGTGATTTGTTGTCTTTAGTTTTGCTTTTGTATGAGACGGCTGACATCTTTTTAAATAAAGATTTATTTATTATTTATACATCATATCTTACTATAGACACTTAAGAGCCACCATTCAGTTGCTGGGAAGTGAACTCAGGACCTTTGGAAGAGCAGTCAGTGCTCTTAACCTCTGTGACATCTCTCCAGATCCCCCCTTTTTAATATTTATTTCTATCTTTATTTTATGTGCATTAGCATGAAGGTGTCAGATACCTTGGAATGCGCATTACAGACAGTTGTGAGTTGCCATGTAGGTGCTGGGAATTGAACCCGGGTCCTCTGGAAGAGAGGACAGCACTCTTAACCATTGAGCCATTTCTCCAGCCCCTGGCTGGCTCCTTTATGTGTGGTTAATTGTTTGTTGAAATTGTCCTCTTTACTTCTTTGCGTTCCCCTGAATTATCCTGGTTGCCAGTTTCTATGCAAATGATTTAATGCTGTTTCTTTCTGGCCGATAGTTTTGAAATGGCCAGAATTGTCCATATCCGCTAAGGTTGCCAGCTGTGTTTAGTACTAACTGAAACTTTTATCATTTATGTTTTTTTGATGTTCAGTCTTGATGCAATATGATAGGATGAGTAAGACTTGCTGGCCCTTCTATGTATTATATCTGATTGAAAGTTTTGTTTTGATTTTAGTTCAGAACGATATTTGAAGTTATGCTAATGATTACAGTTAGTTATAAAAGTAAATTTTATTTAGTCTTTTGTTTATGTTTTTAAAGTTAAGCCTAGGATGGGTAATTATGAAGTTAACCTATGTATATCTATTTGAGATAAATATCTTTCTAAAACATTTATCTAAAGAATTTGCAAGAATTAGAGATTATGACATTCTGTTTCTTAGGATGCAATTTAAAATAGATAATTAAAAGAGACATGAAGAATAATTTAGTTATGCTGGCCCTCAAGCTTGTCAGAGAACTAATGAATATGGCATTTTAACATATATATATAATAAGTATATATATATACATATATATATATATATATATATATATATATGGTTATTATGACAGAGTCTCAAAATCCTGGCAGTAGCTCCCCCAAAGTCTCCAAGAAGATTTGGCCACTATGCGACTCTCGGTTATGATATGCTAACCACTGGCAAGACTGCTCCAACTGACCCACTGCTAGGTCCCAGCCTAAACTGTGGATACCTGGAGAGTCAATGTTTTACGTTGATAAGGGTGAGGTGAGGCCGTTCTCTCATTTCTTTCTCCACAGAAAAGTCTCTCATCTTCTGTGCCTGGCCGCTGGACCACCTGTGCTCATGATGCCACAAGACCACAGGAGCCAGGGATAGCTGCCTAGGGTGATGGATTGACTAGTTGTCACTGTCATTTTTTTTTTAAAGGAAGAAAAGATTTAATGTCTGTTGTTAAAAACAACATTGCCCTGGATATGGTAAAAGACAGAACAGCTTTAATAAAGAGCACAAAAATTTCAAAACAAACATTTTGGGAAATTGCTATAAATGAACAGACACCACTCTGAAAGTACTATTGGAATATTTAATAAATATTGGAACTGAATATTTAATAAACACTGTAGCAGATATAATGAAAATTTCTCAAAAATCTTGGCATCCAGATTGGTCTCTTCAGGAACTAAATATCTAGCTTCTAGGGATTGGAACTTTACGTCAGGGTAAACAAAGCTCAAGATGGGCCAAGTGTATAGGCCTAGAAGGACAAATAGAAAAATTAAAAACATGTGTCTAGTATAGCCATGAATTTAAGGGCATGTGACTTGTTGCAGCAATGGAAGTAGATTCCTCCAGTCTCAGAAAGAAAGTTTAAATAAAGACCAGATTTAAGAGCCATAAATATGATGATTCAGTCAATGGGCTCTCTACAGCCTGGAATCGCATTGCCTTCTTTATTACCTAAGTCATAACTTTTGATAATAATTGATTTAAAAGATTGCTTTTTCATGATGCCTTTGCATGAGCACAATAGAGAAAGGTTTTCATTCTCTGTACCTTTTAACACCCTCCATTTTCCTGATTTCTCCTTTATAACAAACACAGGGGGATGCCATGGACTGGTAGATTCCTCAGTGTGTTGAGTATTTAGTTGCTCCTGTACCAGCTGCAGCAGTACCTCTAATTTTTCTTTTTTCATATGCCATTCATCCACCCATAAGGCTTGTCAGTTAGCTGTTTTAAAGTAGGGCTGTTGATAAGTTTGAAAGACCAACACAACTCCTGTTGTGTCCTCTTATTGCACAACCTGGAGAGTCTGTGACTCCTCTCAATTATATCTTGTAACAGTTTTCTCAGAAGAATTCTCTATTTTATAATTTCTTTCTGAGAAAATATGTCCCTGTTCCTACTAACATGGATATTAGGATAGGGACTTCTCTTCTCTATCTCAAAGAGGATTGAAGGCCCATAGGCATCTGCCTGCTATACCTTCATAATAAGAATCTTGGGAACTATATGTTGAATTACATGAAATTCAGGCTTCTGTTTGTTAGTCAAGCATCTAATAGAAACACAAAGTGTGAGGCTTGAAATACAAGCAAACCAAGTTCCTCTAGGGGCAGCTACAAGTTTACTATCTGCCATTCCCAGGGAGTTAAAAGGCTGTACTACATGGGTTTAGAACTAGTTCCTGAGTATGGGGAGATAGACAATGGGTATCCATCTGCTGTAAGACAGGTACCATTTCCTTGCAAGTCCCCTAAGGTTAGGAAGAATCCCATGGACAAGAGCTGTGTCATTCAGAGGAACTAGCTTAAGGCTCTGGAAAGGTTTTGGGTCTATGGAGCAACACCTATGTAATAGGGTTGTTTGGGATCCAAACAGTTCCTGCAGTCTTTAGTCATGCTAGCTCTGGTGTCATTGAGAAACTTAAAAGTCACCCTTATGGTATCTATTAGTGGAGACCTATGCAACAGTGTAGGTTCAGGTACTTCAGGATCATGCCCTTCCCAGAAACTCCCCCAGACCAGGACTCATTGCAAAAGCCATTAACCATTGCACAATGGGGTCACCCCTGCCGGTCAGCAAAGAGTGGCACCGGGAGACAAAGGCCTTTAGGTTTTTAAAAGAAAAATTGTGGGAGATTTGAAGTTGCAGTCTTGGCAATTAAGGATTGGATGAGGAAGCTATAAAATAAGATAATTGGTTAGTCTTAGGTGCTCAAGCTTGGCCAGTCCTGCCAAGTGTGGATGCAGCTGCAATTGAAGGTGGGGGTAGTTAGCTCATCCTTGAAGATTAGGGGCTACAGACTTTTGGCTGGAGGTCAAAAGCTACTCAGAAGAAGTCTAGGTCTGTTGCTAAGAAATGCTATCTCAAAGACAGGAGTTTTTCTTTTTTGCTGAGTGAAGGTCATTGCTTGCTTGCCTTGTCCTCATAGATAGGGTCACATTTTTCCATTCTCTGGAAAGGTACTAAGAGGCTTTAGCTTAACCTGAACCTAAAACTCAAAACTATAGGCTTTAGAAGACATACAGGTTACAAAGTTAGTCTAACCCTTTCAAAAGGACAGCTTTCTTTTAGTTTTTCATAAAACATTTCTAATTTGTAGCTCTGGCAGCCCTGGAACTCACTCAGTAGACCAAGCAGGGTGGCCTTGAACTCACAGAGATTCACCTGCCTCTGCTGTAGAGGGATATAAATTGTAAATCACCATGCCCTACTTTCTCTTTTTGTTTCCCCCTTTGCTTAGTTTTGGTTTGGCTTGTTGAGTCTTGTTCTCAATATACAGCTCTGGCTGGCCTGGAAATCATTTTGAAGTACAAAATGATCCCTAACTAAGACATGTGAATGCTTTTGCCTCCTGAGTGAGACTTCTTTTTGAAGTGCTATGTAGGTGCCAGGTGAGTGACCTAGCTATTCAACAATTTGATGTTCTTTGAAGTGTCTGCCCTCTAGCACTGGCTGTCCTGGAACTGACAGTCTAAACCAGGCTCATCTCAACCTCACCGAGAGCTACCTGCCTCTGCCTCTTGAGTGCTGGGATTATAGATGTGTGCCATTCTGCCCAGCACTTCTGTCTTTTGAGGCAGGCTCTTCCTCAGTGCCAAGGCAGCTTATGAACTCAGTGTATCCAGGCCCTGAATGTATCACTCTCCCAAGGAGCTGGGTGCAGGGTTTCAGGAATGGGTCATTGTCTTTCTCCCTAGTCTTTGTTCATTCTGTCCTGAAGGTGATCTGATTCATCAAACCTAGACACACCAAAAATGCTAATTAGAATTCTCTAGATGGAGACTCAACCAATTCAGTGAAGAGGCTGCCTGTGGTTGGGGGTGGAGCCATAAAGGGGAAATGTGAATGGAAGGGTGGATAAAAGTCTCAGGGAGCCAGAGACACACTTTGAATCTTGGAGTCACCTCCTGACCTGTTGGCATAGGAGACCTTTCACCAGTGCCTGTCTGGTAAGTCCCTTGCCTACATCAGGGCACCCAGTCCATCTCTCCCAGCCCAGCACTCCCCACTGAAGACTTTACACCATGTGTGATAGAAGAATTCTCATTTCTGTCTTCTGTTGAGCAGATTGGAGAGTGATTTTGGAGCCAAGGGCAGCTTTGCCTTCATCTCAAATATATATAATCATATATATTTCGTATATATATATTTTTTATTAATTCACGGTCTTGTTTCTTGAGACAGTTATGCTCTGTTGCCTACTTTGGCACTGTCCATGTGGCTCAAGATGTCTGAAGTTTACAATGCTGCTTCTGTCTCTGGAATGTTGGAGTTACAAGCATGCCTCCCTAAGCTCTGCCTCACCCTCCTGAGTTTTGGTATTTCTGGCTAAGCTAACCAAATTCTAGGGTCTCTGTCTTTTTTACTGATTGTTCTTATTCATGTCTGAGATTGTTTTGCCTGCATTTGTGTGTTTGTACATATATTTACCTGGTGCTCTAGGAGGCCAGAAGAACATGGATCCCCTTGGATTGGACATATTAGTTTGGGCCACGATATGGGTGCTGTAAACCAAACCCATGTCCTCTATCAAAACCATCTCTCTAGCCCCCATTTCTGGATTCTTTTTTGTTTGTTGGTTTGTTTTGCTGTTTTAAAGCCGGGTCTCCTGGAGCCAATGGCAACCTTGAACCTAATGTAGCCAAGATGACCTTGAGACAGATCCATCCCCCCTGCCTCCAGTCCCTGATGGCTCTTAAATGAGGTTTCAGACAAAGGGGCCTCTTTGTACAGTGCCAGGGTTGGAACACCCACCCACGGCTTCTTGCAAGCTAGGTAAGGACCCTATCCCAGCTTCATCTCCAGCATCTGTCTTTAGAAGTTTATTTCCCCTTAAGATGGAGGGGGAACACAGATTTATTAATAAAAAATGGTGAAAACTGCCTAATGGTAGGAGCTCAAAGTAAGTACCACACTAACACCAGTATCCTTTTGTTGTTGTTTTGTTTATTTCTTTGATTTGTTTTTTAGACAGGGTTTCTCTGTGTAGCCTTGGCTGTTCTGGACTTACTTTGTAGACCAGTCTGGCCTTGAATTTACAGTGATCTGTCAACCTCCTCATCCCTGAGTGCTGGGATTAAAGGTGTGTGCTACCACACCTGCCTTCATTTGTTTATTTTAAAAGGGGGTGGAAATTACCTTGTGGATCAGGCTGATCTTGAACTCAGGGAAATACCTGTAGGCATGCCCTGCTATGTCTGGGTGATCTTTGGTTTAATTTACTTACTTGTTTGTTTGTTTGTTTGTTTGTTTATTTAGTGAGTGAGTGCTCTGCAAACACACTTGCACAGCAGAAGAAGGCATTAGATTCCATTATGGATGGTTGTGAGTTACCATGTGGTTGCTGCGTATTGAACTCAGGGCCTCTGGAAAAGCAGGCAGATCTCTGTTAGTTAAAGACCAGCCTGGTCTACATAGCAACTGTCAGGCCAGACAATGCTTCAGAGTGAGACACTGTTTCAAAATGACAATATAACTAAGAAAGCCAAAGTGGAAATGAAATAGAGGTAAAGCCAGCACTAGTTCGATTTCTCATGTGTGTTTTCCCTACCTTGCATGCAACATGCAGGTCCTCTTGGGGACAGATCAGCCTCTCCAGCAGTTGCTAACACTCCTGCGTACCTTTCACCATTGAGGTCTGAAAGTTTTCTTACTTCAGTTCTGTTGTGGCACTTGTGGACGGTGTCCATGTCTTTATGGAGAGATGATTCACCCTAAAAGTATGAAGATCCACTGTCTACAGAGTACCCACTACCCAGTGGAGCAGGATTCAGGGCAGCAGGGTTTGCGGATGGGCAGAATAATGACCGGGAAGCCACAGTTCACATGGATGACTGACAGTCCACCATGCTGTCTTGAGGGAGCTGTGGCTGTGAGACCAGCCACAGTGCTGGGAGCAGTTACATGCTGGATTGGCAAAAGCAAGAGAACTTCCTGGGGGCAGCTGACAGGTGGGTGTAGTTCTGGTTTAGGCAAAACCCCAGGGACTTTACCTCAAGACTGCTTATTGTTGCAGGATTGCCTTTCCGTGCTTGTCTCACATATCTCGTGTGGCAGAGACCCTCACTGTCTATTCCTTCACCCAGTTGGGCAGATTTCCTGCCAATTATAGTAAAGATGCACCTTCATGGCAGAGAGATGTTTAAAAGAATTGATGGTTTCGTAATCCCTGATGATTATTTAATAGAATTTCTGACTTGATTCAAGTAATTTAAGAGACTGACACAGAGGACCTCTGAAAAGTTCTGCCTTGCAGACTACCAATGTAGATGCTGAGATTTATGGGCAACCTTTGGGCAGAGTGCAGGGAATCTTAGGAAAGAAGTGGGAAACAGTAAGATCTGGAGAGGACAGGGACTCCACAAGGAGATCAACAGAACCAAAAAATCTGAGCACAGGGGTCTTTCCTGAGACTGCTATTCCAACCAAGGACTATGCATGGAGATAACCTAAGACCCCTGCACGGATGTAGTCCATGGCAGTTCAGTATCCAAGTGGGTTCCATTGTGATAGGAACAGGGACTGTCTCTGACATGAACTGATTGGCCTGCTCTTTAATTATCTCCCCCTGAGGGGGAAGCAGCATTACCATGCTACAGAAGAGGACAAGGCAGCTACTCCTGATGAGACCTAATTGACTAGGATCAGAAGGAAGGAAAAGAAGTCCTCCCCTATCAGTGGACTTGGGGAGGGGCATGCATGCAGAGGGTGGAGGAAGGGAGGGATTGAGACAGGAGGAGGGAGGGAACCATGGGGGGGGGTGATACAAAGTGAGTAAAGTATAATTAATAAAGAAAAAAAAAGAACCCTCCTGCAATCACATAAAAACTGGTATGATTTCTGTGAACCTCCATGTCAATTATACCAAGAAGGAAAACATGATTGAAACAAATCAAGGAAATTCATCCATTCTAGGTTTAGTCCAAGGATAAGGCCCAAGTGTAAACCAGGGTAAGACCATATGAATTTAGAAACAAACAATAACTATACAAGACTATAACAATAGCTATACAATACTATAACAACTATACAAGCTATAACAATAGCTATACATGACAGACACCTGATTCTTAGAAAAACCTTGCTATAATTTAAAAGCTCTTGCTTTACATGTGTGGTGGCACAAGCCTTTAATTCCAGCACTCAGTGAGCCAGCAGTAGGCAGATGGCTGTGAGTTCAAGGCAAGCCTGTTCTGCAAAGCAAGTCCAGCACATCCAAGGCTACACAGAGAAACCCTGTCTCAAAAAACAATAACTAACAAAAAAAATATTTAAAAAGTATGGTAGACAGAGCCAACCTGACAGTTAAGAGTTAAGGAAGGTCAGAGGTTATCTCTTCAACCAGTGACCCCAAACATCCTGAAATCTTGACAGTTGAAGCACAGAGGGAAATGTTAGAAGCAACCAGCTCCTAGCCCAGGTACTCCTAGAGCAAAAGTGTTTGGACCCTCTTTCTCTCTGATGCTGCTCTCCCACCTCCACTACCCTGAACCCCGTGATGTAAAAGCTCAATTTTTACAAATGGGAAAATCAGGTTTCTGCTGATTTCCCTGATCAAGAGCTGCTTTTTGTAAAGGGAGAAGGAAAGGTCTTCCTGAAGTTTGGCCTGGAAGGTTATCATCATTTTGGATGTTTCCACAGGATCCCTCTACCTGAATCCCTCAGGATGAGCTGCCAGGCAATACCCACACTCCAGCAGCTGTCACTGCAGGAGCTGCTCAGTGATGAAGACTTGGCTGTCTCCACTCTGGAGGGCATGCCCACAGAGCTCTTCCCACTGGTGTTCAAGGAGGCCTTCATTAAGAGACGCAGAAGGATCCTGAAGTCCATGGTAGCATCCTGGCCCTACCCCTGCCTCCCTATTGGTGCCCTGATGAAGAGCTTCCATGTTGATAACTTCCATGCTGTGCTGGATGGAGTGGATTTGCTGAGTCAACAGAAGGTTCAGCCTAAGTGAGTGAGTCTGAGTTAGTGTGGAGGGCAAGACTGTGGGTGAAAATTCAAGAGAATGTAATGGAGGGAGGCTGTGACATAGGATCAAGGAATGTTATTTGATTCTTCACCCATCTGAATCTCCTTGTTTGACCCACAGGAGGGGGAAACTTGAAGTGCTGGATTTGCAGGACGCCCACCATGACTTCTGGGAAGGAACAGCTGGAAAGAAGGATGATGTTAGCTCTCCCCAGATCAAGCCAGGGGAGAAAGATCCCACAACCGGGGTGAATCAGCCTTTGAAGGTGGTTATTGAATATACCTTCAAGTCTTCACGTCTCAATTCTTACAATGAATACTTCATGCGGTGGCTCTTGCAGAGACGACAAAGCCGGCCTCCTTTTTGATTTACTGGCTGCATTCATAGGAATGAAGGAGCACAAGGAGATTGGAGAAGTTGCATCCCTTAGAATCTCTCGGCATCTGGAGTTCATACAGGTGGTTATATGCCCCTGGCTTGGATGCTGTGACTCCAGTCCTCCGAAAGAGCAGTCTGTGCTCCTAAGTCCCTAGGCATCACCAGCCCCTATTTTGTGACACGTGCCCTCAACATGTGGCATGGACTTGCTTGGAAATCACTGTGTACACCACAGTGGCCATGAAATTGGTCAGCTTTTGCCTTTAAAGCATTGGAATTAAACGGTTGCACAGCCTCAATTGACTAATTATTTGTTCTTTATTTTGTTGTTTTGTTTTGTTTTGAAGTTTTGGTTTGTTTGGCCAGGCTAGACTCAAAGCAGTGACCACTGTTTCTGTCTCTTGTTGTGGTAAGTGTGAGCCACCATCCTGGATCATATCACCCCCACTCTGGCTTTTTTTTTTTTTTTTTTTTTTTTGTTAGTTAGTTTGTTTGTTTGTTTGTTTGTTTTTTAATAAGGTCTTAATATGGAGCACTGGCTGTCCTGGAACTTTTATACAGATCAACATGGCCTCTAACTCACAGAGATCCTCCTGCCTCTGCTTCTAGACACTGGGATTACTGATGTGTGTGATCAAGTCAGGCTCAGATCTCAGCCATGTTTTCATTTCTCTATTCAGTGTGCTGGGCTGGCCTTCTCTAAAACTACCTTCTGACAAGGAACCAGACCCATTTCCCTCCTAGACACAGTTATTAAATTGCTTTGAGAACCAGATTTGAGTAGTCCAGCTGGCTTCCAAGTGGCTATTAGCCAATGATGACCTTACAGTTCTCACCTTCAGGCCTTAAAGTCCTGAATTCTGGGATAGCAGGTATGTTCCACCATGTCTGTTGATGCAGTGCTGAAAAGAGAGCCCAGAACCTGTGATTCTAGGCAGGCAAGCTCAATCCCAACTGGACTACATCTTCAGAAACCCTGCCTAACATTAACGGATGCAGGAGCCATCCTCCTGCCTTGACTTTCTCAGTAGCTAACACAACAGGCCACAGAGTATCCAACTCAGCTCTTTATTGTAGAACAGATATCCTAATTGTGACTATAAAGTTATACAGTCCTCTGAAGACATATTTAGGAGATTGTTGTGTGGATTTCTTATCCAGAACCCTAATCTAAGGCATGATCAGAGCGATGTTGGTCACATGTGCATTGGCTCATAACAATAGTGCTGGCAGAAGGAAGACTGAGGCATGAGCATTACTGAGAGGTGGAGTATCACAGAGGTCCTAGCTACAAAGAATGATCATGTCTCAAAACAGAGGAACCAAGTTAGATCACAGCAGCCATCTTAATCCACTCATGGCTCCTTTAATTCCAGGTTCACATGGCTCCAACTCTCTTGGTCTCTGTGGTCAACTTCATTCCTGCAAACATGTCCACACAGAGAAACACATACAAATTAAAAATAATAAAAATAAATCTTTGGACACTTGCTAAATTTATTGAACCATCCTGGTTGGGAAAAGACAGCTCACAGGCTGGAACGAGAGTGAAGAGGAAAGAACAACTAATTATAATTATTTCTGAAAACTCTTTTGAGCCACTGCTAAAACGAAATGTTAATTCATCTTTAAGTTCCCATTTTAGTCAATGAACATTAAATTGCTCAAGAGCAAACGGAGGAGTCGCTACTAGACATCATGAGACTTAATGGTCTAACTGAGCAAACCCAAATAAACGGCCACAATTACTCAAAATTGTGTCTGCTAAATGTCCAGTAACTCAACAAGAATCCAGACTGCTTTGAACACCACACAACGAGCAGAAGGCAGCAAATCCAGCAACATATTAACTTGGTACTAAATAGTATTCATATAGTACAACTACACTAAAGGAATGTATAGTTTGCAAAAAATAAGTGAAACAACGGCAGTAACTAGCACCGTGTCTGCCCCTGCCGAGAGCATCCAGTGAGCAAGGGCTGCCTACAGGGCTTGTGTCGAGCATGAGGAAAATCACACTTCACCTGAGGGGTGCCACACATCGAGTCCCCACAGACAATCCAATTCTTCTATGCTGATGACAGCCAGGCAGGTTTTGAATGGGAAGCAGAGAATAAACCCTGAAAAAGTGGGGTAAATTAAGCCACCACCACAACTGTTAAACAAATAAATGTGATGAACTAAGATAAAAGATGTATCTGAGGAGTATTTTATTTTTGCTCAACGGAATGGGCCTTTCCTGTGATTAAATATCTATAAATGTTTTTCATTTATGAGAAATTTTTGAAAGGTTCATTTTATGTATAGGATTGCTTTTGCCTGAATGTATGTCTGAGTACCACCTACATGCCTGATGCTTGCAGAAGCCAGAAGAGGGTGTTGGTTTCCCTCAGCTGTTCCCTGCTCTGCTCTGTCTTGTTCACGTTTATGTTTTCAGGGCTGGATCTCCACATAGCACCTCACACCTGCAAATCAATGACTCTGCCTGAGCTGCAGATGGAGACATGTCCATATTCCCTAATTCAGTTACTCTCCACTTCACCCTGCTCCTATTACTATCAGCTGGTGGAGAGGCAGGGACAGGCTCATTCTACTGTGGCTACATCTGCTCCAAGCTCTATCTCATACTTAACTACAAAGACTCAACATCTGCCAAGGCCTCTGCAGCCCACCAGGATGAGACCATTTGGAGCCTCTGATTCACCTTTGACCCCATTTTCCCAGTGCCCAGATGTCCCTCCCTATACTTCACTATGGGACATTCTGTATTCCATAGTTATTGCCTACCAGAGGTGAAACTTCAATGTCAGCCACAAGTCTACTTCATCCTACAAAACCTAGAAGGTCTCTGGTTGGGGATCTTCATCACCACCCCCACATGGAAGCAGGAGAAGAGCTAGGCTGCCACCAGAGCTTTCACAAGCTTTATCTATCAGTGAAGGCCTCCATGGGCAGGTCCTCCAGAGCAGAGGAGGCCAAAGCTTTGGTTTCAGCATCCTTTGTATGGCCTGCTCTTGAAGCATAAGTAGGGTCTGGAAGCTCATCCTGATAGGTGTTCAACGTGATGATCCTGGGAAGCATTAAGGACAGAATATCTCTTCAGAGTCTCTGAGCAATGCTCTCAACTCTTTGCAGGAAGCACCCGTCACCATCCAGTTGATGGTGGACATTTGAACTTACCCCAGGACACAATCTATTTGGTAGTCTCAAAAGCAACACTGCCTACACTGACAGCATGTGGAATTTCTCCAGTCATTCATACTCACATTGTTCCACCCAGTTCCAACCTTTGCTATTCTCATACCTACTGATTCTCATACCTACTTGGAAGGTGAAGTCCAGGAAGCAGAAAGATGAGCCCCATTCTTTCACAGCAAAAGTATACTAACCACCTTTTAAGGACAATGAAAATGTGGTATGTCCACCCTACCCACATTCTACCTTCAACAGAGTGAACATGCCTGGAAAAGACTGAAAAGAGTTTACCAAATGGAGGTCATTGCTGTTTACTTCAAAGCTTTGAAGCCTGGGATGGGGAGACTTGATCTGTAATAATACTTTGGAGAATATAGTGTGTGTGGAAGGGAGGATCCTGTCTTTCTGGTAACTTATTTCTTGTTGAGACAGGGACTATGACGCACAGGGCTGACTCTGTGAACCAGGCTCATCACAACCTCCTAGAAGCTCCTCAAACTCATCACAAGCTCCTAGAATTGTACAGCAGCCAATCTGATATCACCGTACTGCTCAGCCCACTTGTCTTCAGATATTCTCTTTTCAAATGTTTCCTGGATGCCAGGCTTTTTGGCAGGAGCCTTGAATTCCAGCACTTTGGAGGCAGGTCCAGGAGGTTCTGATGTAACCTAGTCTACATGCTCAGTCTCATTTGGGTAGAGCTTGGACACATATTGTACCTGATTTTCAGGAGAGCTCAAGATTGGCTTTTTTAGGTAAAAGGAAAGGGGGAAATGAAGAGTTTAAGTGACTCCAGTTTTGAAATGAGGAGCCATCTTGACTGGGAGCTGAACTCAGGTACCAGGAAATATCACAGAATGTGCACCTGGCAGAAAATAAAGTTAACTTTCCCAGTAACGGCCCCCAAAAATTATCACAAAATAAATACTTGATAGAAAATAGAGACAATCTCCCTGGCAATAATCAATGAGAATCGGTTGTGCCCCCTGCTTGCTGTCCCTGCTTGCAGTCTTTCCCTTTAAAACCCCTGCTCACTCAGAGTTTGAGGTCCCACTTCTCTATTGCTGTATCAATGGGACTTGGGTCCTGAGTTCAATTGCTTTTGTAATAAAGCTCTCTTGCTATTTCATCGAGTTGTCTCCTGGTGGTCTCTGAGGGTCCTGTGATCCCGGCATTACAAGAGGTCAATTTGTCACAGAGAATATGGGCTTATTAAGCTTTTTGTCATTAATTGTATCTTTGCTTCCATGGTTCCTCAGGATCATACTCCTGAAAACCAGGTACAATATGCATTCAGGCTCTACCCACACTTCTGCAGCTGTCAGGACAGAGGAGCTGAGGGAGGAGGTCATGGCTCTTTCAGCTCTGTAGGACATGCCTATGGAGTTTCTCTTAACTTTTTTGAGATGGCCTTCACCAACCAATGCATGATCCTGACAGCCATGACACAAGCCTGACATATTCCATGCCTTCCTGAAGAGGCCCTGACAAAGGCCTCCATTTTGAAGTTTGAAGACATTAACACAGAAGGGTCACCCCAGACAGGTAAAGAAGGCCCAGATAATGTGGAGTAACAGTGGTGGGCACTAAGGAGAAGAAACCACAAGGGTCATAGAGAATTTGGACAAAGGTAAATGAGAGGCTTCTGGTACTAGATTGGAGGACTGGACAGACTGGACCTTGACTCAGTCAGCTGATAAAATAATAGCAATTATAGAAAATAGAGTTGTAACAGTAGATTTTGTTCCCCTGATTTAATTGTTGTGGCCGAGGCTTATTGCCTCAATCTACTAACTTAGTCCTAATCCTGGCAGCTTCTAGCCTCCACACAATCTAATCTAGGCCTAGAATGTTTTTAGCCTCTGAGATTTACTGCTGAATAAGCTTATCCTTTCTAACTCTTTGTGAACTCTGGCTGGCTGGTTCAACTCAAATCTTCTGGTTTAAACTCCTCTCCTAGCTGACAGAATTCTGTTTGGTTTCTGTCTTGGTCTGTGACTGATTTGCTCTGCTTGGCCTCATACTAAATTTGGCAATATGTTCTAATCTTCTGGCTCCTTTTCATTCTCTGGCTCATTTTGTATTCACCCATGTCTAGCTTGTTATTTCTCTGCAACCTGGCTCTGTACAACTGTGTTTGTAAAACTGCCTCTGAATTCCATGAAGGGAAATGCCATGAACTCAATGCTACTGTGCTACCTATCATCTCCCTGAATCAGCTGAACTGCTTGAACAACAGAACTCAGAGGTTTGCATACATTTGTGTCCTGAGTGCTGGGATTCAAGGCTAGTACCACACAGACTGGACTTTTCTAAATTTTATTTATTTATTTATCTATTCATTTATCTATCTATCTATCTACTTATTTATTTATTTATTTATTTATTTATTTATTTATTTATTTATTTATTTATTTATTTATTTATTTATTTATTGCTTTGCTTTACCTGAAAGTTGGTCTAATTCAAGGGCTGGCCTTGAATTCAGAGATTTGCTAACCTGTGTCTCTTGGGACTAAACATGTTTCTGTATTTCAGCCAGAGTTGTCCTGTCGTGGATTAATATTCTTCTACACAAAGTAAAGTAAACATGGTAACCCTGTAATAGACCTGTCTGTGCCTACCTCACAGTCATAAGAGGAAAGAAGCTTGGATTGTAGGGAATGGAATGGAGGGAAGTGAGAATGGATGGCAGATACCTCTGTGGTAAAGAGTTCCTTCCAAGGATCATGAAGCCTGGAATTGGATGCTAGACATAGCTAAAAAACAAACATATAAACATGAAAGTTATGCCAGGTGGTTGGGGTGCATGCTTTTAATCCCAGCATTCAGGAGGGAGAGGCAAGCTGATTTCTGTGAGTTTGAAGCCAGCCTGGTCTACAGAGGAGTTTTCTAAGACTGCCATTTCTACACACAGAAAAACCCTGTCTCAGAAAACACAAAACAGCAAAACCAAAATCAAACAAACAAATAAAGTAGAAAGAAAAACTGATGTGTGGGATGTGAATAAGAAGTAGACTGTAAATGTCTCTTGTCTTATCTTCTGAGAATTCATCTCATTTCCCCCACATGTGGTAGAAACTCAGAGTGGTCAACCCAGGGAGTATATATCATGATTTTCAGAGTATATGGGCTTTTTACCCATGAGGGCATCTGCCCATAACATGTCTTGTAGAAGAATTTTATTTCAGAACATGGCTGTCCCGGCAAGAGATCACATCCAAAGACCTATGTCTGTGTGATCCAATTGGAATACAAACATACCTTTATTACAGGAGACAGAGGCAAGCAGACACCCTGTATAACATTAACTGGTACAAGCCTTCCTTCTCCCTCATCCTTCTGAGTAGCTAACACAGCAGGCCAGAGAGCAGACAACTTAGTTCTTTGTTCCAGAACAGATTCCATATTTATGTAAAGGTATTTGTCACAGGATGTACTGGTTAGTTTTGTGACAACTTCACAAAGGTGGGGTCATGAGAAAAGAAGGAACCTCAATTGAGAAAATGACTTACTAAGATCCACCTGTAAGGCATTTTTGGAGGGGTGGATGGGAGGCCCCAGCCAGTTGTTGGTGGGGCCCTCCCTGGGCTGCTGGTCCTATGTTCTTTAAGAAGGCAGGCTAAGCCAGCCATAGGAGAGCAACCCAGTAGGCAGCATCCTTTAGTGTCCTCTGCATCAGCTCCTAATTCAAGGTTCCAGCCCTTTTGACTTTCTGTCCAGGCTTCCTTTAATGATGGACTATAGCATGGAAATGTAAGCCAAACAAACCCTTTCCTCACAGCTTGTTTTTGGTCATAATGTTTCATTGCAGCAACAGAAATCTTGAGACAATGTCCTTTGATGTTTTTTGTGCATGTCTATTGTCAGAAACAGTAACCCCAAACTGACTCACACTGAAACTCATGTGGGTTACATAGGAGTAAAACTAAACCAATTGCATTGCCTCACAACTGCTTTCTTGAGATAGGGTTTCTCTGAGTAGCCTTGGATGTCATGGAACTCTTTGTAGACCAGGCTGGCATGGAACTCAGAAAATATCCCTAGGACACCCACGTGCTGGGATTATAAGTGTGGGGTACCACAACCTGCCATGTCTTTCTCTGTATGACTAGACAAGCTCTTCCTTTGATTGAATCTTTTTTAAGATGAGAGACTAGAGCTGGGTCCTCCAGTGATATGGATATGGTGACCTAAGCCAGGTGTATATTTGATGTTTCTTACTGGTTGCCTGTAACAAGAGTCATGCTGGAGGTGAAAAACATGGTTTGATCCCTAGGACTGCAAAGGAATCAAAGAACCTTGGTGGTGACCAGAAAGCCATATGAGATCCACATCAATCCTTCATGATGGGTCAACTACATGATGGCTGTAAACTTGTGCCCAGGCTGGCCTGGCACTTGTTATGTAGCTATTGATAGCCTTGAAACCCTGATGCTCCTCTCTCCACCTCCCATGCTGGAATACAGGCTTTCTGCACCATAGCAATGTGGACTGCTGGAGGTGTGTTGAGGGGCTGGATATGGAGGCCAGGGTCTTCATCATACTAGATGAGCTTGCATCAGGGAGATACATCATCATTGATCCCTTTTTTGGGGGAACATAGTTTCATTCTGTAAGTCTGACTAACCTGCAACTCACTACATAATCCAGGCTGGTTTGGTGAGCTTTTGTGTGTGAGGTGGGCAGGGTAGGGATGGATGGGTCTGAACACTTGCATGAACATGTACATTGCACATGCTTGCAGTTGTGCATTGTGTTTGTACGTGTGTGTATGAATGTGAATGTGATATTTGAGACAGAGTTTCTCTGTGTAGTTCTGGATGTCCTCAAATTAACTGTGTAAACATGGCTGGCATTGAACTCTGGATCCTCCTGCTCCTATTTCACAGGTCTAAGATTAAAGGTGTGTGCCACCCAATCAGGCTTCCAGACTGGTTTTGAACTTATTGTAAACCCCCTGACTCAGCTTGTTTGGGGATATTCACCAGAATAGGCTACTTGTACTTGGGAATAATCCAATCGGAAATCTTTATTATCCAGTCAGCAACTACAGTGGATCTTCTGGATCCCACGGTGGCATAGAGCCTTTCTCAGGGTGACTCTGAAGTATAAAAAGTATAAATCAAGTTCTGAGGTGGCATACATTAGGTAACAAGAACAGTTAGCTAGCCAAGTAACTACAGCAGACAAGAAACTAGGTTAAGTACATTTAGAGGTTTAGGATTTTGATCCATGATGCCTTTGTTGTAGTTTTGGCAGCTGGTGATGTTGAGGTGCTGAACTTTAGAATCTGAATTGTCCTTCTTCATGCACTCAGTAGTACTAAGTTCTGGTGTCAGGGACCATGCAAGCGGAATAGCAAGACAGCTCTAGAACTCACAGAATGTGGCCCATCGGTTACAAAAACCACAATGTCTTTGTTTCGTAGCAGAAACAAAGTCCATGTGGCAGAGCCTCAAGGACTCCCTGTCCGAAGGACTTCATGCTGTTCTGGAACATAGCTCTCCTTGTTGCCCTTATGGTCACCACATCCCTCATAACATATGAGTTGCATGAAAACTTATGGGGTCTTCCAGCCCCTCACTAGGCAGTATCACTGGCACATACAATAATAATGCTTGATCTTTCTTACTCATGCATCATTAAAAACATATACAAATATATCATGGGAGAAATAATAAAGTTTTCTGGAATTTGTTCTTTGTGGTTTGTTCCATCTACCAAATGTATATATGTGTATTTGTGTATATGTACAGTAGCTGGAGGAGTTGGCATCTTTTTCCATCGGCAAAGATGTGGGTGTGTATGTATGTATGTGTATAAGGTTGGGTTGGTACTACATGCGTGAATTTGTATGTATGCACACATGCATGTACGTATAACTTTTTGTATGTATATATGTATGTATGTGTGTGTGTAGGTAGGTATCGTGTAATGTAAGAGAAGCTTGAAAAAAGTTTGTTGGATCTTACCTTTTGGAGTCTATCTTAGTTCATCAAGTGTAAATGTGTGTGTGTGTGTGTGGTCTTTTTCTCTCCTTCTTTCCGTTCCTTTGTAGATGCCTGCCACCATCAGTGGAATCCCCCACTAAGAGCCATCATTTTAGGCACACCTTAATTATTAAAACAACTTGAGACCTTAGAGCTCTTTGTTAAAGTCTTATTTTCCTCTATTGTAATGATTCATGAACATGCTTTGTTACTTAGGCTTCTGGTAATCTGCATTTTCACTACTATTTTTAGTGTTCTGGAAACTTTCACATAGAGAAATATAATACAAAGTAATGGCTTCCTTCAACTCTCAGTCAGCAAACTGCACTTTTCTGAAAGGAAACTGAGGAGTAGAAAGGGAGGGAGAAGGCCTGGGGGAATGGAGGTTGGAAGTATAAGGAAGGAGGAGAATTTGGGATCAGGACGTAATATATGGGAGAATAAATTAATTAAAATAGAAAAAAGAGAGACAGAGCGAGGAAGAAGAGGAGGACAAGGAAGAGAAGAAAAGGAAATGAGAAAGAAAACAAATAAGCAATCAAGCTGAGGACTACAGGCCAAGAGAGTCAGTTAGCAGCATTTCACCCTAGTCTCTGCCTCAGGTTCTACATCTGTATAAACACATTGAATTGCTTCATTGGTTTTTCCTTGATGATGAATGGTAATATGGATGTCAAATGAACTCTGTCTTGTCCCACCACTCCTAAAGAAAAGAAGATGACCCTGGTCGCTGAGGTCTTTACTTTATAATAGCCAATCCCTGTGAGTGTTGATGGAACTGTAAGTTCTAGCAATTCCCATCATCTTTTTCTAGCATGGGTTCTTGATCAGAGGTTTTGAATGCAACTATGCTCATAATCACATAATTTCCAAGGATGGTTCAGTCCAGAGAGTGATTTTTAAAAGCCCTTCAGAAGTAGTGGATTGACACATATGATACTGTAAGCAAAGTATAACCTTAACTTTGTATCAATATACAAAAGATACATGCTAATGTAACTAATTATCATCTTAATAGCATATGAATACACAAATATCTATAAGAGTAGATTGAATAATCTACCCCTTTTTCCTATTGATCTTATATTATTTCTATATGCCGCCTTTTGTCTAAATAAAAAGGAAAGATTTCAACTCTAATACAGTAAAGCTATTTGTAAAAGTGAAGCAATTTTTGCTAAGCTTTCTACAATATGTGGATTGGTGTCTTTGGCATAATTTTACAAGGGACATATTCTGGGACCCTGCCAGTCTTGATTTGTACAGGTATTCCCATAATAGCCATAACTTGTATTAAATATGAAATTACAGAATTGGCGTTCTCAGAACTTAAAGCAGTTGACAATTGAAATCCTGAAAAAGTATCTATGGTATGGTGCACACGTTTTAATTTTCCAAATTCTGCAAAATGAGACACATCCATTTGCCAAATTTCACATTTTTGGGTCCCTTTTGAGTTAGGGCCTGCAGGTAATGGAGTTTGGTTATACAAAGAACAAGTAGGACATTGTCTTATCTTTTTCTTAGATTGTTGCCAAATGGTAGACTCTTTCTTCAAACCTTTGCTGTTGGGCTGGAGATGGCTTAGCAGTTAAGAACACTGTCTATTCCTCCAAAGTCCTGAGTTCATTTCCCAGCAACCACATGGTGGCTCACAACCTTCTATTCTGAGATCTGATGACCTCTTCTGACATGCAGGCATATAGAGCACTCATATACATTAAAAATTATTAATAATAAAATTAAGAAGACAACAATAAAACTCTTTGCTGTTAACAACAAAGGGTTTCTTATGAAATTCTGAGTATCTAGCATATTATCTGTTAACAGCTGACCAATTTCATCATTACCTTGTTCTAGAAACTCTGGTAGACCCATATGAGATAGGATTATGTTACATATGCTGGTTGACTTCTATTTCTAATTATTTGTTGTAGCAGAACAAATACTGAAGTTAACTCTGAATCATCTGGAATAAGTTCAGCAATTTCAACATATAAAACAACTCTTTCTGCATATTGCCAGTCAGTAACTATCTTAAGGGATTCATGAAAATCACATACTACTCTAAGAATGGCATACAACTCTGAGAGTTGAACTAAATCATAAGGGCTCTGAGCCACTTTACTTAGTTTTCCTAACTTATAACTGACCTTTTCTTATTTATTTGCATCAATAAAGAACATAGGTGCTCCAGAAAATATGAGGGAAAATCCAATTAGTTCTTTTTATAAATTGAAGTATCTTGCTTTAGGGATATTTGTAGTTAACCTCTCCCCTCCAAAAATTTCTGCAAGCTCTTGGCCACTGTTCATTTTCTGCCAATGATGAGGCGATTCCAGCATTAGTAAAGGGTACCACAAATTCTGCTGGGTCTATTCCTTCTCATTGACTAAGACTAATTATAAAATTATAATTTAATACTCTCACTCTTCCTTTCAGAATCAATTCAGAAATATTTTCTACCTAGGTTTATAATTTTACATTTTAATATTTTTCTCAGAATCATTCTGTAATTTATAGATTGTTTCTGAGATTGGAGGACTGTTATTCTGTGTTTTCCAATGTTGCAAAAAATCATGTACCCATAAATTCATGGCTACATTAGCCAAATATGTTTTCAATTTTCCTATTTGACTCTTTGGCCCTATGCACTCAACCAGTCTTGAGCTTTGTTTTACCTGAGATAAAGCTCTAATCCCTAGAACCTAGATATTTACTCCCTGAAGAGGAGAACATGGATACCAAGATTTTGGTGAACTTATTCTTCTATCTGCTTAGGTGTTTACAAAACCTTCACTTCCTATGCTGTTTATTTGTATTTTCATCTTAAGTCTCTGATGATTTACAGCATTTTGACAAAATATTTGTTTTGTTGTGTCTTTGAATTCTTTGTAGTATTTATTGGAGCTGTACTGTCTTTTACTATATACAGAGCAATCTTGTTTTTAACCACAGGCATTAACCCTTTTCATTTTCCTGTGAATGAGTTACTCTGACAAAAAATCAAATTTAATGCTTGGGTCTACAGGAAGCTCCCTTGGGTTGTTTCCAACACAAAAGGTTACCTTTCTTGTCTCTTATTCATTTACATTCATTAATCCAGTGCCTGACTTGGCAAACCATCTGTATACTCCAGAAATCTGAGCCTTTTTTTTTTCTAGAAAAATCATTGTTTTTAGAATCCCCCTTACATACAACCCTTGTTCAAATGTCCTTTTCTACCATAGTTAAAATATCTACCATTTTTCTTTTTTCTAGGCTTTTATACATTACTTCTCCTATCAGATTAGCATCATAAACATGAGAAAATAATCACTCTTTTGCATTTTGAATTAACAGTTTAAAAAGCCAAATATTCAATTAGTATCTTCTGAATGTATGAGGTTATTCTTTGGGAAAAAAAAAGAAAAGAAAACAGTGAAGGCTTCTTTTGGACCTTGTATAATTTTAGTAAATAAGTCAGATGTCTTTCCTGATTCTTCAACCTTATTCAAGCATTTAAAACTCCAAGATGACAGAGTGCCCTGGTGGATCTTCAAACTCAAACTTTCTTTGTAAATCAGTATATTGACCTTCATCTAGCAAGTGATCCTTGGAAATATCAATACCTCTGCCCTGGTTTTTGTTGTCCTGTGTCCTTTACTTCCTCTTCCCACCATGACTGCTATCCCAACTGAGGACCAGCTTGTAATATTGGTGGTGCCATATCTTTTCAGTCTTGGTGATAATCCTGTTCTGAGTTGCCCATGAGTTTGGAATCTACTGCACATAGGATGAATGCATATCATAGGAGACAACTGCGCTCTTGAATCTCCTTAAACCTAATGTTTATAGGATTCCATTTAACATCATTATAACCTTGGAGGTGCCTATCGTCTCCTTGTAGGTCATGTATAATACCTGGATAAACTAAGATTGGTTTTCTAAAGGTCTTAGGCAGCTCTTTTCAGTTTCATTATGTTTGGTTTAAAATCCAACACATAATGGCTCTTGTTTAAAATCCTCAGTCCGTGCCTGATAATTTTCCTTATTACCACTTATATGTATTCCTAAGGCATTTCTAAACTTCTCTCTCTGTGTCTGAATAATTTTTATCATCAGTAATAAAACCCTCTAATTTTCCTTCTAAGGCTTGTATCTTATCAATCCACTTTTTCTTTGATCAAATAGAGAAAGTCATGATAGCTATTAAGAATGAAGTATAAAATACCAAATTGATAATTCTAATTGGTATTAGGATAATTTTAGCTAAACCATTTTGCTTTTCTTTTTCTGCTTCTTTTTTCAAGCCATCTAGAGTAGCACTATAGAGCCTTCTATTGTGATATTTTTCCATCCTTAACTCTCTTCTTGAGGACTTCCCAAATAACTTACCAAATCTAATGGGTTCTAAGTTTTTCTCTATCGGGAGTAACCTATCGGTAGGGTTGTGCCACTCCTTGCAGCTCCAAGATGTTGATTGATAAACTGAATCCCATCTGTTAAATTTTACTAATGAAGACTCAGGAGCCAGATGCTGGGGTGAAACCTTCCTAGCTCAGAGAGGCAGAGAAAGCACCAAACTGACCTTTCTACTCAGCTCACAGCCCAGAGAAGAAGCCAAAAGCTGAATTCCAAAATTTCATCTTCTTTTCCTTGTTGTCTTAAGTACCTGTCAATCCAAGTCTCTCTTTTCTACTCATTCCCTGTCAGGTTCTTGCTCTGCCTCTTGAACTAGGGTTACCTTTATTTACCTCTTGTTTACTGAAAGCTCTTGAAACAAAGGTGTGTGCTAGCCTGAGCCACACCACAACCATTTACAATAATCAGAAAGTTCTGGGGTTAAAGGTGTTATCCAGGGGCTGAACCACTTTACAACAAGAAACAGGTTTTTGCTGTTCTCGGTCTTGGGATTCAAAATGGAATCAAATATCCTGTAACTCCAAACTGCGTCAAAAGCCACCTGTTCTGGAACCCCTTGATGAAGGTCCTCCACTTGACTTTGATTTCTTAGCATCCAGAAGCAACCTTTTCCTTCTTACTGCCAACATTGACAAAGTATGGTCTTCATGTCATAGACACAACGATGTCTGCATTCAAGGCAGATGGTTGTAGCAAAAGATATTTTCTTGGGCTGCCTTTTGGCAATGATTATGTCTAGAAGCTCAGGACACAGTTGTGCAAATCTGTCCACGAGGACATTACGCAGGTGATCATAGCACTCAATTGGGGCAGGGTACAGTTCTACAGCCAGCTGGTTTAGAGTGGCCATGCATTGCAGAAGGTCCTTCAGTACAGGCCTGGAGAAGGGATTGTCACAGAAATTGACCCTGGTGAGCTGGGAGCACTGGCTCAGGGCAGGCAGGAGGACACTGAGGTGAGAGTCCTCCAAGCTGCAGTGCTCTAACTCCAGGGTCTGCAGACTGTCTGCCACATTCTCCAGGAGGACTTGGAGACCTGTGGGATGTGACGTGAATAACAATATACCACTGAGGTCAAGTTGTTTCAGTTGATAGAGTTTCGGACACCTGGACAATTGCTTAAAGTGTGACTGTGAGAGAGGACATTGAGTGATAGACAAGGATTCCAGTGGGGTCTTCACACACCTAGGTAAAGAACAAGAAATAAGTTATGGTGCATTGTATTGGAGGACATTAGTAAGGTTGACACTGAGACAGGGGGACAAGCAATGTATGCTTATGCTAAAGGTCAACATTTAGGGTACAGCCTGCTGGTGTTTGCTATTATCATTGTCTCCTGCGTTATTGTGCTATTAGCTGGAAGGTCTCAGGACACAGATACACATCTGTGTCCCCATCCTTAGTCTGTCAAACAGAGAAGTAAAGCTTGCCACATCACAGGAAAAGAACATAATCAGAAAGGACCATCACAGAATGTTTCTACCAACATCTTGCCATATGTCCAACAGGATTCATCTCTGACACAATGTCTAGGACAACCTCTATTCCTGGTTTCAGTGCTATTCCCTTGGAAGTGATGATCCACACCACCAACACCCAATTTCCACTTACTAAGTCCCAACCTGTGTTTGAATCATGCATCCCTTCAGGGGGAACAATAGACTGACAGACAAGTCAATAGAGGAACAAACTAGTTCCTGTTCAGACAGCTTTGTACTGAGCTTCCTCTGCACTTCCGCAGGTGTAGCTCCTCCTCAGCTCAGCATCTTCTGCTCTGTTCTGTTCCCTTCCATTAAATTTTTGGAACACCCAAAAATCACTCACTGCCTCTTAACCACTGATGCAACTCACATACCTGCAACACAGCTCTCTACACATCTCCTATCTAGCTCAAACTCAGTTAAATGAAAGGGGAACTCGAGAGAGCTCAGTTAAGAAAATAACAATCTACACTTTGATAGTTTAATGAGTCTGTCACTGTAAAATCCAATGTGGCTGGCAAACTTCAGGTGCTCACTAATGCTCAAAGTCAAGGAAAGGGTTTGCTGACATGGCAGAAACATCTCCCCATCATGCCTTACCTGCACAACTGCTTCATGTTGTCAGTGGAAAAGTAGACACCATTCAGGGAGAGATGCTGGAGACAGTTGAGTTTGGAGAACTGAGTAAGGAACTTGTAAAGACACTTATCTAAGGCTTCCCTGTCCATAACCAAGTCATTGAGACTTAGACGGAATTTGCGGAGATTTCTCATCTGGCTGAGGAAAGGTGCAAAATGACCTAAGAAGGACAGGACCTTGCGGGTAAACACTTCCAATTCTTCAATGTAGTGTGGCCGAAAAATGTCTAGAACCTCCCTGATGGTCTCCACAGGGAAGTCAGAGATCTCCATCTTCACACAGCAAAAATGTACAGAGCCCCTTCTCTGCTGGGCCCACTGGATCAAACATATTTGGTGTTCTTGCAGATGGAAGCAGAGGCTCAGGTCAGTGACCAACTTCAAAGGCTGCCACAGCGCATATGTATGAAGGGACTTTACTACTTGCTTCTCTCTTCCAGAATCTTCTGCGTGGGCTCCATTCTCTCTTCCAGCCCACACATCCCAGAAATCCTGGCGCACATTCCTTAAGTCCAGCACTTGAAGCTTCTGCCTTCTGTGAGGTGAAAAGGTGAAATTGCATAATGTAAACCAGGAACCTACCTGGAGGCAGCTTTTATCCCACTATTCTAATGTCAGTTCCATCATAGTACCTCACACCTACCAGGCAAGAATGCTTTGCCTGATCTGCATCTGGAGACCTGCCCTGCTTCCCTCCACTCAGCTGGTGTGGACTCGTCTCTTCCACATCTAGAACACACAGAGAAAGGCTCATCCTACTAGGGCCTCATCTTCTCTGAGCTGTTCTCCATTCCTGACTGTCATTTATCACAGCTCTCAATCTGAACACTAGTTCCACAGACCCCCAATACCATGATATCAAAAGAATTCTTCTAGTTTGACCCCATTCTCTGTGACCTCACCTGTGTCTTACCACTAGCCCAGTGATTTTACTTCTAGCCTCATTGTAACTTGCTTACCTGAGACGGGCCTTCTGGGTCAGCAGCATGTCTATGCCATCCAGCACAGCTTGCAAAGTCTCCACTTCAGGGGTCTTCATCAGTACTCCCACAGAGAGGTAGGGAAAGGGCCAGGCTGCCACCATTGCCTTCAATATCATTGTGTGTCTGCCTTTGAAGGCCTCCTCGAAGAGTGGTGGGAAGAGCATAATGGGTATGCAGTCCAGAGAAGAGATGACCAAGGCTTCATTCCTCAGCAGCCCCTTAATGGCCAGCTGCTGGAGTGTAGGAGGGTTGTAGAAGCTCATCCTGATAGACATTCAGTCAGAAGGCACCTGTGAAGCATTTAGGAGACATAGGTTCAGCTTAAGTTCTGAAAATTCCTATTTCTCACACATCATAGGAACCCAAGGGCTAGAGTCCATGCTCTGGCAATTATGGAGAACTTTTACTGCCCAGTTATCCAATCTGGTGGTCTCTAAGCCATACTTCCATCACTCTCAGCATCTGAATTCTCCCATTAGTGCCCACACAGAAACACATTAACCATTGTCCCACCAGCTACCCACCCCTTGCTTCTCTGAATCTCATGCCTAGTCAGAGCAATGGTTATGCAGGAGGATAAAATCCGAGCAGACAGCTGTTACAGGAAAAAGACACTGAATAAATTTCTAGGACCTCAAGGACAGATAGTGCTGATGTCACTGGGCCAACTCATACTTATTATACTTTTATGAGACTGATCCCTTTTGGGAAGGACTGAGGCAAATCTATGAGAAGCCTGTCTGCATGCACTACTCCTCATCCTGTTAGAGACTAGTGAGGGCTTACGGGGCTACATCATATTATTTTGAGGAACTGTGGTAAATGGTCTGTAATTTGTGGCCACCTGGCTAAAATGCCATACCATGTCAGAAATGCAAAATCAAAGTGAGAGATGCAACTATCACAAAAGCAACTGGAAAGCCATGCTTCTGAATGACAGCATGTGCAAAATGTGAGTATTGGATGAGAAGCCAAGTGGACAGAGGCTACAAGGAGATGATTTCCCTATGTTCAGTTGGGGTTCAGAAGAAGAAAAGAAATGAGAAAAATCATCAATATTCTTTGTTTTGTTTACAATTTTAAATAAGGTATTGTCTGCAAAGGAGTCTTGAGTGGTATTGGTTACCTTTCCAAACCTGAACGAAACTCATTATTGTAGCCCAAGCTTGTGCCTACTCACTTTGTTCCAGCTTTGAAAAGGAACATTGGGATGTTCCCCCACCACCACCACTATGCCTGACTACTTGAGTCTGCCTTAAAACACTACATAGATGGCACATACCCTTGTAGGAACCTATAATCCTACACAGAGAAACCTGTGTCTTAATAAACAAAACAGCAACAACCAAACAAAAACAAAAAAGTATTTTAACTGCCTTCATTAAAGTTGTTCCATAGTGGGGTTTGTTCCCACCACACAAGTGTTCTACCATTCAGTCACATTCCCAGGTCATCTATTTCATTTTCTTTCATTTTATGTAGAGGTGAGTTTTCTTTATGCAGCCAGATCTAGCCTGGAGTGAGATCTCTTGTGCTCAGGACATTAATTCTAGTGTCCAGATGAGCCTGCTGTATGCGGCATCACTATCATTCCTCATATATACACACATCCATGCACACACATGGATGAGTGTGTGTGTGTGTATGTGTGTGTGTGTGTGTGTGTATCTTAGTTTTAGACAATCTCAATCAGGTAGACAAGGCTGAGCAACCACATTTCTATAACCTTTATTCCCAGAGCAGCTGGAACATGGGTTTTTGCATGAAGCCATCCCCAGCACTGTTTGTAGAGGACAATTAAGAGAAAAAAATTTCAGTTCATTTAACTGCAAAACCATAATCTGTGAAACATAGTTTAAGATACTGCAAAGGCTTAAACTACTTTCTAATTTAACATCCTAACTGAAATTCCAGAATGAGATTAGAACTGTGGACAGAGGCATAAAGATATAGAGTTCAACACAAGCCTTGGTTATTTGAGACCCTGTCTCTAAAAACTCAACAGAACAAAGAAACTGACATGTAAATTCCCATGTAATGACCATTTCTCATTAAAACCAAATTATACCAAGTCTAAAAATTCTAAATTGGAAATGTAACTGTAGTTTGATGGTGATAAGGCTAACCCAGCATGCAAGAGGCCTCCAGATGCAGGTGAGTGACTTACCTGATATGAACACTGGTCACAAGGCTCCTGTTCCCAGCTAGGTCAGGCAGTGACTGCAGGCTCCAGGACTCTGATGTTCTACCATGGCTCCTCTACTGCTTTTATACACCTACTTCCTTGCCCCTCCCCATGTCGCCCACCTCCCTACCACAAGTTCCTGTCTGATTGGTCCAAAGAGTCTCCACCCACTTCATCCTATGAAGATTGACTTTCCCTGCTTTAGGTTAATTGAATCATACTGTAGATTGTTTGGAATCAAAAGCACTGAATTACAAAGTCAAGATTCTGCTGGGTGTGTTGACACATGTCTTTAATCCCTGCCCTTGGGAGGCAGAGGCAAGCAGATCTTGATGAGTTCAAGGCTATCCTGGTGGACAAAGCCAGCTCCAGGATGGCCAGGGCTACTCACAGTAAAAACAAGTCTAGAAAAAAAAAAAAAAACAAACAAGCAAAAAAACACAAAACTAACTAACAAACAGTGAATTTTCCATTGTTTGCTTGCTTGATTGACTCATTTTGTATGAGCACCTGCATGTACTTATTTATGTATGGGTTATTCAAGTGTGTGTGGTGTTAGTGTCTGTGATTATATTTGTTTCACTGTGGGTTTCATTTTGTATGTTTGTACTTGAGTAAGTATCGTGTTTTAGGTTAGCCAAAGATCACAGAATGAAATTTTTGTTTTTTAACAGCAACAACAAAATGAAAAACAAACAAACAAAACACCCACATGAATACATTGTAGATGTGAGAGGGCTGAATTAGGCAGGAACAAACTCTAGCTCTAGAAGTTATCAAGATTTGTTGGGATGATGCCTTTATCAAGAAGTTTAGAACAATCATGACCAAGATGGATTCTTTCTTTCAAAGGGTGAAGCAAAGCATTATGAGATGAAAGTCAAAAACACAATAAACCTTTATTAACACACCTGTGTAATCCCAGCATGTGGTGCACACCTTTCACTTCCAGAAGCAAAGCAGGATCTCTGCGGGTTTCAAGCCAGCCTGATCCACACAGTGATATAAACTTTGTTTAGCCATGTATAGTGGTTCTTGCCTTTAATCTCAGTAGTTTGGAGGCAGAATCAGGTGTATCCCTGTGAGCTTGTGGCCAGCCTGGTTTACAGAGAGAATGTTCTAGGGCATCCAGAGTGCAATGAGACCTTGCCTGGGGTGGGGAGAGCTTTATTAAAAATCTGTGCAATCCTAGCATGTTGTGTACTCCTTCAATTTCACACTCCAAAAGCAGAGGCAGGAGGACCTCTGTGAGTTTCAGGCCAGCCTGATCCACACAGTGAGAACCTGTCAAACATCAGCATCAAATCACAAACAGAAATCAGAGGTGCTTTCTTGAAGAAAGCAGTGAAAACTCAGTGCATCAAATGACCTTTTAGCATTCCCTTAATCACAGATTCTAAGAAGGCTGAACAGGTAAAGGCACTTGTTCCAAGCCTGACAACTCCAGTTTGATTTCTGGAACCCAGGCAGAACACAGACATCTGAAAAGTTTCCTCTGACCTCCACAGGTGCAACATGGCAATTGGCCCACCCACCAATAATTAGAAATCAAATAATGCAAGGAAGTTGGTGATGTCTTTAATCACAGAACTTCCAGCTTGAAGCATGTGAATCTCTGTGAGTTAGAGGCCAGCCTGCTCTACATAACGACTTCCAGGACAGCCAGAGCTACATATCACCTTGTCTTAAAACACACAACCAAAAATTAAATAACATTTGTGGATGTGTTCTCTTCTCCCAAAATATGTGTCCTGGGGATCAAACTTACATCACCAGACTTTGCAGCTTTGCAGGCTTTGTGCTATTGTTTGCTAAGCACCTGTTGGCCTATTCAGTTTCTTTAAAAAAAAAAAAAGCATAATAACTATCTCTGGCTCTGTTGCCTGCCTTTGGATCCCTTTCCCCTTGCGGAGCTGCCTTGTCTGGCCTCAGTGGAAGAAAATAAGTTAGTCATGCTGTGACTTGAGGTGCCAGGATGGGTTGGTACCACTTAGGGGCCTCCCCTTCTCTGAGAAGAAAGAGGGGGGAAATGGGTGAGGTGGGCATGAATACTGGGAGGAAAGGGGGTAGGGGGCTGGGATCAGGCTGTAATGTGATTAAACTCCTACCCCTCAAAAAGTACATTTTAATTTTGAAAAGCATATTACATCAATAAACAAACTAGCCAGTTAATTACATAAAGTGAGCTGGAAACTGAGCTCAGTGTTCTCTGTTCTTAGTGTAATTTCATCTTACAGACTTCTTACATGGCCCTTCCTGGGTCCAAAACTGTGGGCAAAAGCTCCAGGATTGCCACCATTGGTACAGGGCTTGTCATGCATGAAGCCTGGAAAAGATCTCAGAATTCCACCAATGGGGCACAGGAGCACACACCTGTAATCAACCACCCTTTAGAGATAGAGGGAGGGAAAGACATTCAAGGACAGCCGAGACTCCTTGCTGGGTACATGAATTCCAGTCTCAAAAACAAAATAAAACAAACAACCAACCAACCAAACAAACAAACAAAAACTTTAGGAAAATCAGAAAGAAAAAAAAATGGATCTCTGTTTACTCAAAAGGCAAATGCTCTGCCAGGCTTTTCAAACCTAGAATGTTTTTCAATTCTTGTATTATCTTTTAGATTTTAAAAGTTTAGTTTCTAGCACTGACTGGAGCTGGGTGAGACAATGCTGAAACCTGGGGTGCTGTCCTGAGGCTCCCATGCTGACACCAAGTGAAGTGGTAGCTTGGAGAACAGCATTGCCCGATTCTCCAGGATTCACTGTTTTCGACACCTGGCCACAGCTCTTAGTGTTGTTGGTTGGTTGGAACAGGGCTTCTTCATCTTTCCCAGGCTAAGGCAAACTCATGGCAATCCTCCAGTTCCTATCTTTTGTCATATTATGTGTGTCCTCTCCCTGACCCAGCTTCCACTGTTGATTCCATCTTCTCAAGCCAGGGAGATGAGTTGATCCCTTCATTGCCCTCTACCTTCCTCTTCAATTCTGGAATTACAGGAGAGAATTCTGTCCAGGGAAAAGGCAGTGCTGGTGATGGAAGCCAGTGCTTCCTGCAGACTAGCAAAGCAGTGTCAATTGCGCCATGGCCTCTGTACCTATTAACAAGTGAATGAGCTCACACCAGCCTCCTGCCTCAGTCTCATGAAAAGCTGACCCAGCAGTTGTCTGTTAGAGCATCCAGCCAAGCTCAAGAATTTGAAACAGGTTCACTATGGTGAACAGGCCAAAGGTCCTTTGATAGTGACACCATCAGCTTTATATTTCAGGTGTGTTTTAAGGCCTGGAGAACTGAGAACAGTCCATTCACCATAATATGATGGGCTCAGCCTTTTTGTCTCTTCAGATAATCCTTCCCCTGGGAATGCATTGACCAGAGCTTTGGTTGGAATTGGATGGCATGTTCAGGAGTAAAAGTGCTTTAGAGAAACATCACAGAGGAAAGAGGGAAATTATTTCTTTGAACCCAACACTTGGTGATTAAAATGTGTAAACTGAGGTCTCCACCAACTACATTGCACTGAAGAGTTTAAGTGAAGAGTTTAAGTTAGCCTGGGTGACTCCATTTTTGAAATGAGGAGCCATCTTGACTGGAAGCTGTACTCAGGTACCAGGAAATATCACAGAATATGCACCTGGCAGAAAACAAAGTTAACTCTCCTACCAACAGCTTCCAGGAAATATAATAGTATAAATGTTTAGTAAAAAATAGAGACAATCTCCCTGGCAATAATCAATGAGAGTCAGTTGGGAAAATTCTCCCCAACTTTCCAGGTATAGTTTAGAAGACTTATAATTATGATTATGTAAAAGGTCACCTCGCCCCTATGGCTTTTACCCAATCCTATAACGTCAAGGCATGAAACCCCCTGCTTTCTGTCATGGAAACATGTGCCCCCTGCTTGCTGTCATGGAAACTCCTACTTGCAGTCTTTCCCATTAAAACCCCTGCTCACTCAGGGCTCGGGGTTCCACTTCTCTGCTGTTGTGTCAGTAAGACTTGGGTCCTGAGTTCGATTGCTCTTGTAATAAAGTTCTCTTACTCTCACATTGAGTAAACTCCTGATCATCTCTGAGGGTCCAGTGTTCCTGACATTACATTGGTTTTCTTTTCCAGAACCCTGAGGACCTCTAGGACTCCTGTTCCAGATAGCTTAGTCCCGAGGGTAAATGTTTTATGTTGTCTGTTTGTCTTAAGTTTTTTGTTATATTATTTTGGTTAACTTTCAGTCAGGTGGCAGAGCACAGCTTGGGAGAGATATCCAGATGGCCATCTGCCTGATGAGGCATCAGAGACATCGCATCAGTAATCATTTTACCCATCCCAAACTTCTGTGGCAGGAAAGCCAGAGTGGAGACAGTTTTAACCCCTCCAGAATTTTTGTGGCAGGAAAGCCAGAGTGGAGACAGTTTTAACCCCTCCAGAATTTTTGTGGCAGGAAAGTTGGAGTGGGAATCAGTTTTAGCCTTTCTGGAACTTCTGTGGCATAGAAATCTGGGAATAGCCAGGTTTTGGTTTTACTTTGTCTCTGTATGTGATTAATTGTCTCTTGCTTGATGTTGTGCCAGGACTTACTGGTTCATTTCTGTGATTGTTTGTGGTCTTGAGTTTGCTTCAAATACTTGGTTCTATTTCTATTTGAAACCTCAGCTTTTTTTTTGCTTCTGTGATTTCAGTTTTGTCCCAGGATATTAGCCCAGATACAGGCTGTGATTTATTGTCTTTAGTTTCTCTTTTGCCTGAGACAGCAGCTCTTTTTTTGTTGTGATTTACTGGGTTTTGAAATTGTCTGTTTCATTTCTTTGTTATCTTTTTGATGCAAAGCCTGGCTGACGATAGGAGACTGAATACTTCCAAACCCCTTGTCTTGGTTCTGACTCATTATAGGGACTAGAGTTAAGACTAGAGCTACTGATCTTGAAGTTGATGTGAAGACAGGAAAAATGGCTTGCTGCAGCTCGCAATGGCCCACCTTCAATGTGGGCTGGCTGCCAAAAGGAAATTTCCACCTTCTCACCTTCTATGAAGTGGGAAATAGAGTCTTTCAGAAAGCATGTGGGCACCCAGACCAAGTGCCCTATATTGTAGTTTGGAAGTAACTAGTGATTCATCCACCTCTGTAGATCAAGTCCTTTCTGAAACCCACTAACATCCTCCTTCCACAGGCTCTCTGAAACCAGAGACCACTGCCTTATGACTCTCATGCTCTGCATTACTCTGTTTTGCAGATGAGACTCCCATGGAAATAATATTTCCACCCCTTCTATACAGACCTCCTTCCACTCCTCAGCCAGCTCCAGCCCCTTATTTCAGGTTGGAACCACCATCTGGCCCAGCACCAAACACCCAGAGACACAGGGCAACCTCTCCCTCTAGGGAACCAGATAACTGGAGAACTCAGAATGCCAAGTTCTCTGACAATTCTAGAGCTTTGATTGATCTCTTTGAAACTGTTCTTTTTATCCACCAGCCCACTTGGGACAATTGTCATTAGTTTTTAAAAGTTTTGTCTGCCATAGAGGAGAGTGGACTTATTATTTCAGAAGCACGAAAAAATTTCCCAGACAATGCAGGTTCCCAATTACATTCCCTACAAGAGGTGCAATTGGGATTACAACACGGCTGCAGGTAAGGAGTGTCTTCTAGTCTACCGGCAGGCTCTGTTAGTAGGTCTCAAGGTGGTAGCAAGATGGCCCATTAATTTGGTCAAGGTACATGATGTCAGACAGGGAACAGATGAAAGTCCAGCCACCTTTCTTGAAAGGATTAATAAATCCTTCCACAGGTATACATATACAGATCCAGAGAAGCTTGGACATACAGGTATGGTTGCTTTGGCTTTCATTAATCAGTCTGCTCCAGACATAAAAAAGAAATTACAGAAACAGGAAAGACTAGGACAAATGACATTGCAAGATTTATTTGAGGTAGCTGAGAGAGTGTACTATAACAGGGCCAGTTCTGAGGAAAACCAGTTAAAGACAAAAAGGGCCTTGAACTGGGATCTGGCAATGATTCTACTGGCCAACAATGTTCCAAACCCTAGGGAAAACATTTAAATGAGACCTTAACTAAATTGACCTTGAAGACTGCCACTGACTGGGTGATGCTCCTCCCCTTTTCCCTCTATAGGGTTAGGAATTCCCCTTACCAGCTAGGGTTAACCCCCTTTGAAATTATATATGGGATGCCAGCCCCTATAGTACCCAATCTTAAGATTGATGCTACTGTTTAAGTGGATAAAACAGGGTTTGAGAAATCTTTAAGGCTTCTGTGCAAGCAGACAGCTCTTTAAGGGGCAACAGCAACTTTTCAGGTCAGAAAACTGCAAGTCTCTATGGTCATAAAAATTGGACTGAACAGGTAGCAACATGTTCTTCCCATGAAATTACAGCTAAAGGGAGTAAAGGTAAGTTTTATACTTTTGTCTGTTTGTTTTGAATATGTAAGTTTACTATGTTCTATATCTATCTTGATATCTGATTGTTATTAAATATATTAAGACTTTACCTAACTTCTGTCCACTCTTAAAAGTCAGGTTTATAAAAATAATAAGGTTTGAAACTATTTTAAGGTCTATTTAAAATATTAAAACTGTACCTACATATGTTTGTATACAAGAACTTTTCTTGCTGGCAGCCAATATCAAAATAATACAGTTGGTATTGATTTTAAAAGTACTGAATTGTTTGCATTGATAAAATTTGGTTTTGACTTTTAAAATTATGGTTCTATTTTGTGACTTCATTCCTAAAAAGGGTACTTTATTTTGATATTGCAAAAACAGATTTCTCCTAAAAATGTGTTTGTTTCAATATTGCAAAAACAGGTTTTAAAAAAATATGTTTAAGGCTATGAAACAGTTTAACGTTTATCGGGCATGTTAGACACTGACCTTGGGCATTCTAACAGGGAACTTGGAACAGTTTGTCAATCCCTTGGGGGAGGACAAAAGACTTTGGTATTTATTTTGTTAATTTTACCTAATGAAACCAAGCCATAGTATTTGAGCCAATTAAGAAAAATCACAGTTTTTATAATGTATCATGTCAGAATGATAAAATAAAGGGTTCTGATGGAAACTTTTATATGGTCTGAAAATCAAGAAAATGTGTGATGTAATCAAAAGAACAGAGCTGGGAAAAGCCTAACCTGAAGGTATATAGAATGTTATAGAAAATATAAACTATATTCGCTTTTTTTTTAACACCTGCAAGCATGATTTGAGAAAGAACTGTAAGATATGTTGTTCTTCATTTAAAAGGCTGATGTTTCTTCAATACAAGATGCTTTTTATGTTCTTTATTGCAGCTCCATGTTAGCCCAGGGGTATATAGGGTTATATTCAGGTCATTATTAATTATTATAAAAATATATGCCTGGTTGTCAGTTTCTATATAAATGATTTAATGCTGTTTCTTTCTAGCCAATAGGCTTGAAATGGGCAGAATTGTCCATCTCTGCCAAGGTTGCCAGCTGTGTTTAGTTCTCCATTTAGTGCTAAATGAAAATTTTATCCTTTATACTTTTTGCTGTTCATTCTTAATGTAATATGATGGGATGAGCAAGATATGCTGACCCTTCTTTGTATTGTATCTGATTGAAAGTTTTGCTTTGATTTTAGTTCAGAAAGATATTTGAAGTTATGCTAATAACTGCAGTTAGTTATAAGAGTGAACTTTATCTAGTCTTTTGTTTATGTTTTTAAAGTTAATCCTAGGATGGGTAATTATAAAGTTTTTCTAAGTAGATCTACTTGAGATAAATATGGGTCTAAAACATTTATCTAAAGAGTATGCCAGAATTAGAGATTATGACATTTTGTTTCATAAGATGCAATTTAAAATAGATAAATAAAAGAGAGATAAAGAATAAATCATATATGCTGACCTTCAAGCTTGTCAGAGAACTGATGAATATGGCATTTTAATGTAGGTAAACTTATTATGACAGAGAGTCCCAAAAACTTGGCAGTAGCTACCCAAGGTCTCTGAGAAAATTTGGGCACTATGTGACTCTGGACTATGGTATGCTAACCAGTAGGCAAGATTGCCCCAACCGCCCCAGTGCTAGGGCCCAGTCTAAACTGTGGACAAAACTGTTGACACTTGGAGAGTCAATATTTCATGTTGCTAAGGGCGAGGTGAGGCCATTCTCTCTTTTCTTTCTCCATAGCAATAGTCTCTCATCTTCTATGCCTGGTTGCTGGATTGCTCATGATGCCATGTGACCACAGGAGCCAGGAACAGCTGACCCAGGTGATGGACTGACTAGTTGTCACTGTCATTTTGATTGGTACATGGATCAGTATATTTATTTAGCTCATAACTCATCCTTCTCTGGTCTCTGATCTCATGGATGGATAAGCTAAGCTAATGGTAGCTTTGCAGCTAAGATGATATTTCAGATTTCTCCCCCTTTTCTGCTATTGATATGCTTATATTGTTACAAAATTCCCGAAGTTCAGCGTTATAGTATTGATCAATAGGAAACACTGACTGCTTATTATCCAGTCACAAGTTTGAAATTCCATTTTTCTCTTGGCTGTCTTATGGAAATAGACTCAAAGATGCTAAGAACATGCTAAGAACATCTGTCCAAAATGTATGTTTGACCCAAAAAGCCAGAGCTTTTATTATGGTGTTTTTAATAACTGCCACTTTTTGAGGTAGACTTTGATACAGGATTTAAATATATTTTAATTTTATTTTTTCTAGTTGTTTTGTTAAGGAAAGTCCAAGGATCCAGAGTTTAATACTAAAGCTGTTAATGTACTTCTGCCTAACTTTCCAGTGTACAAGAAATGATATGATGGCTGATTACCAACAGCTGTACCCACAGTTAAAATGTTAAAGTTTAAGACCATGGACACATTTAAATTATTTATAAAGGTTACAAAACAAACAGCTAAGAAGAATTGACACTCATTCCGATGGATGCAGTTTTACCTATTATTCATGAAATGTGGTTGAAATATTACTTTTCTGAGTCTTTTTATATA
>NW_026589961.1:0-3455 GCF_907164565.1 Psammomys obesus | reverse complement strand
ATATCTGGATTGAAACCAGACAGTGGAGGAGAGAAATCAGCATTTGAGTGAACAAGGGTAAATTGTATACATTCCAAAAAAGGAACATTATACCAATATAATCCCTTGTATCATATTAGAACAACATAATCTAAAGCTAGACCTCAAAAGTAACAAAAAATAGTAAACAGCCTGCATATGCATGGAAACTGAACTCTACTCAATGACAGCTGGATTATGGAAGAAATAAACTAATTAGAATTTCTAGAATTTAATTAAAATGAAGACACAACTTACCCAAACTAATGAGACATAATAAAAGTAATTCTAGGAGGAAAGTTCATAGAACTAAGTGCCTTCATAAAGAAATCTGAGGCATCTCAAATCAACATAACAACACATGTGAAAGACCTAGTCAAAAGGAAGCAGACATACACAAGAGGAGTAGATGGCTAGAAATATTCAAACTTAGCACAGAAATCAATAAATTAGAAACAGAAAACAATTCAAAGAATAAACAAAAGCAAGAGCTGGTTCTTGGAGAAAATGACAAAGACAGACAAACCTTTAGCCTAACTAAAACACAGGGAGACACTACAGAAATTAGCAAAATCAGAAAATAAAAGGGGGAATAATTACATACACTGAAGAAATTCAAAGAATAATTAGGTTTTACCTTAAAAGTCAATATGCAACAAAATTTGAAAATCTAAATGAAAAGGAATATTTTCTTGCTAGATTCCACTAATCAAAGTGGAATCTGGATCAGGTAACTAAATTAATAGACCTATATCTCCTAATGAAATAGAAGCTTTTATCAAAAGTCTCCCTGCCAAACAAAGCCCAGGACCTGATGGTTTCAGCGCAGAATTCTACCAGACCTTCAAAGAAGAGGTAATGCCAATACTCTTCAAACTATTTCAGAAAACAGAAACAGAAAGAACATTACCAAACTCATTCTATGAAGCCACATTCACCTTGATACCTACACCTCACAAAGGCTAACTAAAAGGCAGGAATACACTAAGAAGGATAATTCCAGACTAATCTCTCTTATGAATATTGAAACAAAAATACTCAATAAAACACTCACAAAATGAATCCAAGAAAACATCAAAAATCTCATCTACCATGACCAAGTAGGCTTCATCATAGGCATGCAGGGGAAGTACAATATACAGAAATCCATCAGTGTAATCCACCACATAAACAAACTGAAAAAGAAAAACCACATGATCATCTCAATAGATGCTGAAAAGCATTTAATAAAATCCAAGCTTCATTAATGTTTAAAGTCTTAGAGCTCTCAGAGATAAAAGGCACATGCCTAAACACAGTAAATATAATATATAACAAGCCTATAGCAAACATCAAACTAAATGGAAAGCAATTTAAATCAGTCCCACTGAAATCAGAGACAAGTCAAGTTTGGTCACTCCTTTCTCTTCAACATAGTACTGGAAGTTCTATCTAGAGCAGTAAAACAACTAAAGCAAATCAAGGGGATACAAAGAAGAAAGGAAGAAGTCAAAGTCACTCTTCACAGATGATCAGATAGTATGCATGAGTGACCATAAAAATTCTACCAGAGAACTACTACAGCTGATAAACACCTTCAGCAAAGTGGCTGGTTACAAAATTACTAAAATATATCTGAAGCCCTCTTGTATAGAAAAGAAAAGAGGGCTGAGAATGAAATTAAGGAAAAAAAACAACCTTGCAATAGCCACAAATAACATAAGGTGCACTGGTGTGACTCTAACCAAGCAAGTGAAAATCTGTATAAAAAAACCTTCAAGTGTTTGAAGAAAGAAATTGAAGAAGATATCATAAGATGGAACAATCTCCCATACTCATGGATCAGTAGGAATAACAGCAAAATGGCCATCTTACCAAAAGAAATGTAGAGATTCAATGCAATTCCCATCAAAATACCAACACAATTCTTTACAGACCTTGAAAGAACAATTCTCAACATCACATAAAAACACAAAAAAGCCAGAATAGCTAAAAGAACCCAGTACAATTAAAAAAAAAAAAAAAACTTCTGGAGGTATCTCCATCCTGGATCTCAAACTCTACTACAGAGGAACAGTAAAAACGGCATGGTACTGGCATAGAAACATACTGGTGGATCAGTGGAACAGAATCAAAGATCCAGAAATAAACCCAAGCACCTAAAACACCTGATTTTTGACAAAGAAGCCAAAACCATTCAATGAAAAAAAGAACATCTTCAACCAATGGTGCTTGTCTAACTGGAGGTCCACATATAGAGAGATACAAATAGATCCATACTTATCACCCTGCACAAAAGTAAAGTCCTTGTGGATCAAATACCTCAACATAAAACTAACACTCTTAATCTGTTATAAAAAAATTGAGGAAGAGGCTTGAACACATTGGCATAGGAGACAACTTCCTGAACAGAACACCAGCAGCACAGGCTCTAAAATCAATCAATAAATGGGACCTCATAAAACTGAAAAGCTTCTCTAAAGCAAAGGACACTGTCAACATAACAAAATGATGGCTTACAGACTAGGAAAGGATCTTCACCAACTCTGCATCTGACAGAAGGCTAATACCCAGAATATATAAAGAACCCAACAAATCAAATGATCCAATTAAAAATTGGGTACAGAGCTAAACAAAATTATCAACAGAAGAATATTGAATGGTGTAGAAACACTTACAAATGCTCAATGTCCTTAAAAATCTGAGAAATGAAAATCAAAATGACTCTGAGATTCCACCTCACACCCATCAGAATGGCTAACATCAAAAACTCAAGGGACAACACATGCTGGAGATGTGCAGAAAGGAGAACCCTCCTCCATTGCTGGTAGAATGTAAACTTGTACAACTACTTTGGAAATCAGTCTGGCGCTTTCTCAGAAAACTGGGAATACTGCTACCCCAAGACCCAGCTAAATACCTCCTAGACACATATCAGAAAGATGCTCAACCATACAACAAGGGCATTTGCTCAACTATGACTATAACAGCTTTATTCATAATAGCCAGAAACTGGAATCAAACTAGATGTCCATCAATGGGGGAATGGATACAGAAATTGTGGTACATTTACACAATGAAATACTACTCAGGTATTAAAAACAAGAAAATCATGAAATTTGCAGACAAATGGATGGAACTAAAAAAGATCACCCTGAGTGATCTATCCCAGAAGCAGAAATACATGTATGGTATATATTCACTTACAAGTGGATATTACCCATACAATATAGATTGGACATACTAAAATCTACAGACTTTAAAAAGCTAAAGTACAAGGAGAAACATAGGGAAGATGCTTAATTCTCATTCAGAAAAGAAAACAGGATAGACGCCAGAACCCATAGAAGAGAGAGAACAGGATAGGAGCCTTCCACAGAACACTCAGTGACTCCACTCAAGAGGTGATTCAAGCAGATGCAGAGACCCACAGCAAAATTTTGTATAGAGCACAAAAA
>NW_026589960.1:0-5640 GCF_907164565.1 Psammomys obesus | reverse complement strand
AGCTTCATCCCAGGCATGCAGGGGTGGTTAAGTATATGGAATCCATCAATGTAATCCACAATACACAAATTGAAAAAAACAACAACACAGGATCATTTTCTTAGATGCTGAAAAAGCATTTGACAATATCTAACAGTTATTCTTGTTTAAAGTCTTGGAGAGACCAGGGACAAAGGAACATATCTAAAAATAGTAAAGACAGTATACAGAAATCCTATAGCTAACATCAAACTAAATGAAAAGGAAGTTAAATCAATTCCACTGAACTTGGGGTCGAGACAAGGCTACACACTCTTTCCCAATCTCTTCAACACAATACTCAAAGTCATATCTAGGGCAATAAGACAACTAAAGGAGAAAAAGGGGATACAAATTGATAAGGAAGAAGTCAAATATCACTATTCACAGATGATATGACAGTATACAAAAATGACCCCAAAAATTCTACTGTAGGGAACTCCTACAGTTGAAAAAAAAAACTTCAGCAAAGTGCCTGGATAGAAAGTTAACTTAAAAAATCAGAAGCACTTCTTTATATAAAAGACAAATGGACTGAGAAAGAATTAGGAAAATAACACCCTTCACAATAGCCAGGAAAACAGCAACATAATGTATCTTAATATTATCCTCAACAAGCCAGTGAAAAACCTAAATGAAAAACAAAAACAAAAAACAACTTCAAGTCTCTGAAGAAAGAAATTGAAAAAGATACCAGAAGATAGAAATATCTCTCATGCCAATGGATCAGTAGGATCAACATAGTAAAAATTGCCATTGTGCCAAAAACAATCTACAGATTCAGTGATATTCCCATCAAACTATCAACACAATTTCTCAAGGAACTTGAAAAAAAAAAACATTCTCAGCTTCATATGGAAAAATAAAAAGCCAGAATAGCTAAAACAATCCTGTACAATAGCAGATCTTCAGTAGGTATCACCATACCTTCTCTCAAGCTCTACTATAAATCAATAGTAATAAAAACTGCACGGTACTGGAATAAAAACAGAATGGTGGATCAATGGAATTGAAGTGGAGATCCATAAATAAACCCACATACCTATGTCCACTTGATTTTTGACAAAGAAGCCAAAACCATGCAATGGAAAAAGGAGAGCATCTTCAACAAATGGTGCTGGTCTAACTGGAAGTCTACATGTGGAAAAATGAAAATAGAACCATATTTATCACCCTGCACTAAACTACAGTCCAAGTTGATTAAAGACCTCAACATAAAACCAGATACACTAAATCCGTTAGAAGAAAAAGTGCGAAAGAGCCTGATCTCATTGGCATAGAAGGTAACTTCCTCAACAGAACACAAAGAACACTGGCTCTAAGATCAAGAATTAATGAATAGGATTTCATGAAACAAAAAGCTTCTATAAAGGAAAGAACTCTGTCAATAGAACAAAATGACAGCTTACAGCCTGACAGAAGATATTCACCAACCCTACATACAACAGAGAGGGTTAATAAATAAGATATATAAAGAGCTCAAGAAATTAAACTCCAACAATCCAAATAATACACTTTAAAGCTAGGGTACAGAACTAATTAGAGAATTCTCCACAGAGGAATAATGGTGGACATTAAATGCTCAATATCTGTAGTCATCATGGAAATGCAAATGACATTCCATCTTATACCCATCATGGCTAAGGTCAAAAGCTGAAGTGACAGCAGGCTAATGAGAATGTGAAAAAAGAGGAACACTCCTCCATTGCTGGTGGGAGTGCAAACTTATACAACAACTTTAAAAACCAATCTGATGCTTTCTTAGACAATTGGAAATAGTGTTACTTCAAGACCCAATATACCAAAGATATTTGCTCAAGTATGTTCATAGCCATAACAGGGAAACAAACTACATGTCTCTCAACCAAACCATTCTTTTACAGAAATTGTGGTACATTTACAAAATGGAATGCTACTTGGATATTAAAAAAAGGAAACTATGAAATTTTCAGGCAAGTGGATGGAACAAGAAATGATCATCCTAAGTGAGTTATTCCAAAACCAGAAAGACATGCATGGTATATACTCATTTGTAAGTGGATAATGGCCATAATATAGGATAAACATACTACAATCTACAGACCTAAAGGAGCTAAATAAAAAGGAGGACCCTATGGAGGATGGTCAATTCTTATTCAAAAGAGCAAATAGAATCAACACCAGAAGTGACTGAGGAGAGTGAACAGGATGAGAGCCTAAAGTACATATCTTCCGAAAGACTCTGCCCAGCAGGGGTTCGAAGCAGATGCTAAGATTCACAACCAAATGTTGGGTAGAGCACAGGAAATCATAGGAAAGAGTGGGGGGGATAGAAAGTAGAAAGACCCAGAGCTGGCATGAACTCCATAAGAAGACCAACAAGGACAACAAATCTGGGCCTGTGGGGACTTGCAGAGATTGATGTACCCACAAAAGACCATTCATGAAGAGGAACCAGACCCCTGCTCAGATGTAGCTGATAGGCATCTCAGTTTCATGTGGGATCCATAGTAAGAAGAGTAGGGGCTGGCTCTGACATGGACTCTGTTGCCTGCTCTTTGATCACTTCCCCCTGGTAGAGGGGGCATTGCTACACCACAAAGGAAGAGAATGCAGGCATTCCTAGTGAACCTTGATAGGCTGGCATCAGATGGTAGGAGAGGAGGGCTACCCTTATCTGAGAATTGGAAATGGGATAAGTGTGAAAGAGGAACAGAGGGGTAAAACCAAGGAAGAGACTAGGAAGGGGGCTAAAATTGGGATGTTAAGTGGATAAATTATTTTTAAATTTTATTTATTTATTTATTACAATTTATTCATTTTGTATACCCACTGTAGCCCCCTCCACCATCTCCTCCCAGTCCCACCCATTCTCCTTCTCCCCCTATGCCCTTTCCATATTCTCCTGATAGTGGAGGAACTCATCCCCTTCTGTCTGACCCTAGCTTATCAGGTCTCATCAAGGATGGCTGCAGTATATTTCTCTTTGGCCTCACAAGAGTGCACCCCCAAGCAAGAGGTGTTCAAAGAGCCGAGTTCATGTCAGAGAATAAATTATAGAAAAACAAATTTAAATTAAAATGAATTAAGTGTGAATAAAATAAATAAATAAATAAATAAATAAGTCTAAAAAACTAAACACAACAGGTAGAAAGAATGTCACACACCTGAAATTCAATAACTCAGAAAGCTCAGACACTGTTAGTGTCATGAATACATGCCATCCTAAGAAATTAAATATACTCTCTTGCCAAATTTCAAATGCAAGATGTGGATGAAGATCAGCACAACAACCTATGCTTACATATACTAAACAAAACAATACAGTATAAAAAAAAACCCAAGATGCTACATTCCAGGCTCAGCAGCCAATATTGATGTTGATGCCAGGCATGTTGTTCTAAATTTAAGCCCAACACTAGACTGGAGTTATATCTGTAAGTTCATAACCTTTTTGATCTACATACAAACTTTCAGGACAGCCAAGGATACAAAGAAACTTTTTCTTCAGTGTCAAAAACAGAAAAATGAACTTTTCTGGGAGCTTTTTTGATTCAATCAAATAAGTTTTGACCAAATTCACTATAGGCTTATTGTAATCCCATGAGGAAAATGTAGTCTAACTTCAATGATCCTAAAATTCTGCAATAGCTCATACACTGTTCAAATGTTCACAGTCTCTTCTGACACACAAGAAAATCTCTTGGGTGCCACATCTTGTAACAACACAAGCAATTTACATCATTCCAACACAGATGCACAGAATACCCCTTTCCCACTCTTGTAGAGAGGGATGTGTACATATTGAGGGAAGACTGGACCAAAGAAAGAAGATCAGCAAGGAAAACAACAAATCCTGATGCCGTTTCAAAGTCTCAGATGGTCCTATCCCTGAAACATCTCATACATCCTCAAGATTTCTTACTTACACTTCCTATAGGCAGTACTATATCGTAGGTGTCTCCTCACTTAGGTATCTCAACAACTTGTAGTGTCAAGATGCAACTCAGGCTTCACCCTCACCACTTCATGCAATGAACCTTTACAGTATCTTTACTGGTGATCTGACTCTGCCAAACACAGATGGCTGGCAACATGCTGAACTGAACCTACAAAGAAAGAATCTATTATCTTAAATCTTGCATTTTCTTGTTTCTTGAACCAGCACAACATGGGTGAGCCTGTGAAGTTGGATTCTACATTGGGTGGACAAATTGGGATGGACCGTGCCACACTTGGACCACTTTTGGAGCAGGTTTTATATGAAGTTCCTTCCTGGCACTAGGAATCACTTTGCCTACTCCTTCCATTAACTGAAGAATTAGCAGTGGGGAGTATTACTGTATGGATACCATCTTAGGCTTCAAATCCAGAGGTAGGATCTTCTCTTTGTTGGTGATAATCTCCTTGAAATTTACTGTTTGTTTCAGCATGTGACTGCCATCTGAAACTACCTAGTGATGCTTTTCTCAACAAACCAAAAACTATGTTTATTTCTGTTCCACTTGTCTCTTTTTTTCATTGTGATCCTGAATGTCTCACTAACAATATCCATTTAACAGATTTAGTATTCCAAGTAAGAAATGCAGCCTGTTATTTTTTAATTCTAACTTACTCAATTGCTCAGGGCATGGGCAGAATAAGTATGATTTTCACTCAAAATATCACACAAATGACATCTAGCTTAATTTTCCATGGAGTCTATTGTCCACTGAAATCCTACAACCTGAACTTACTCTGTCTGCATTACTCTCAACACTCTGATCTACTAGGTCCTACCAGAACAGTTGATGAAGCTCTGTATACAGCTTTCTAAAGCTTTTGCCATCTTAAATCCTGATGTTTTCCACATTCCTTATAAAGATAACATTCCAAGGCTCTGTCCACCAGTGAAATCACTCTTCCCATATATTTTCATTCTAATTTCCTACTTTGTTCTGTGACTACATCCCCTAACCAAAAGAATCTCAGGTCATGAATGTGTTTACTCATTGAGTTTGGTACAGTCAGATCACAGTCCATCATTTTGGAAGCTTAGCATAGAAAGTCAAGCTTGAAGAAAATTAAGGCAAAAGCCATGGGAAAATGTTTCCTGGGTTCGTCTCTTGCTTAATCATTGTCTCATGCTCAGGTAGTTATCTTATATGGGCCAGGCCCACTTGTTTAGGAATATTGCATCTCTCAGTGGAATAGCCTTCCTACATCAATCATCTGCCAACACAATCTCTAAAAGATATAGCAACCAGCTTCTCTGATGAGGGCATGCCCTTAATTGAGGCTCCCTCAGATGACTGTAGGCTTTGAAATCTTGAATACTGAAGCTAATAAGGATAAGGAGACAATATATTAGAAAGTTTTAAAAACTCAAAAACCGATGTGTTAATTCTATCAATCACTTACATAGCAAAAATTGAGACATTGATGAGTGCAACAACTTGAAAACAAAGATAAACCAAGAAATGAGGAGAGGCAAGTCTTTAAGATCAATAAGAGTAAAGTAAAACTGTCTCTCTAAATAGTCTCCAAATCCACAAAAATTCAAGGAATTATAACATAATATAATAAATTTTCAGAAGGCAAAAATATGTGGTCTATTACTTTCAAGAGAAACAATATAGTTAGATTATAACTAATCAAATCACA
>NW_026589959.1:45534-48861 GCF_907164565.1 Psammomys obesus | reverse complement strand
ACTTACAGCCAGCACCAAAACCTGCTCCTGGAGGCTTCAGGGAGGCATAGGTGATAGAGAAGTCTTTCTAACACTGTATTGGGGAACTGAATTTTGCTTTTGGGGTTATTAGTATATTAGAAAGACAACTTTAATATAGTCTGAAAAGCAAGCTTGAGAATTTTTTAATAGATTTTTGAGAGAAAGACAACAGCATAGGAAAGCAGAAAATCCTGGCAATTACCATGAGGTGGGGAGATGGAAAAACCTTAGCCTTTTCAGTTAAGCACAGAGGTCAAAGGAACATCTAGGAAGCCAAGAATGTCAAGAAAAATAATTTAGGAGGGCTGATCCATGCATCTGTGAACAGAGGGCAGCCAGTACCACACTCTTGTGTCACAGATAAAAGGATTGCACCAGAGACACGCTTAGAAATGTTACCATGCTCTAGACCTGCATAGGTTCAAACCAGACAGTGTCCAAGAAATGATAGAAAGAATAGGGGAAGAATAGTTGGTCCTACCCATACTAATGAAGCTGTTTGAAATGGATATCTGCTGGGAAAGAAAAAGGTTCTGTTCTGTTTTGTTTTCAGTAGATTTCTCACTGAATAGACCAACCACACACCATTTTCCCATAACAAGGAGAAGTTGGTCAACAAAGAACGAACTTCATGGTTTTTGTTGTTGTTGTTTATTTTGTTTTGTTTTGTTTTTTAAAAAATATGTCTGGGAGGAGCTCTTTGTTTTGGCAAGTTTTGTCTCATTTGTTTGTTTTTTTTGTTTTTGTTTTTATTTTTGTTTTTTTGGGTTTACTTATGGCTTAAGAGAGAGAGCAGAAGAGCAAGACTGAGTCCAAATGAGCAAGTGAGCCAGAGAGCGCCAGAGAGAGAGAAAAAGAGTAAGAGTGAGAGAGAGGACATAAATGTGGATGGGTAGGAAGATGGATAGACTCTAGGAGGAGTTGTGTGAGGGTCAAAGCATAATCAACATATTGTCTGAAATTTTGAAAACACTCTCCAAAACAACAACAACAACTTCCAATAAACACAAGAAGTCTTCAGAGGATCAAAGAAGGGCTAGACACACTCTGGAGCTTTTGACTTGAGGAATGATAGACTGGTGAATCTTCTGGCTTTTTGTTCGTTTGTTTCACAACCCCTATCCTGTCATGCATAGGATAATGAACTGGAACAGGGAGTAGGCCCTCTCTCTCTCTCTCTCTCTCTCTCTCTCTCTCTCTCATTTGCATACTCACTAAAGTCTCATGAAAATCATGTTGCCTTCAGTCTGAGGCTCATGTTAAGAAAATCCTGTTATTAGAGCAGCAGATAAAATTTGATTGCACAAGAACTAACAATAAAAGTAATGAAAGTTTTATTTTCTTATTTCTGCTCCATGTTTCTTTATTTTTCCTTTTATTGAAAATAGTTTTTTTTTTCTCACATAATATATCCTGAATACAGTTTTCATGACCTCTTCTCCTTCCATTTTCTCCCGACTCTGCTCTCATCTGGATCTAACACATTTCTGTCTCTCATTAGAAAACAACCAAGAGCTAGGTACAGTGGCATATACCTGTAGTCCAGCTCTCAGGGAGGCAGAGGCAAGCAGATCTCAGTGAGTTCAAGGCCCGCCTGGTGTACAAAGTGAGTCTAGGACTACCAAGACTACACAGAGAAAACCTATCTCAAAAAAACAGAAAGAATCAGAGTTCTGAAAGATAAAAATAAAACAAAACAAAGCTAATATTTTGGAGTTGGACAAGACAAACAATTCAAAGGAAAGAGCCAAAAAAAGGCACAAAAAGCCAGACCCACTTGTGTGTGTGTGTGTGTGTGTGTGTGTGTGTGTGTGTGTGTGTATATATATATATATATATATATATATATATATATATATATATATATACACTTGTATATATATCCCATATATGCTCTAAACTGGAAGCATAATTATCCAAAGGACCTGAAACAGATGTGTGCGAGACTATGCATGCTGCCTCAGTCTCTCTGAATTCATATGAGCTTTGATCATGTTGATTTAGAGGGTCTTGTTTTCTTGGTGTCCTCCTTCCCTTCTGTCTCTTATATTCTTTCTGCTTTCTCCTAAGCAGGCTTCCCTAAACTCTAAGAAGTGGAGTGAAGACATTTGATGAAGATACCTCATTTATGGCTGAAGGTTCCAAGGTCTCTCACTTTCTGTGTAACATCTGTCTGTGAGTCTCTGTATTTGCTCCCATCTGCTGATGGTTAACCAAGACACTGTTCTATGAGTTTCGCAGGATTCCATTAAAAATAATTTAATTGTTACATTTTTAAAGAATAATAGTATTTTCTTTTTCCTTGGGTCTCCGGGATATCTACTATCAGGCTCTTGGTCACCCAAGCAGTGTCAGGTAGGAGCTCCATATCATGGAGTAGGCCTTAGTCCTGATATTGATTGGTTACTGCCACAACCTTTGCCACCATTTCCTTAGTACATCTTGCACACATGGCACCATTGAAGATCAAAGGGCTTGTAGCAGAGTTGGTGCTTACATTTGTCTTTTGGTAGTGTGCAGAATATTTTTCTAATTCGAAGATGCTAGAACCTAGAGGCAAAAGCACTGTCTAGGCACCAGCTCAAGTTTTACATGATAAATGAGTTGTGTAAGTGTTGATTTCAGCAATGGGACCTTGCCATTAATTTGTGGAGAGCAATGTATAGCCCTGAAAACAGCATGGGTTGTTAAGGGAATCTCAAGGGACCTCTTTGGCCAACAACTCAATTAGATATAACCCAATCAGAGTAATGGAAGCTTCATTTGGTGACAAGTGATGTCCAGTTGGGATTCTGTCTTCCCCATTATTTGGCAATTTAATTTAGATCAACTTCATATATGTATACATTTTATGAAGTTTCTACTATATTAGGTTTCTACAGCACTCCTCAAGTAGTCTTTAAAGTTCTTTAGCTCTTTCTGTCTCTCTCCTTATATTCCCTTCCCCATTCGCAGGTTCAGGCAGTCCTTAAACTGTATAATGCCTATGTAATGGTTTGGTATTATCAAAGAGAAACTTGTTATCAAAGAACAGTGCTTGATTGCCTAGGCCTTTCAGGTGCCTCCCTAAGGAGCGACCCAAAGAACCTGAGTGTATTTCCTATAACCCAGGATTCTACCAAGGCAGAGGAGTTACTTTGTGGAGGGAAAAACTTTAAAAATGCACTAGATTGAGTTAGCAACATATTTTTATCACACAAAATAAAAGATACTTAAAATTGAATGTCAATTGACATGACCCAATCTGAAAAGTAGGAATCACACACACACACACACACACACACACACACACACACACACACACAC
>NW_026589959.1:40574-45524 GCF_907164565.1 Psammomys obesus | reverse complement strand
CACACACACACACACACACACACACACACACACACACACACACACACTGAGAGAGAGAGACAGAGAGACAGAGAGAGAGAGAGAGAGAGAGAGAGAGAGAGAGAAAATGGATAGAATCTGAGACCCACAGAAAGTTTTCTCATGTAAAGAAATCAATACAATTATCATAGGAGAAAGACTGAGAAAAAGGAGGAATAGTTGAACAAACCTTGACCATAAATCTCAAACTTGATGGAAGATAAAAAGGCGCACGTCCAAGAAGCTCAGTACCAACCCAGAGGACAATGGCAATGCCACCTGCCCCGAACTTCTCTAGAATGGCATTGTTGAGGAAAGAACAGTCTGTAAAGCTGATGCAGAGAATGCACAACACAGGAGAGTTAGAAAGTTCAGTAATTTTTCATATGAAACTGTTTCAGCCTGAATTTGGTGGGACGAGATGTCTAAAGATATAAAAGAGAAAGATACTGCCCATTAGTGACTATGTACTTGGTAAATTCACGTAAAAGAGGAAACACTGAGACTTTCTAAGGTAAATAAGAACTAGATCATCCATCTCTTGTGGACTTTCATTAAGGGAAATCATAGAGCCTATAGATTGTTGATGGCTCCTGGGAATAGAAGTGTCAATTTTCTTTTTTTTTCTTCCTTCCTTCCTTCCTTCTTTCTTTCTTTCTTCCTTCCTTCCTTTCCTCCTTCCTTCCTTTCTTTCTTCCTTTCTTTTTTCTTTCTTTCTTTCTCTCTTTCTCTTTCTTTCTTTCTTTCTTTCTTTCTTTCTTTCTTTCTTTCTTTCTTTCTTTCTTTCTTTTTTCTTTCTTTTTTTCGATATGCCCTTACTGTTCAGTGCTGGCTACACTTTGTCTTTAAGGCTTTCTATTGAATTTTCAGACATTTTCTAAGGCATGATGGGTATTTTCTTATGCTGTTGTTATGCCTTTTTTGTCAGTCATTTTATTGAGAACTCCCTTTGCTATGTTTTTAAAGAGCAAGGAGTTCATGGGGAAAAGGATTTTAGCATGGGTTTCTTGGCTTCTGCTGTACACATCAGATAGTTCTGGCTCATTAGTTGGACACAGGTGTGTCATTAATACATAATACAATGTTGTATTGTAAGGGAATCTGGACTCTATATTTGTTAAAAGCCATATTTTAATTTAAAATAAAGATAATTAAAATAAATAAATAAAATTATTATAGAAAATGAAAAGCATTCATAGGACAGTTTGATTTATACAGTGAGTTCTAGGCCACTCAGTACTACAAAGAGAGACTTTGGGTCTTAGTTAGGGTTTGTATTGCTGTGAAGAAATGCTATGACCACTGCAGCTCTAATAAAGGAAAACATTTTATTGTGGCTACATTATAGTTCAGAAATTTAGTCCATTGTCAGGCTGTCAGGAAACATGACAGCATGCTGGCAGACACGGTGATGGAGAAGGAGCTGAGAGATCTACATCCAGTTCTACAGGCAGCAGATAGAAAGAGTCCCTGGGCCTGGCTTGAGCACTTGAAACCTCAAAGCCCACCCTGAGTGACACATTTTCTCTAAAAGGCCACCCTTGCTAGTAGTGCCACTCCCCAGGAGCCTATGGTGGGCGTTTTCATTTATAACACCACCACACCCTGTCTTAATTTTCTACCACTATGATGAGACACAATGATCAAGATAACTTGTTAAAGAAAGAGTTTAATGGACGCTTACGGTTCACATGGTAAGTCTATAATCATCACGGCAGGTAGAATGGCAGGCCAGCAGGCAGGCAGGCAGGCATGCAGGCAGGCATAGTGCTGGAACAGTAGTTGAGAGCTTTCAACCTGGTCCACAAATGGAGGACAGAAAGAAAGGTTCACTGGAAGTGGCTTAGGGTTTTGAAAACTCTAAACCCATCACCAGTAATATACATCCTCCAAGAAGGCCACACCTCTTAATTCTTCCCAAACATTCCACCAACTAGTGAACAAACAGAAATATATGAGCCTAACAGAGGCATTCTAATTCAAACCGCCATAGCAGACCCTGCCTCAAAAAAAAAAAAATAAAAAAAATAAAAAAATAAAAAATAAAAAATGTGTTCCTTAGATTTTAAGAAGGAACCGATTTTAGTAAGTGACACTTTTGCACATTTATAGTTTTTCCAGAATTCCTTTAATTAGATGACATTATTCCAAAGGTCAAAGGTGAAGTGTTTTATGCAGGTGTACGGTCTGGCCCAGAGAGCAGCTGTGCAGTGTAAAGACTCCTGATCTACATGAATCTCACTCAGAGTTGGGGACAGAAAAAGTGTGGACCATTAACCACAGGAAAGTGGCTGCTTGAGGTAACAGGATGTATTTCACACTTAACTTGAAATATGTGAAAAAATGTGTGTTCCCCCACACTGACTTGGAGCAAATGTCTCTTAAATTTGTGTTTAACTAAGATGGCAGATTTTTACTTTTAGAAACTCACATAAGAAAGGTTTATTTTTAGCAATTCTTTGGTCACTGTCAGTATCCACAAGATGGCAGCCTCTTCTCAAAGACTGGGGAAAACTCTCAAGTAGTTTTGAGTGAGAAAGTGTTAGGGAAAAGGGGAGGAGAAGAAGGGTAATGATGGAGGGGAGGGGTTTGCTGATGAAAACTAAAGGTTGTGAGATGTGATTTTTTTTTCCCTCTACTTGGTGGAACAGTATCTTGATGTTTCCTGAAGAAGAAACATTAGATATGGAAAACTAATCTTGAGGGGTTTAAAATCTGAATCCTCAGTGAAGAAGGGAAGAGAGAGTGATGAAATCCTTGAGCTTTTTGCTGGTGGTCCTGTGGCTTCAGTTTAACTGTGAGTTTGGACATTTCATTTGTATATAAATTGTGGTGTGTGAAGTTGTTTCTAGTTATTACTCTAGGATAATGGTAGAAGCACCAATGTTTTAAGTCTTTATTTAAAGGGTGGGAGTCCCATGGACAAGTGTCAGCATTCTACAGTGTTAGCATCCCTATGCCTCCAGGTCTGTTTGTCTGACCTTTGTCTTTCTGCACAGGGGTGAGCAGCCAGCAGAAGGTGCAGCAGAACCCAGAATCCCTCAGTGTCCCAGAGGGAGCCATGGCCTCTCTCAACTGCACTTTCAGTGATAGTACTTCCAACAACTTCAGGTGGTACAGACAGCATTCTGGGCAAGGCCTCGAGTTGCTGATATCCATCTTCTCCAATGGTGACAAGGAAGAAGGCAGATTCACAGCTCACCTCAACAGAGCCAGCCTGCATGTTTCCCTGCACATCAGAGACTCCCAACCCAGTGACGCTGCTGTCTACCTCTGTGCAGCAAGCACACAGTGCTCCCCAGGCACCTGCAGCCTGCACACAAACATGCTGTGCTCAGCGAGGTCTGAACTTGAGCATGCTTGATTTTGAAAGTATTTACTTTATGAAAACACCTCATCCTGAACACATAGTGCCCTAAACTTCATGTCCCCTATTCCTCCTTTTTTTTCATAACCCACTGAATCTAATTAGTGGTGGCATATGCTTATGGGTGTGGGATCATCCACTGTTGCATGGGAACCTTCAAGTTCCTAAGGAAAGATGACTCTCCTCACCCACCATCTATCAATTACCAATATCTCCTCAGTAAGGAAAGAGGGGCCTCAGGAGTCCTGTTGCCCTCCATACTTGAATTTCTAGCTGTTTTGGTTTTGTGCATGTCTGGTGCAGGAAACCACCAGGTCCTATGGATTCATGTTGTGCAACAGTCACATCATGTCCAGAGGACATTTTGAAGCTTTCTTTCCTCTCTTCTACATTTTTCCACTTTTCTTCTAAGATGATCCCTAGGCTTTGTTCTGACATGGAGTTGGTAGAGAGGTTTTACTTGTAGATCACCCACAATCTCCTTTTCTCAGCACTTGGATCGTTCTCCCTATCCTTGTAATGCTACAGTTTTCCAACTCCTTCTGTGGTATTTTCCTGACCGTGGAGGGGTTGATATAGATACCCCATTTAGTTTTGAGTTCTCAATACTCTCACTCATTACCCTGGGCAGTTATGCATCTCTGCATTAACCCACTGAAAAAAAAAAAGCTTTTATGACCAAGCTTGAGAACAACACTATTCTAATTGTTGGCTCCTGTTTGACCTCAGTCTCATTAGTTCCTTGCAGCTGGGAGATACACTTTGCGTCTTCCTTGGATGATCATATCATCAGTGCTGGTTCATAGATGGAGTCTCAGAACAGGTCACACCTCTATGAATTTCCTCAGGGCTCCTGGTGTAAACACCATCTCTGCTCCTGTTCAGTGCATGCCAACATCAGTTTTCCCCTTGTTGAATTTTGTACAGATCCAATTCAGTTTCTTTTCTGAAGTCTCACAGTATTCTCTTGTCCCATGCAGCTATTTTTATTACCAAAGAGACTAAAAAGCTAAACATATTTAACAGCACTAAAGACACATGAAAGGCAGAAGTGTCAACAGCAGCTGGTGACTATTGCTGTCAGGCAGTCAAGGTCAGTATCCAAGAATGTGCATGTCAGAGGTAGTTTTTAAATGTTATATGACCATATCCCAAGTTGGAACATGCATGGAGAATGATCGCCCCGATGATTAAGTAATCCCAACATCATTACATCTGCACATGTCCAGTCTCTTCCATAGCCTTATGAGGACCTTAGACAAGGAGACAGACAGCTTTTTCCTCTCTGAAATGGTATTCTCTTGGAGGTTTCTATGCTTTTCCTTAATTGTCCTCTTTTTTTATAATTCTTTTAATAAAAATTGTTTTGACTTTGCATACACATACAAGATAGGAGATCACAAACTCAGATCCTGTTCCAGGTTACACTTTGGTGAATATTAGTGTCTGGCACTGGGGCTTTTGGTCATGTTACACTGTAAAAACAAACAAATAACAAACCATATATATATATATATATATATGTATATGTATATGTATATGTATATGTATATGTATATGTATAT
>NW_026589959.1:21861-40564 GCF_907164565.1 Psammomys obesus | reverse complement strand
TGTATATGTATATGTATATGTATATGTATATGTATATGTATATGTATGTATGTATGCATGTATATATATATATAATTATTTCTGCGTTCATGTGCTATTGAATTAAACTGTTACCTTTTAATCTGTTCTAGGATAAGTCAGAGAATGGATGTCTTTGAAATATCTTCTTAATCAGCTGACACTCAGGTATCTCACAGTGTGTTCTAGTGACAGGATGAGGTGGAGGTGGCAAGCACCAAATGACAAACGACAAGATGGTGGTGCTTCTGTCCTTTAAATCATGGTTTTAAGCAATTACCACTGTGTGTGTGTGTGTGTGTGTGTGTGTGTGTGTGTGTCTGTATCTGTGACTCTCTGTGTGTGTCTTTCCTCTGCCTGGTTAGGTTAAAAACCAAGGGCTCTCGAAAACAGAATAGATACATACTCCATAGCAGGAACTCTTCTTTCTTTGGAACCTAGTTCCAAATGAGGGTCAGAACAACATCCCCTGTGATAAAGGGGAGCATGGATAAACTCTGGGAGTTACGGGGGCTGTAAGCCTACAACCAGCTGGTGATTTCAGTCTATCAGTAATGGAAACAGGGACATCTAAGTTCAGAAGCTGCATCACTGATGAGGCCAGGTCTTCTTGATAATTTGTAAATGAACTTGGAAAATGTATGTGCTGATTTATTTCTGAGCTCTAGCCCATGTTTATGTCTAGCAGTGAACAAGCTACAAGGAGAAGATTATTCCATGTCCCGAGCATCTAGGAGGCTGGACATGTTGACAATAACTGCAGCCACAGAATATCAATGGCTGCACTGCAGAGGCACAGGCAGTGCATAGAGAGAAGCCCTTCCCTGAGAAGACTAATAAATTTAACTGTGAGAGAGAAATAGTGGACAACTAAGAATCACCACTGTCTCAGAGGGAATAGGGTTAAATAGATTCACTGTTGTGCAAACAGGTAGTCAGAGGTGCCATATAGTTATCAACAATGTTGGAATCCAAAATGGTTGGCTTTTTCTTCAGCCTCCTGAACTGAGATAAAGCTTGGCAGTATAATACAGAGGCCTGGTGAGGCTTTTCTCCATTAGTTGGCCTCCTGCTGCTGTTGGACTTGAACAAGTTCTAGGCCTGATCAGTACATGCTTATGTCAAAGCTGTGGGTCAATCATCCATCTTGTGTTTATTCAAACTGAGCAACCCTAAATGAGGGGAGGAAAAGCTCTTAAAGACCCTTGCAAACACCAGTCTTGGAGAAGACACGAGAATTTTGCATTCCTTAATGTCCTCTCTGTGTTCTCTGTCCTCTATCTCTCTTTCTTTCGTTCTCTTTCTCTCTTCCTCTTCATCTTGCTGCCCCCCCATGTGTGCACATGCTCAAGCTCATGCGTACAGTTGTGTGTTTGTTTCTTTGTTTAGCTTTTATTCATCAGTTGATTCTGTGTACTGTGTTTTCCCTGCTTCTTTGTTTTGCAGTCAAGATTTTTCCTGCCTTGTACTTTAGCTGGCAGAGAAAAGAAACTGATCACGTTCCCCAGATAGTCACAGACTCCACTCAAAGCAGTTTCCTGTTCCTTTCCTGGCTGCTTACTTCTGTGCTCAGATGGAGTGCCACATGCATGTTACTGTAATGCAAACTCTCAGAGCTGCTTCCTGCAAACCCTACTTATGGATGAAATCGGTACTTCCCTCTTCTCTTGAAGAAACACCCATTATCAATAGGAAAGATGAACCCTTTCAAAACTTCTGACTTTTAAAACCATCTTTGATTGAAGCAAAAATACCATCTGCTTAGATTAAAAACAAAACAAAAACCCAGGTTCAGTTCTGGGCAATCTTACATACATGCCTTGAAGTGTAGTAACCTTGTATTTCTTCCCTTAAAATGAAGGATTCAGATTAACAAACACAAAAGATTCCCCAAACTCTGACATCAGAAAAAGGAGTCTTGGGTCCCTGCAGATCATGATGAAGGACTGCCCAGTACTACTGAAAGCCATAAAGGCTTCATATGCAGCCTTAAGGCCTAGATAGTTCTTTCCAACACTAAGATGAATCTTGTATTCTTCCAATTCCAGGAAGTGCTGTTTCATCAGGTGTTATATTGAGTAGGTTACTGAAGTGTTATGATTTGGAAGTAGGTATTCCTGTGAGGAATTATGTCTAGTATGTAGTCATTCTTGCTTCTAGCACACACATGCACTATAGTTTTCAAATCCTGCAGCTTTTTTCAGCTGATATTTACTCTTGCTGGAATCTCAAACATCCAGTGTTCCTATTGTACCTCAGGTTTCGCCCTCACCATGTCACTCATTGGCCTCTCAAGGCTGTCAGGGACTCTGATTCTGCCACACAGCATCTGGCATCCTTCACTTTCTTCTGAGCCAAGGTGAAGGTCTTGCTCATGCAGTGCTGATATATTCTTCATATCTTGAAAACAATCACCATGTAGATATCACTGACTTCTGTTGCCAGATTTCCCTGTGGCCTGCCCCCTTTATCACGCAGTGAGAGGAATAGAGTGAGAGGGGTAAACTGAGGAAAACACTTTTCATCATGGCCTCTTCCTAGAAAGTGCCAAAGAGACTGTTTCCCTAAGAACCTGTTCTTTAAGTGAAAGTCTTCTGTTTCCATACTCTGGGGACTCTTACCTTCCAGGCACCATTTCTCTTGGCTGACTGAAAAGTAATAGGCATTCTCTACAGTAGCAATATTCTCTTTAATAATTACAGTTGAGAGGCTTTTGATGACTACTTCTATTTCCTTAAGGGTTATAGTTTATTTAAATTCCTAAACTGAACTTTATTTAATTGTAGTACATGGTATCTATCAAGAAAATCATCCATTTCATTTAGATTTTCCAATGTTGTGGAGCACTGGTTTTCAAAGTGTGATCTAACAATTCTTTGGATGTCACCTTTGGATTTTCTGTTGTCTTATCCAATCCCTTTCATTCCTAATTTTATTAATTTGGATACTCTCCCTCTGTCTTTTAGTTAGTTTGGCAGAAAGTTTGTTTATCTTGTTGATTTTCTCAAAAACCAGCTCTTGGTTTTGTCATTTCTCTGTGGTTTTAGCACAGAATTCTACCGGATGTTCAAAGAAGAACTAAAACTAATACACCTCAAACTATTCCACAAAATAGTAGCAGAAGGAACATTGCCAAACTCATTCTATGAGGCCACAGTCACCCTGATACCTAACCACACAAAGATCCAAAAAAGAAAGAAATTTTCAAATGAATCTCCCTTATGAACATTGATGCAAAAATACTCAACAAAATATCTTTTCCACACCCTGACTTAGCACACTTATGCCTCATCCTAAGGTGCTATAACTGCCCTTGAGGGAAATGGAACCCATTGTCTCTGTCCCAGAGCTGAGCTCCAGTACCCCAGTTACAGTCCAGGCCTCTGCCAACAGGAATGACAGGTTTCTTCTCCTTTATTTATATCATTTGTAGATTCAATCTCGTTATGGTGTCCTAGCTTTCATGAATATTTTCTCCCAGGATTATTTTTTTTTTTGATTTAACATTTTCTTTGACTGAGATGTTTGTCCATTTCTTCCACCTTGTCTTCAATGAGATTCCATGTCTTGTACTCTGTTGGTGAAGCTTACCTCTAAGGCTTACCAAAGGTTTATTTTTATATATATGAGGATGGCATGAAGGAAAGGAGATTAATTAGAGAGAGTGCTAAGAGGGTTCATAAGAATGAGGCAAGCTGGGTCTTCTGCAAGGCTTGATGCAGTACCTGAAATATGGAAACAGAGAAGGACAGTCCCGTTCAAGTGGTCTGCTTCATGGGTAGGGATGAAACTGGGGAAATTTCACTGTAGGGCATGAGGGTGAGTGAGGATGGGTTACCTGTTTCCCAGACAGGTGTGGCCTCCAGGTTCCCAGGGGGGAGTGTCTCTGTTGGTATTTGACACAAAGTAATAGGGGTGAGGGGGGAGAGGAAATGCAGAGAGGTTCAGTTGAATCCCAGAGAACAGAGGAAGAATGAAAGAATAGGCCCCTGCAAGTGGTCTGTTACAGGGCTGGGGATGGTACTAGGGAACTGAAATAGAGGACAGTAACTCTGGCCTACCTGCTTCATGAGCCCACATACACTAGATTTCCAGATACATGGTGTTTTTAGATATTTGCATTAGTCACAAAGGAAAGAACATGGGCTAGAATCAAAGGGGTGCTAGGAAGTGCCAGAGGAAGGAGGAAAGCTGGGTTTGTTGCAGTATTTGCAGATTCTCCAGGGGATCCACACTACTTTTCTATCAGTAATTCAGTCTACAACACTGGATTCTGAGAGAATAAGCCACATGGATGTTGCCACTCTCATGACCAAATGACTCATGAGACCTTTTCTAAGAGTAGCTATGTGCATTTGTGATTCCAGGCTGGTTTCTATGGAGTGCAAGATACAAGCATAGAAACATCGTAGTTATATTATCAACAAGAAATCACGGAAATAGAAAGAACGCTGTCTTCTTGCTACTGAAAGCCCATAAGAGACTTAAGAAAGCATTTTCTTGTGTGCTGTAATTCACAAGGACAACTACACACCTAAGCATATTTCCCTAAGAAACGGGAGAATGCTTGGTGAATGATCCAAGAATTCTGCAGTGTGAGAGTGGAAAGGAAGAAACAGTTCTAGACAGAACAAATGTGACACACACACAGACGCACACACTCACAAACACAACCATATATACACCACATATATACATTTATATATGAATATATTATGTACATACATTCGGATATGAAGCATCATACATAGCCTATTCTACATGTAAAGAAAAGAAACAGCTTCACTAGTATGTACAAATACTATCCTTGCTCTCTCAGTACTAGAACCCTCGTGATATGACATATTGTGTTTTATGTGTCTGAGACACATAGGGTCAGAGAACACTTAACCAGACTCTTTGCTGGTTAGAGATTCAACCACAAGGTGGCAGTAATTCTCAACTGCTGGGGAGGATGCAGAGAATTAATTTCCTTGTGTGCTGACTGTGCAGAAGTTAAGCCCTTTCCTCAGTGGCTGAGGGGAAGACTCCAGAACTAGAATTGTTACTGAGAAAGAACAACACCCTGGCAGCTGTAGCCGACCTGCTGGTTGTCATGATTGACACTGGATTTCAATTTCATTGATAAGAACAATGAAGACATGTGTTCCTACTTTATTCATGTTTCTGTGGCTGCAGATGGATGGTGAGTTAATATTTTAGGGCCACAAAATAATCAGTGGGCATTTCTGAGTCATCTAGGGGAATCAATATTTTTTTCAGGTTTTCTCTAGTTACTGCAGAAAAGAGAATCCTGGAAAGTGATGACCTGACAACCTTTCTTCTTTCTCTCCATCTTTCTGCACAGGGATGAGCCGAGGAGAGCAGGTGGAGCAGCACCCTTCCATCCTGAGAGTCCAGGAGGGAGCCAGCGCTGTCATCAACTGCACGTACACAGACAGTGCCTCAGACTATTTCCCTTGGTATAAGCAAGAACCTGGGAAGGGTCTTCAGTTCATCATGGACATTCGTTCAAATAAGGAAAGAAAGCAGAACCAAAGACTCACAGTTTTACTGGATAAGAAAGCCAAACACTTCTCCCTGCACATCACAGACACTCAGCCTGGAGACTCAGTACTTCTGTGTTGCGAGTACACACTGCTCCACGGGCACCTGCAGCCTGTCCTCAAACCGTGGGACCCCATCCACATCCTGTGTCAGGGGCCTTCCAGGGCAGCATTTGCCAGTTACTAGTTTGTAAGTGCCAAGTATAATGTAGACATTAAAAACACAAAATAAGAAAGTTAGCTTCAACTCACTCAGACAACTTAGGACAGGTTTGTCCATCCTTAGAAAAAAATATTTTATCAAAGAGCCAGGCACTGAGTTCATGTTAGAGACAGCCCCTGCTCCCCTTACTAGGGAAATCCCTTGGAGACTGAGCTACCATGGGCTTCATCTGTGCAGGGGTTCTAGGTTATCTCCATGAATGGTTCTTGGTTGGAGTATCAGTCTCAGAAAAGACACCTGGGCCCAGATTTTTGGTTCTGTTGCTCTCCTTGTGGAGTTCCTGTCCCCTCCAGGTCTATCCCCCCCCCCTTTTTTTTTTATAAGATTTCCTGCACTTTGCTTAAAGTTTGACTATGAGTCTCAGCATCTGCTTTGATACCCTGCTGGGTAGAGTCTTTCAGAGGCTTTCTGTGATAGGCTCCTGTTCTGTTTCCTGTTTTCTCCTTCCAATGTCCATGCCTTTAGTCCTTCTGAGTGAGGATTGATCATCTTTCTCAGAGTCCTCCTTCTTGCTTAGTTTCTTTAGGTGTACAGATTTTAGCATGATTATCCTATACTATATGTCAGTGAGTATATACCATGTATGTCTTTCTGCTTCTGGGATATCTCACTTAGGATTATTTTTTTTTCTAGATCCCACCATTTGCCTGTAAATTTCATGATTTCTTTGTTTTTAATTGCTCAGTAGTATTCCATTGTGTAAATGTACCACTATTTCTGTATCCATTCTTCAGTTGAGGGACATCTGGGCTGTTTCCAGGTTCTGGCTATTACAAATAAAGCTGCTAAAAACATGGTTGAGCAAATGTCCTTGTTGTATACTTGAGCAACTTTTGGGTATATGCCTAGGAGTGGTATAGCTGGATCTTGAACTAGCACTATTCCTAATTGTCTGAGAAAGTGCCAGATTGGTTTCCAAAGTGGTTGTACAAGTTTATATTCCCACCATCAATGGAGGAGGGTTCCCCTTTCTCCACAACCTGTTCAGCATGTGTTGTCACTAGAGTTTTTGATCTTAGTCATTCTGATGGGTGTAGGTAAAATCTCAAGGTCGTTTTGATTTGTGTTTCTCTGATGACTAAGGATGTTGAGCATTTCTTTAAGTGTTTCTCTGCCATTCACTATTCCTCTATTAAGACTCTCCTTTTAGCTCTGTACCCCATTTTTTAATTGGATTACTTGTTTGTTGCTGTTTAACTTCTTGACTTCTTTATATATTTGGGATATTAGCCCTTTGTCAGATATAGGGTTGGTGAAGAACCTTTCCCAGTCTGTAGCTGTCATTTTGTTCTGATGAAAGTGTCTTTTGTTTCAGGGAAGCTTTTCAGTTTCATCAAGTCCCTTAGGAGTGGGGGCATCGTTACCAGGCCACAGAGGAAGACAATGTAGACAACCCTGATGAGACCTGATAGGCTAGTGTCAGATGGAAGGGAAGGTGGACTTCCCTTATCAGTGTCCTGGAGGAGGGGTGGGAGAGGTGAAGAGGGAGGAAGAGTGAGATTGGGAGGGGGCTGCATCTGGGATACAATGTGAATAAACTGTAATTAATTTTAAAATAAATAAAATTTTAAAACGAAGATTTAAATTTCAAGAAAAGAAAAGCAATTAAGTTGATAATTTGTCTATTCTTACCTCAGTATAAATGTTGTTAGTTTAATTAATTATTCATAATAATAAATCAATTTTAATTAATAAACTAATGAAGTATACCCTTCAGCTTATCAAAAAATTAAATTAAAATATTAAAACAAATAATTAATTAAAAAGAGGTGAATGTTAAATGTTAAAACTTTATTAACGAAAATGTCAAACTTAATATATTATTTTAATAAGTTGTGTGCTATTATTAATTGCAGTTTTAACTCAACAAAAATGTAATTGTCATAGTAAATTAAAAATAAAAGTTTAATATGCAAAAAATGAATAAAAATATTTTAAATATTGAAATATATTTTCATCATTCCCCTCCCCTTGTTGCAGCACATGGTGAATATCAAAGAGCAAGAACGCATTGTACTGAAGAAGAGAAGAGACTATACTTCAGCCACCAAGATGGGACTCTCTATCCCATGACCTCCTCCCAAGGCTTAGCAGTCATTAAGGAAGAGGAGGTGGAAAGACTAGAAGAGCCATAGGTGGTGGACAAACACAAGGAAACAGTGTTTTCCGGGCACAGCAAGACAGCTGCTAATATGAACTCACAGAGGTTGGCAGCAGACAGAAGACTAGCAAAGGATCAGGCCAGAAAAATCCATCACAGAGAGGGAAGGAGCCAAGGAGCTGATGGCACTTCTTACCTACTGGGAGAGAGATTCCACTTTCTTTAAAGGTGAAGCTCATGGTGCATAGACCACCCTCTTGTGAAGGACATGAAGCTAACAGTATATGGGTAGCACAATCCGTAACATAAAACTTGATGTGTTTTATTTTAAATGCGGGGAGAAGAACAGAACTGGGTAGGTAGGTAAGAGTAGAGGGATATATCAGGAGTGGAAAAGTAGATGAACATAACCAAAATTCATTGAAGAACATTCTCTAAGAACTACAGTAAGAAAAAGTAGATAAATATTTGCAGAGGTAGATTTGTGTGTGTGTGTGTGTGTGTGTGTCTGTGTGTATTTTTATGTGCACTCATCACACTAAATAACATAGGATACATACAGATCAGGACCACTGGTGATTTCAGGCTTTCACTGGGGACTTGAGGCCTGCCTCCTTAGGGTGAGGTTTCAAGGGAAATCATCAGAGGGCTCTGCCTTTACAGATGTGGTTAGCATCTCCTTCAGGTGTCTTAACATGACAGACACCCTGTGCAGACAGAGGACCTTGTCCATGAGTGAGGAGATTGAGGAGGTCCTGCTGAAGACTTGCAGACTTGCCCTGTGAGACTGGTGCACTGAAGGACCAAGTGTCCTTTTCTCTATGAACATGCTTCCTGTCACCTGCTCAGTTCTTGTGCTCCTCTTCATGCTCAGTAAGTTACATTTTACCCTGAGTGTTAATGATGTCTTTGTCTTACAACTATGGCAGCCTTTAATCTTCCTCCTCACATAGAACAGTAATTCCTCCTTGTTTGTTTGTTTGTTTGTTTTTTAGGGAGGAGCAATGGAGACTCAGTGACCCAGACAGAAGGCTTGGTCACTGTCACAGAGGAGTTGCCTGTGATGCTGAACTGCACCTATCAGACTATTTACTCAGATCCTTCCCTCTTCTGGTATGTGCAATATCTCAACAAAGCCCCTCAGCTGCTCCTGAAGAGCTCCACAGACAATAAGAGGACAGAGCACCGAGGCTTCCATGCCACTCTCCACAAGAGCAGCAGCTCCTTCCACCTGCAGACGTCCTCAGTGCAGCTGTCAGACTCTGCCCTGTACTACTGTGCTGTGAGGGACATAGTGAGGGAGACTGCAGGGGAAGCTGCACACAAACCACAGGTGCAGGAGGCCCAGGGGAGCAGCCCTGTGAGGGAGGCTGTGTGCTTCCTCCAATGCTGCTCACCAGCTTCCTGAAAAACAGCAACAAGTCTCAGGTCAAATATCTAGAGACCTAGGATCTGTGGATATTCTGACTGACAGGATGGAAGCCAGTGCTAGAGACAACCCAGGCTGTGATCCCTTGAAATAACATTCTCTTCCTAACTGGAAGTCTTAACAGCAAATATCTCAAGAAAAGTCCTGAAGTATTCGCCAGCAATCTTCTGTTATTACCCCACAAATTTATGATGCAAATGAGAAATATAGACTGTAGTCTTTAAAAATCTGCTTCAGTCTCACTCCATAAGTTATTTACATCCTTCCTCTCTTTTGTCCAAGTTACAGAGTTCAGCTCAACTCCCCATCTCAGTTACTAGCCGATTGCTGAAAAGAGAAACCATGACCAAGACAATTTAAAAGCATTTACTTGGGAGCTAGGTCACAGTTTCAGAAGGTGACTATCATGTTGGCCAGTACAGTATCAGGCAGGCAGGCAGGCATGGTCCTGGAGCAGCAGCTGAGCTTTTACATCTGATCACAAGCATGAGGGAAGGAGGGACAGAGGGGGGGAGAGAGGGAAAGGGAGAGAGGAAGGGATGGAGGGAGAAAGAGAGAAAGAGAGAGGGGGAGAAAGGGAGACTGACTTAGCCTGGCTTTGGCTTTGAGATTACAAAGCCTACCACCAGTGATATTCCTCTTCTGACAAGGCCACACCTCCTGAAACTTCTTAACCAGTGCACCACCTGGGGACCAGACATTCAGATGTTGAGCCTCTGGGGGTCATTCTCATTCAAGCCACCACACTCCCTGACAGTCTTTACTTAGTGAAGCTGCTCATGAAATACAGCTGTTGGAGCTCTTAAGAAGAGTCTTTGAGAAGCAGGTACTTCTCTGTCCTACACATTGTGTAGGAGACAGCATGGTCACAAAAGACTGTCCAGAAATCTCTTCCCCTTAAAGTCTCCTCTTGTCTGCCTTTGCAGGTACGTTAGATCTTCATGATGTGCTGTACTCACTCACTGGAATTAGAGTCAGGGTCTCTGATAATTCTTCTGCAACATGGAAAAGGAAGCCAAGGTTTTTATTCATTTCAATTATGTCACCAAAATACTGGTTTAAATTAAAATGCTCTAGTGCTCATATTTATTTCTCTGTAAAGGAAAGGAGATCTGAAATAAAAACCATAATGTCTCTCTCAAAAGATTCATGTTTCTGTACAGAAAAAAAAAAAAAAAAAACAAAACAAAACAGCATAGAAGTCCATGCTATCTTACTGGTTGGGGAGCACAATAGAATTCCAAATTCAATTTCTAATCCCCCAAAACTACTTCTAATGGCACAGAATAGCATAGAATATCTCAGATGAGAGTTTGTCAAACTTAGAACAAATGCTAAATCTAAAAAAATCCCAGTGTCAAGCAGGGACAATTCACCCACAAAGTGTTGGTCAGGGGCTTCAAGGGTTTCTTCCAAATGAAATAGGTCATCACCATTGTCCTTGGTGGCCTCATAGAACTTGAAGGGAAGATATTTTGCTTAGGACACCACACACTTCAGACATAGGACTTGGAGGAATTTAGCTAGAACTGACCTGAAGACTCCTCGCTGAGGATAAGTTCTCATAGTATCTAAATGTGCTATGTACGATTCAAAGAAGAAAAGCAATAAATAATTCTACCAAAATGCAGATCCTCTGAACCAAAACAATGACCAACATGAAGATATCCACATGGGTGGACTAGCAGCATTTTCATCTTGGGAGAAACTAACATATGTCTACTGGACTTAAGGGCTGCTCCATAGGAAGTGTTTCTGCCCAATACTGTAAATCTAGTCAACTACCCCGGGATGGAGAGGCCATAAACACTAAAGGAGAACCTATGATGGCCACTTTCCTAAATCAATGTAGCTTCTAAATGTATTCTAAATTTATATAATTACACACAGAGATAAGTGTAGTTCTTCCCTCTCATCAAAGAAATTTTATTCTGAAGCATATATAGGCTTCTACAGTGAGGAACAACTGGTCTAGATAGAGAGTAAGTGGCTGTGAGGTCTCTGTCCCAGTTATGCAATTAAGAGTCCCTTACCCAAGGAGACTCGAGGCCTAAGCAGAACCCAGTGGTATGATCATATGTAAAACATTTTGAAAATTGTTCTTTACCGCATACCCATCAGTTACAATTTCTATTGGCCTGGTGATGATAAAGTTGCCATAAACATATTTTGGATCTGGCTAGGATGAATGACAGAGTTGGACTTATGCATGAGACCCATGACTCTTCATTGAACACATAGGTGTTGCCATTGAGATTTTACCACCTTAGTTAATGCTGGTTTATGTATTGAATATTTGCTTCTTGGTTTCCTAACTCAAGGCCATATTGGTTTGTTTTCAGAACATATTTGGTGGGAATCTGTGTCTCTCTTCTCCAACTGATTCCAACCTTCTTTTCTGCTCTCATTGTTTGCTGCTACAACACTTGCATTCTTAAATGTTTGAAGAAGAGTCTATCCTTTGTGTTCTGTTTTTGGCATAAAAATGCCTTACTAAATGGTACCTGTTAAGGTTCTCTTTTTTTTCCATTTCTTTTTTTTTTAATGCTCAACCTCAACCTTTTACACTCAACCTTTTTTTCCATTTCTTTTTTTTATGCTCAAGTGTAATTTATTAATTACACTTTATTCACTTTGTATTCCCCCCGTGGTTCCCTCCCTCCTCCAGTCCCAATCCATCACTTCCTCCACCCTCTGCATGCATGCCCCTCTACAGGTCCACTGATAGGGGAGGTCTTCTTTTCCTTCCTTCTGATCCTAGTCAATTAGGTCTCATCAGGAGTGGCTGCCTTGTCTTCTTCTGTGGCCTGGTAATGCTGTTTCCCCCTCAGGGGGAGGTAATTAAAGAGCAGACCAATCAGTTCATGTCAGAGACAGTCCCTGTTCCTATTACAATGGAACCCACTTGGATACTGAACTGCCATGGGCTACATCTCTGAAGGGGTCTTAAGATATCTCCATGTATAGTCCTTGGTTGGAATAGTAGTCTCAGGAAAGACCCCTGTGCTCAGATTTTTTGGTTTTGTTCCTCTCCCTGTGGAGTTCCTGTCCTCTCCAGATCTTACTATTTCCCACTTCTTTCCTAAGATTCCCTGCACTCTGCCCAAAGGTTGCCCATAAGTCTCAGCATCTACATTGATAGTTTGGAGGGCAGAGCTTTTCAGAGGTCTTCTGTGTCAGGCTCCTGACTTTTCCTGACTGTTCCCTCTTTTCTCCTTCTTCTGATATCCAGCTTCTTTGCCTTTCTGGATAGGAATTGAGCATTTTAGTAAGAGTCCTCCCTCTTAATTAGTTTCTTTACGTGTACAGATTTTAGTAGATTTATCCTATATTATATGTCTATATGAGTAAGTATATACCGTGTGCATCTTTCTGCTTCTGGGATAGCTCACTCAGGATGATCTTTTCCAGATCCCACCATTTACCTGCAAATTTCATGATTTCCTTGTTTTTTATTGCTGAGTAATATTCCATTGTGTAGATATACCACAATTTGTGCATCAATTCCTCCACTGAGGGGCATGTGGGCTGTTTCCAGCTTCTGGATATTACAAATAAAGCTGCTACAAACATGGTCGAGCAAATGTCCTGTCCTTATTGTGTACTTGAGAATGTTTTGAATATATGCCTAGGAGTGGTATAAATGGATCTTGAGGAAGCGCTATTCCTAGTTGTCTGAGAAAGTGCCAGATTGCTTTCCAGAGTGGTTGTACAAGTTTACATTCCCACCAGCAGTGGAGGATGGTTCCCCTTTCTCCACAACCTCTCCATCATGTGTTGTCTCTTGAGTTTTTGATCTTAGCCATTCTGATGGGTGTGAGGTGAAATCTTAGGGTCATTTTGATTTGCATTTCCCTGATGGCTAATGAGGTTGAGCATTTCTTTAAGTGTTTCTCTGCCATTTGGTATTCTCTGCAGAGAATTCTCTGTTTAGCTCTATACCTCATTATACCCCATTTTTTTAATTTGTTTTTTTGCTGTTTAACTTCTTTAGTTCTTTATATATACTGGATATTAGCACTCTGTCAGATATAGGGTTGGTGAAGATCTTTTCCCAATCTGTAGGCTGTTGTTTTCTTCTGAGGACAGTGTCCTTTGCTTTACAGAAGCTTTTCAGTTTCATGAGGTCCCATTTATTGATTGTTGCTCTTAGAGCCTGTGCTGTTGGTGTTCTCTTCAGGAAGTTGTTTCCTGTGCCAATGAGTTCAATGGTATTCCCCACTTTTTCTTCTAAGCGGTTTAGTGTGTCTGGTTTTATGTTGAGATCTTTGATCCACTTGTACTTTAGTTTTGTGCAGGGTGATAAGTATGGATCTATTTGCATTTTTCTACATGTAGACTTCCAGTTGGACCAGCACCATTGTTTATTTTTATATTTTTCTAAAGTAATGTGTTGCTATTTCCCACTTCTTACATAAAATTCCATTCACTCTACCCATCAGTTGGCCATCAGGCTCAGCATCTGCTTTGACAGTCTATACTGCAGAGGCTTTCAGAGGCCCTCTGTGGCAGGTTCCAAGGTTGTATCCTGTTTTCTTCTGGCTTTCAGAGGCCCTCTGTAGCAGGTTCCTGGGTTGTTTCCTATTTTCTATTTCTTCTGATGTCCATCCTCTTTGCCTTTCAGGATGGGGATTGAACATTTTAGTTAGGGTCCTCTCTTTTGCTTAGTTTGTTTAGATGTTCAGATTTTAGTGGGTTTATTCTATGTTGTATGTTTATATGAGTGAGTATATACCATGTGTGTCTTTTTGCTTCTGGGACAACTCACTCAGGATGATCCTTTCCAGGTCCCACCATTTACCTGCAAATTTCATGATTTCCTTATTTTTCATTGCTGAGTAATACTCCATTGTACAGATGTACCACAGTTTCTGCATCCATTCTTCAGTTGAGGGGCATCTGGGTTGTTTCCAGCTTCTGGCTATTACAAATAAAGCTGCTACAAACATGGTTGAGCAAATGTCCTTTTTGTGTACTTGAGCCTCTTTTGGGTATATGCCTAGGAGTGGTATGGCTGGATCTTGAGGAAGCGCTATTCCTAGTTGTCTGAGAAAGTGCCAGATTGATTTCCAGAGTGGTTGTACAAGTTTACATTCCCACCAACAGTGGAGAAGGGTTCCCCTTTCTCCACAACCTCTCCAGCATGTGTTGTCCCTTGAGTTTTTCATCTTGGCCATTCTGATGAGTGTAAGGTGAAATCTCAGGGTTGTTTTGATTTGTATTTCCCTAATGGCTAATGAGGTTGTAAGAGCTGGAGGGGATGGGACCTCCACAAGGAGAGCAACAGAACAAGAGAATTTGAACACAGGGAACTTCCCAGAGACTCATACTCCAACCAAGGACTATTCATGGAGATAACCTAGAGCCCCTGCACAGATGTAGCCCATGGCAGTTCAGTGTCCAAGTGGGTTACATAGTAATGGGAAGAGGGACTGCCTCTGACATAATCTGATTGGCCTGCTCTTTGATCACCTCCCCCTGAGGGGGAGCAGCCTTACCAGGCCACAGTAGAGGACAATGCAGCCACTTTTGATGAGAACTGATAGACTAAGATCAGAAATTAGAGGAGAACCTCCCCTATCAGTGGACTTGGGGAGTGGCATGCATGCAGAAAGGAGGGAGGGTCTTATGGGGGGGATACAAAATGAATAAAGTCTAATTAAGAAAAAATTAAAAAAAAAGAAATGTAAAAAAAATAAATAAGAAATAAAAAATAAAAATAAAAAAATAATGTGTTGCAAAATTTAAAATGATGGTTCAGCAGAACAGTTACCTTTTATATGTGATTCTAATAAGTGTATGTATGTGTGTATGTATAAGTGTGTTTATGTGTGTATTAGTGTGTATATATGTGTGTAAGTGTGAGTGTGTGTTCCTGTCAAAAGTGAGTATAGTGAGGATCACGTGTAAGTTCGATTATTGCCTTTCGCTGCCATCACTTTCATGTTTCCAGAAGAACTAGAAAAAATCATAAACCATTAATAAAACCAGCTCATTATGAAGGAATGGAAGCATCGGGACCGGTGACAGTAACTGAAGCTGAAATGATGTCATCCAGCATCATCTATGTTGTACTTCACTATCTCAGTACTCTGTTTTAGCATCATCCTTTTCTGCTTCATTTATTCTTGTTGTTTTCCTTCTGCCCATTTCCCATTCCCCTTTCTGTCTAAATGTTAAGTCAACCTCCACTTGTTCCCCCTCTCTGTTTGTGTTTCACCTGAGCTGAGTCACCTGACAAGCTTGCCACTCTCCTCATGCACTCCTCCTCTCTCCACTGGGGGCAGAATAGCCATGCTTTAGAGAAGGCTATGTAGGTGTGAGGATTCTTTGGGGGGAGGGGGGAGAGGAGGCTTCAATCCTTACACAAGGGCAGCAGGACACACTCTACACTATGCTTTCTTCAGCATTCTTGCCTTTCATTTTTTCCAATTATGTACCAAGGATTAAAGTTTAGTTCATCCAGAAGATTATGTGTGTGTGTCTGTATACACATATATGTAACTTATACATATATATACATATATATATATATATATATAATTTTCTAACTTTTTAATTTTACAATTATACAATTTTAATATTTTAACGTTCGGTAATCTTGAAGTTTTCTTCTGTTTGCATTTGTTGTTTAGGCAAAGACTTTCACTGTCCTCCTTAACAACATACAGAACTTAACAACATTCAGCATACAGAACTTTATTTTAATTCTTATTGTGAGGACCACAATTGAAACTACATATGTACAAATGTTGTTATACATAAATATGATGTTTCTCTATACCTTAAATTATCTGAGGACGGAATGTATAACCTGAGATGTGTTCATAATACAGTGCTGGGCAACAGTAGAGGCTATTGCTGCTACTAAGACAGCTTTCTTTGTGTGTTAGCCTGTTTGTTGTGGAGTTTCATGGGGCTCAGGCTGACTTCAGACAAAGGCATCACTTATCAGAGAATGATGCTGAGCTTCTAGTGCTCTATCCTCGACCTCCTAGTTGCTGGAATCCAAGGCACGTCTCACCACCTCCAGCTAATATTTTGAGATTGCAAAGAAAATTACAAAAAGGTGTACACAATATACAACATTTTGTATCAAACATAAAATAAGACATGAAATGCTCTATATTTCCTGTTGCTCTGCATATTTAATATATGATTATAATTCTTCAACAAAACACTATGCAGGATCTGCTCCAATATGGCAACTGAAGAAGGAGTTTAGAATGATGAGTGATGGAATACCAGGATGAATCAGGATGTTCAGGCATATGGGCTTTTTACCCTGAATATTATGTTCCATTAATTTTCAAATAATTTATATGTTCATGAATTTATCCAATGGTTAAGACTAATAAATCTAAACAGGCAATGAAGTGTTCCCCATCTTTTCACTTTTCATAATCAAAAGGGGTAAAAGAAAATATACACCTTTTAAATAAAATAATATGATAAGTGTCCCTATGAGATTTGCAGGTGAGAGATATTTATTCTCTCCTTCCACCTCCAGACCCATCTCTACCTTCTTTATAAAGTTTTATCCAAGGTTCCCGCATGTCAGTCTTTTACTTCCCAAGATCATCCAGCTCACAATATATTATTCTTTGATTGTATTGTAAATATGTGTATCTGTGTCTTCTGTAGATTGGAAACTTGTGTCTTGTACTACTTACTGCTCTTTCTTAAAAATAGTTTTAATTAAAATAAAATTACTTAATTTACCCATTTTCTTTCTCTTATCTCATTCTCTTCTACATAACAATCATTTCTCACCCAAACTCATTGTCTCTGCCTGCTTTTGCTTTAATTGCTGTTACCTATAGATTCCTAAATATAGATACAACCTGCTCAGATCATATGATGCAATTTGTATGTGTATGATTTCAGGGCTTGCCCCATGGTGTTCAATATCAGATTGGAGTGCTCTTCCTTTGGTAAGACTGCTTCTCTTGTTGGCATTTCTCAGGTGCCTGTACTTCTCTGTCTAGATTTGAAGCTCTACCAGATTTCCTTTTTCCAGGATAGCATTCTACTGGTGCATCAATGTTCAGGTCTTGTTTAGGCAACCATGACCTTGAAAATTCTTAGGTATGTATTCCGTGCCATGTTTAGGAGATGCAATCTCACAGAAACCTTCCCGTTCCTCTGGCGCTTAGACTTTTTCTGTGCCCGGTTCCCCAGTGTTCCCTGAGCTGTAGGCACATGGATCAGTTCAGGCAGAACTGCATGATCACTTGTTCTTTGCATTTTGATTGGTTGTAGTTTTCTGAATGGTTCTCTGTCTTTTGAAAAGAAGAAAGTGTTCGATGAGGACAGAAAAATATACTTATCCCTGGGAACAATGGTTGATATTTAGAATGTAATTAGGGATTGGGCTGTGTAAGACGGCAGTTACAGGCTCACCTCCAAGATCTATAACCTCACTAGTCCTGCATACTTTGGCTAGGTTTCCAGAACCAGGCAAGATTTTTCTCTTGTTGAGTTATTTCTTGTGTCCAATTTGAGAGCTATTGGTTGCCACCAAAATATGAGTACCACTATTGCAACCTTAGATTTTAGTACAATATTGGCCACTGTAGTTTATAGGCAGCATAGCTGGGAAGGATAATTGTCTGCTTGTCTCCTCTCATCAAGGAGGAACACTTCAATTCAGATCAAGATGGCATCCTCTGGATCATCTGGTCAAAATGCATCGTGTCATCAACAATAGGGACTCACTGAGAACTTGTGGTGAAGAATAATAGTTAAAGAATAAGAGTCTATAATGTTTTAGGAGTCTTTTTGAATTTCCCCACTAACAGCTTAAATGAGGGATTATCATGACTGATATTGAGGATTTTGTTAGCTGTCTGCAGCTCTTGGGGAAGCATTGTCAGCCCAAATAGTTTAATTTAAACTACATGTGTGTATGTATATACATATTTTTATTATTATGCATTCTATGCTATTTTAGGTAAATAGATACTAATATGATTCCTTATAACTTTTTTAGCCATGTTCACTTTATTTCACCCTCCTTCCTCTCCTTCCTTCTGTGTTGAGCTCTTTTCCCATCCCAACTACCCTCCCTTCATTTTTCCTATTTTTTTATATTAAATAATGCTTGCCTTGCTATTTCCTTCTCTAGTGCTTCTCCCCAACCTCATGTTTCCTTTAGTACCTTTCTGACCTCTGTGGTTACTCCAGGTTATATGTGTCCATCTGAAGATTGTTAGTTAGGAGCCTCTATACTTTCTGGGTCTCAGTCAACTCATTCAAAACAATCTTTCCCAGTTCCACCCATCTACCTGAAAAGTTTACGATGCCATTCTTCATTCCTCCGTATAGTGAATGCAGGTTACACACACACACACACACACACACACACACACACACACACACACACA
>NW_026589959.1:0-21851 GCF_907164565.1 Psammomys obesus | reverse complement strand
ACACACACACACACACACACACACACACACACACACACACACACACAGCTTTTGTGGTCAGTTGTTTTATTGATTTTTAGACACAGGTGAGATAAAATCTCTAACTCGTTTAATTTTCTTGTGATGATGAACAATTATGAGTTATTTCTCAGCCAGTTTATTTTTCTTCAGAGAACTCTATCTAGGCACTAATGTTTTCTGACCATCTGCTTTTCTTTGTAATTTATTGGGAGTGATCACTAGAAGTGATGGAACGCATAGGGCTGGTTTAATGAGGCTTGTGGAGATGGCCTGAAGTCGCTCTTGCTGTCAGTGGTGTCAGTACACTAGGGGGCACTGCAGGTTGCCTAGAAATTGGCTTTTCTTAGGTTTCCTAGAAGTTTGAAGAGCTGAGAGGACATCAGGACATAACATCCGCAAAGCAAAGAGTAGGAGTGAAGGTGTGGAGTTCATCTGGATCTTTAGCTCTCAATTGTTCTTATGGAAAATCACAAATATCTAGAACCTGTTCAGTGGATCCCATTTGTCTATAGATCTATATAAAAAACAACAACAAAAAGTCATGCAAAGATTCTGCAAGGCTCTGCTTAACCTATGGGAGTCACTAGATTTCCACCAACATTTGCATACATGCACCCCACCCCCACTTCTTCACACATTTCCCCAGACTCCCTTATGTGATGGGCTACAAAGAAAATACAGTGTCCTGGGCCCTACTGTGACTGCCATTTCCTGCACAGTCCTAAAGCAAGTACAGTTCAGCAATCAGGACATGGAGGTGGTTGGAGTGCAATATTATGACACAGAGGTGGGCGGGGTTTCCTGTTCAGATGAAGGAGGAAGCTCAGTGATTCTGAGAACCTGTCCTCTGTCAGCATAGTGTGTCTGTGCACAACACTCAACCCCCGTCAGAGCTGGATAGAAGAATCCAAGCAACTGGACAGGGGCCATGGAGAGGAACCTGGGAGCTGTGCTGGGGATTCTATGGGTGCAGATTTGCTGTGAGTTGGACTCAGCTAAGTTGCTTTAGGGATTCTCCAGAAATGGTGGAGTGGGAGAAAGCCAACACACAGCTCCTGTGCATTCATCCTCATGGGAGTCTCCTGGGATATCTGACAGGTGTGGGTGAAAACCTCTCTCTGATTCTGGTTTGCTTTTCTGTTTCCAAGCAGGGGTGAGAGGAGCTGAGGTGGAGCAGAGTCCTTCAGTCCTGAGTCTCCAGGAGGGAACAAGTTCTGCTCTGAGATGCAACTTTTCCACCACCATGAAGAGTGTGCAGTGGTTCAGACAGAATCCCCGGGGTAGCCTCATTAGTCTGTTTTACCTGGCTGCAGGAACAAAGGAGAATGGGAGGTTAAAGTCAACATTCGATCCTAAGGAGCCCTACAGCACCCTGCACATCAGGGACACCCAGATGGAGGACTCAGGCACCTACCTCTGTGCTGCTGAGGCACAGTGCTCCCAGCAAGCCTACAGCCTGGCCCCAAACTGCCGCTGGGTGTGCAGCTCCAGCCCCTGACACAGGGAGATGCAGGAGGCTTTGCACAGCTGTGGCTTTATTAGATCTTCACCAATTACAAAGGAAGTGTGAGGAGACATAAAAATACCTCAAGAAGTTCACCCTTAAATTCAGACTGACCTGACACTGACTTCTAGAATGTTAATTCCTTAGAAACATCAGCTCACAATATTAAAATACACACTTAATTTATCAAATGCTTTTGCTAATGACATAAAATAAAACCTTTCTTACACAATCCAGAATCATTTGGGCCATTTCTCACAATCAGAAACTGAGAGCAACTGTTTTCTTCTTTGTTTAGAGAGCACCTGAGAACACTTTCAGCTAATTGGCTAAATATGAAGTTAAAGAAAGGATAAATTTCGAAAACCTAATAAATTAAGATAAAGAAACTCAAGACAAACAGATCTCATTATTAAATCAAGAGATCATTTCTACAATATCTTGCTATTTTTAACAGTGTAATACATTTAATTATGAAATGTAAAACAAATATTTCACATCAAAAATTATGAAAGCCAAAAGATGAATGACCAAATAGATAGTTTTGTGGTCGGTCAAACAATATTTATAGCAGTTGTTTCTTCTGATATATTTACACATCTGCAAGGTAACAGACAAAATTTCTCAATGAAACACTGTTTTCAAAGAAAACAACAACACAAAACTGAAAACTTCCTACCTACCACACAATAGGGGACTAACTCATTTTATATATGTTTACATTTATATTATTTACATTTAAATGTGAACCAAACAACTGTTTTTCTCCAAGGGTTGACAGACTATATTCCACAGCTGGGAAACTGTGGCCTGTCACTTGTTTGTGCATAGAACTAGAAAGCAGCCATGTCATTCATCCATGTAATGTCTGTCCATTGACATTTTGATACAGCAGCTGAGTGGTTACAACAGTCACTGGACTGGCTAAACATTTTCTTTCTAAGCTTCGCAAATTAACTGACCATCTTGTGATTCATCCCCATCGCAACTATGCTTGTTTAGAACATAGATTGCCCAGCTTCCCAGATAATAATTCCCAATTGCCAGTAAGATTTGCTTGAGCATGGCTAGAAGTGGTGTCACTAGAGTGAGAGCATTTACAGGAAGAATTATGAATTCAGTCATCTCAGAGGGTTCACAAATGGCAACCATCCTAATCCTAGCTTCCTGGTAGGGTGGGGCTATGGAATTAGGTGAGAATGGAACATGGCAATTAGATACAGACAGAGGTTACTCAGAAAAGGCTTTGTAACCAACTTGATAGATCTTTCTTCTAACCCCAATCCTGATTAATCTGGACTTGAATGCACTTGTTTAATAAACAAATGAGCTTGAGGATTACAGTTAGCAAGCAATTTTAGAAGTTTTCTAGCCAAAACAGACAATAAATAAAAAAGCAATATCAAAAATATTGTTTGATATAAATCCTTAAAATCAAAATCACAATTAAAGTTAAATCAAAATGCAAAAGGATAAAAGTTGTATCGATTGAGGAAAGCACCTTGCATTCTTTTCCATTTGCACTGACAGGCATGATGGCTGGATCATCTTCACCCCATGCCCTCACAATGTCTGTGAGCTCTCACACTTGAAGTTGACAATGCTCATTCTCTTTAGGTCTGGTTCACAACAGAATCTGTGTGATGGACAATACACTTCATCCTGTTACAGTCATCAGGCTTCTGCTCCATTTCCTGCAAGTCTCTTCTAGAGTCTTTTTTTCCCCCCTTCATTTCTTGATTCTAACTTTGGTGTTTTTATTAGCTTATGTTAAAGGCTGAATTTCATCCAGATATAGAACAAGTTCAAATTTCTTTTAAGACAGATGTGATCAGTTGCCACTGTTTCCTCTTCGTAATCAAAGTGGTTACTTTTGTGAATCTATTTGTCTCTGGCTATCATAATATCCTGACAAAACTGTTCATTCTCTTCTTCATTTGCTGTTTTAGTGTTCTGCCTCCTCATTCAAAGAGCCAATGTTTTTATTAACTTTCTTCTCTTTATCCAAATGCCCTCCACATTCTCTAATTCTTTATGATTTTTTTGTTCCAACTGAGTATCCCGTCCACCTGCAGACTGCTGAACCATCACCAGTTCATCTTCCAGTTTCTTTACTTTTGTCATCAGTTGATTTTCACATTTTGCTTGCCCTTCTCCAGCTTTTTCAATTTCTTCCAAAGCCAGGCCTACTTCTTCAGCTGTTACCTTCTTCAACATCTGTGAAACTCTGAATAAATTTACCATGCTTTCTTCATGTTCACCTTTTACTTCACTTATTTCCACCTTTGATGAGGAAATCCATAAATTATCTGCCAACTCTTCTTGTAGTGGCAGGTCACCTGGATCAACTTTGATTAATTCTGTCCAGTGTACTTTAGGTGGCTTCTTGAATTCTTTCACTGTCTTATACCTCCTAAGCCTTGCAAGCAGTGGCAATTGCTTATCTGCAGCAACTGCTGACCTGTTCATCCCTGGCCCGGCCTCTCTCTCCTACAGCCATCCTCACAAACACAGGCTCCCACCAGCTCCTCCTGAACAAGCCCAATAATGGTAACTTCTAGGTGACACCACTTTGTGTCTGATATTTTTATATAAATCACAACAGTGTAAACTCTGTTGTGTTTTCAAGTCATCGAGGGCACTTTTTTTTACATCTGGGGAGAGAAACGATTTTCTTTTTTATGTCAGGTTTCACAAAATGTATCACAACCTCTGTTGAGAATTTGAGTTTTCTAGTTACCCCTGAAAGAGAGTATCTCTTAATTCCAGAAATCCATCAAGATGAAGCTGTCAATGTGACTTTTGCTTCATATATTAATAAACCACTGGCCATTCTCAGTTTCTCCAAGTTGCAGGGTACATATATTTCTTACAAGAAAGGAGTGCTATGTTTAATGATTAAAAGCAGAGCCTCATAAAGGAGCATCCTGCCTATCTCTGCCTAGGCATTTGGTCCACAACCGTATCACACCACAAATGATCACTATATTGAGCAAAGTCCAATTTTATGTTATTTGACTTTAAGTTTAATCTTCACCATGATCTACTACCAATTCATTGTGTTATGGGATGTATGGAAACACTGATAAGATCTTATCTAATTTCTCCAGAGCCCTAGGATCTGTCAGAGAAACGGCAGGTATGTTAGATGCCTGAGAATATGAATGGTCTTAGATTTCCATAGGCTGAAACAATTTTTCCCAGTCTCATTATGCCCAACACTGCTCACAGATATTTTCTGTGTTCAGTAAGTAGCAAAAAAATTCAATGCCAGAAGAATTTATGCATGTCCCTCATACAATATCATTACAAAGCAGAAAGTATGTGCAAGCTGCCATTATAAAATGATTAGGTGATAAATGAACATGACTAGGTAGAAACTCTGTTTCCAGATATCTCCCTTTGCATTGTGTCTCCGCTTCATTCAGGCAGGAACAATCACCTCAAGGAAAATCAACCCTTGCAGCTCAGCATGTGGGGTCTGTAAAGGGCATGGTCCAATCTGCGTAATAACCAAAATCAACAGCTCCAATCTGTGTAAACACTGGCACTTTGAGCATGAAATAATCAGGCTGCAGCACTGCAGTTCTCTTCTGGTTTTAAATTGAAAATGGATTTTCTCCACACTATATATTCTAGTCTATGTATCCCCTCCCTCACCTCCTTCCAGATGCTCCCCATCTCCACACATACAATTTCATTCTTTAGTTTCTCTCTCTCTCTCCTTCTTCTAGAAAAAAATATCAGGCAAATAAGAAAACCAAACATAGCAAATAGAAAAACAAAACAAAACAAATAAAATGTGAAGCACATGCACACGCAGAGACATGTGCACACAGAAAATCCATAAGAACATGAAATTGGAAAACATAATCTATAGGTAAATGGCAGATATGGCAAACCATGCCCAGGGAAAGAATTATGATACAAAAAAATAAAAATCCTGAAATACACCATTGATTTGGCCGTCTACTACTGAGAACGAGGCCTTCTCTAAGTAAGACTCTGTTAGTGAAAACTAAACTCACAAAGACAAATATGGTGTGTATTCTCTTACGTTTGGATATTAGATTTTAAGCCTTCTAAAGGCTTGCCACAGTCTGTATACCTACAGAAGATAGATACAGAGTAGGCACCTAGAGGAAAGGGAAGAGTTTCCTGAATGGGGGAAAATAGAATAGATAGTTAAAAAGACAGGGAGGACGGTGGAACCAGGGGTAACATTTCCTCTCTAAGCTGGTTATTATCAGGCTTCAGATGAGAATAGAGAGACTGTGACAGAGAGCAGGAAGGACAGTGTGAGTAACCTGCGTGTACAAGTCCCTGCCAGTGTGGGCAGAAAGTGTTTTTCTACATTGAAAACTGACAGGATGGAAAGTGGATGTGCTAGAGGGGGTGCCGTTAAGTTATACAGGAACTAGGTAAGCTGGGTTCTCTGCAAGGCTTGGTGGAGACCCTATGTGATGGAAGCAAAGAGGAAGGACAGGTCCCTGAGGTGGTCTGCTGCAGGGCTTACAGTGAAACTGGGGAAACTGCCCTGTAGGACATGGAGGTGAGTGAAAATGGACCACTTTCTTTCCAGGTGGGTGTGGCCACCAGGTAACCAGTTGGAGTGTCTTTATTGGCTTTTGACACAAAGGAATGTGGATGAGAACGAAAAGAAAATGCAGCAAGGTACAATTGAGTTTCGAGTAAATGGAGGAGGAATAAGAGGGTAGGCCCCTCAACTCTTCTGTTAAGGAGATGTGGATGGTACCAGAGAAATCTAAATGATGGATGAGAGTGACAGTGAGGACAGCCTACAGGCTTCTAAGCCTGTGTGGACACAGGGTTCTCAGAGGGTTTCAAATCACAGTTGACACAAAAAAAAGGAAATCTCTTAGAAAGGCCTTAGGGTATGCTGGGAGGGTACACAGGAAGGAGGAAACCTGAGGTGTCTTTTTTTTTTTTTTTCAAGGCTTGGCCAATTCTCCAGGATCCACACTACTTTTCTATCAGTAATTCAGTCTACAACACTGGATGCTATGAGAGTAAGCCACATAGATGTTGCCATCCTCAAGAAAAAATGACTTCTGAGAACTTTTCTAAGAGTAGCTGAATGTGTTTGTGATTCCGGGCTGACTTCTTTGGAAGGAAAGATGCAAGCATAGAAACAGCATATCTGTATTGTCAACAAGAACTCACTAAAATAAAAGAACATTGTCCCCTTGTAACTGAAAGCCCACAAGAGACCTGAAAAAAAAAACCTTCTTATGAGTGAAATAACTCTTGAGGACAAATATAGACCTAAGTATCTATCTCCAAGATAACGCAGAATGCTTGACAAATCATCAGTGCATTCAACAATATGACAGGGGCTTAGTAAATACAGCTCTAGACATAATAAATGTCTCTCTCTCTCTCTTCCCCCTCTGTCACACAGCCTTATGTAGGATCACATCACATGTGTGTGTGTATATACATACATATATGTATATATATATACATATACATATCATCATATATATACATATATATATCATATATATATGTATATAAATTTATGTATGAAGCATTATACATATCCTATACTACATTTAAAGAAAAGAAACAGCTTAACTAGTGAGTACAAATACCATTCTTCTTCTCTCAGAACTAGAACCCACTTGATATGGCATAATACTGGTCAGTGTGTCTGAATCCTTCATAGGGACAGAAAACACTTAACCCGAGTCCTTACTGGTTAGAGATACAACCACAAGGTGGTAGTAGATCTCAAATGCTGGGAAGGATGCAGAGAATTCACTTCTTTGTATGTGGGCTCTATAGGCTTAAGGCACAAGCACAGCCTTTTTCTCACTGGTGAGAGGAAGACTCCAGAGCTAGAATTGTTACTGAGAAAGAACAACACCTTGGCAGCTGTAGCTGACCTTCCAGCCATCACGGTTGACACTGGATTTCAATTTCATTGATAAGAACAATGAAGACATGTGTTCCTACTTTATTCATGTTTCTGTGGCTGCAGATGGATGGTGAGTTAATATTTTAGGGCCTCAGAATAACCAGTGGGCATTTCTGAGTCATCTAGGGGAATCTATGTTTTATTCAAGTTTTCTCTAGTTACTATAGAAAAAGAGAATCCTGGAAAGTGATGACCTGAGAACCTTTCTCCTTTCCCTCCATCTTTCTACACAGGGATGAGCCAAGGAGAGCAGGTGGAGCAGCACCCTTCCATCCTGAGAGTCCAGGAGGGAGCCAGCGCTATCATCAACTGCACTTACACAGACAGTGCCTCAAACTACTTCCCTTGGTATAAGCAAAAGCCTGGGAAGGGTCCTCAGTTCATCACTGACATTCGTGGAAATGTGGACAGAAAGCAGAACCAAAAACTCACAGTTTTACTGGATAAGAAATCCAAACACTTCTCCCTGCACATCACAGACACTCAGCCTGGAGACTCAGCCATGTACTTCTGTGCCGCAAGTGCACACTGCTCCATGGGCACCTGAAGCCTGTCCTCAAACCATGGGGCCCCGACCACATCCTGTGTCAGGGGCCTTCCAGGGCAGCATTTGCCAGTTACTAGTTTGCAAGTACCAAGTGAATATGCAGACATTAAAAACACAACATAAGAAAGTTATCTTCAACTCACTCAGACAATTTAGGACAGTTTTCTCTTTCTTTTTTCCCCCCCTAAATTTCTTTTAAAAATTAAAATATACTCAATTTTCTGAGAAAAAACAGATTGATTTCCAAAATGGCTGTACAAGTTCACACTCCCACCAGCAAGTGAACAGTGTTTCCTTTTCTTCACTCATCAACATGTGCTGTTGCCCGAGATCTTGCTCTCAACCATTCTGACTGGTGTGAGATGGAATGTCAGAGTCATCCTGGTTCACATTTACCTCATGACTAAGGTATTTGAGCATTTCTTAAAGGACCTCTTGGCCACTCGAGATTCCTCTGTTGATAACTCTCTGTTTACTTCCATTCCCCATTTTTAATTGGGTTATTTTGTTTGTTGGTGTTTCATCCCCCGAGTTCATTATTATATAACTGGGCTAAGTTATTCATTCAAAATACACAATGTAACTGAATGCATCAAGAGACAAAAATCCATCTGTCTTCTGTCAACAAGAAACATATCTTAGTTTTAAAGTTAGATGCTACTGTAGCGTAAATGGACAAAATTATTCTGGTCAAATGGGACAAGGAAGTTAGCCACCATTTCTATCCTAAAATCTGACACATGCACACACACACACACACACACACAAACACAAACACCTCTACTAATACACAAACTCGTGGAGATTAACAGTTCATCGCTAAATGATGAAGGGATCAAGGAGAATCAAGAAACAAATAAAAGAATTTCTTGAACTAAATTAAAATGAAAACACAGTACAACAAAGCCTTTTGAGACACATTGAAAGCAGTCCTATGAGGTAAATTTATAGTCCTAATTACCTACATTAAAAAAAATTTAAGCACAAGTAAATGGCTTGCTGATAGAACTAAAAAAGATGATAAGCACAAGCAAAATTTAAAAGCAATTGATGGCAAGAAATAGCAAAAAAGGACCAGAAATCACTGAAATAGAAAGAAAGCAAACAATATTTTTTAAAAAATCAATGAATCTAAAAGATGGTTCTCTGAGATCTTTGTCCCAATTAGCAAAGGAAATAAAGAGATAACCTAAATTATCAAGATCAGAAGTGAAGAAGAAAACACTACAATAGACACCAAAGAAGTTCGCAGTAGTTTAAGGAAATATTTTTTAAATATTTACTCTGTTAAGCTGGAAAACATAAAAGAAATGCATGAATTTCTAGACTCATCCAAACCATCAAAATTAACCAAGAAGAAACAAAATCCAAACAAACCCAAAGAGGAATAAAGAATTTGAAATAGTAATGAAAAGCCTTCAAGATTAGAAACAAGTCCAAGACCAGATGTACTGATAGCAGAATTTCATTAGACATATAAAGATCTAAAGCTACTTTTTCTTAAATAATGAAAGAAAATAGAAAGAGAAGGAGCACTCCCAACCTTTTCTGATGCCACTATCATTCTAATGCCCAAACCAGGGAAGGACACAACAACAAAAAATAAAACTGTAAGACAATATCCCTGGTGAACACAGACTCAAAAACTCAATAAAACAATTGTAAGCAGAATACAGATGCATATAAAAAAGATTATATACCACAAACACATTGCCTTTATCTTTGAAATGTAGGGAAGGTTCAAAATACACAAGTCAATTAATTCAACACACAAATAGACTAAAAAACAAAAATTGCATGATCGTCTCAAGAGATGCAGAAAAATGCCTTTGACCAAATCCAACATGACTTCATGATGAAAGTTGTAGAGAATGTAGGGGTAGAAGGAACATACTTCAACATAATAAAAGTTTTATAGGAGAAACCCACAGCCAACATCATCTTTTTTTAACTTTTATTAATTATACTTTATTCACTTTGTATCCCCCCATAAACCCTCCCTCCTCCCCTCCTAATCCCACCTCCCCTTTCCCTTCTTCACCCATGCCCCTCCCCAAGTCCGCTGATAGGGGAGGTCCCCCTTTCCTTCCTTCTGATCTTACTCTATCCGATCTCATCAGGAGTGGCTGCATTGTCATCTTCTGTGGCCTGGTAAGGCTGCTCCCCCTCAGGGGGAGATGATCAAAGAGCAGGCCGATCAGTTTGTATCAGAGACATTCCCATTACTATGGAACCCACTTGGACACTGAACTACCATGGGCTACATCTGTGCAGGGGTTCTAGGTAGTCTCCATGCATCGTACTTGATTGGCGTATGAGTCTCTGGAAAGACCCCTGTGTTCCAATTTTCTGGTTCTGTTGCTCTCCTTTTGGAGAAACCCAGAGCCAACATCATCTTAAATTAGCAGCTCTTGAACTATGGACTCTTGACCTCTTGGTCTTGCCTCAGACCAATAAAACACAGATATTTGCATTATGATTCATAACAGTAGCAAAATTACAATTTATGAAGTTATAATTTTGATTTTATGATGGGGATGGCTCACCACAACATGAGGATCTGTGTTAAAGGGTCACTGTATTAGGAAAGTTGAGAACCACTGTCCAAAATGAAGAAAACCTTGAATTAATCCCACTGATGTCAGAAATGTCAAGAATGTCTACTAGCCCTATTCTTTTTCAACATTGTGCTTAAAGTACTAGTTGAAGCAATAAGTCAAGAGAAGGAAATTAAAGAGATACAAATATTGAAAGAAGAAGTCACACTATATTTGCAAATGATAGGATACTATATATTAGATATCACAAAATTCTACCAGAAATCTTCTAGAAATTATAAAAAATCCAACATCAATTTGCACAAATCAATAGATTTTTATACCCCACCCACAAACATACAAAAAAAGTCATTGACATACTCCCATTCAAAATAACTTTAAAGAAATAAAGTATCTATGAATAAACATCACCAAGAAAGTGAATGAACTCTACAAAGGAAACTTTAAACCTCTGAAAAGGAGATAGAAAAAAAAATCATTAGAAAGTAGAAAGACACCCATGCTTCTGGATTGGTAAAACTGACATTGTTATAGTGACTATTATACCAAAAGCTATTTAGACATATAAGGTAACCCTAATCAGTATCCTCATCTCACTCTGCACAGAAAAGTAAAAAACTACCCTTAAATTCATATAGAATCATAAAAGAACTGATTCAAAAAGCAGCATGAGCAAAAAGAAAAATGCTGGTGAACACTATGATTTCAGATCTGAAGATATATCAGACAACGATAGTAATAAAAACAGTATGGTAGTGTCATAAAAACAGATATGTAGACCAATGGAACAAAACTGAAGGCCTTCATGAGAATATGTAACTTCCGCCACTTGATGTTTGATAAAGATGCCAAAAACACTTGATGGGAGAGAGGAGACATCTTCAACAAATGGTGCTGGTAAAATTGGATGTCTACATGCAGAAGAATGAAAGTAGCCCTGTATGAAACCACCTAGCACAAAAAAAAGTTCTACATTGATCAAAGATATAAATGGCAAAAGCAAAATATTGAAAATGCTAGAAGAAAATATAGCCAGTACCTATATGACGTAGGGGAAAGGACTTTCTGATATGATGACAGTTGTCCAAGAATTAAAGCCTACAATTGAAAAGTGGGAATCTGTGAAACTAAAAAGCTTCTGCACAGTTAAGAAACAACCAACAGGGTCAAGAGGCCACCCATAAAATGGGAATGAATCTTTGCCAGGTATACATTTGACAGGCTGTATAGCCAGAATATACAAATGAACTTCCCCAAAAGACACATTTGAAAAATGGACCTGGAACCTGAATAGGGACTTCTCAAAAGAAACAACAAAAAATTACTAAAAATATCCAGAAAAAAATGCTTATGGTCCCTAGAAATTACAGCAAGGCAAATCAAAACAATTTTGAGATTTCAACAAATATCCATGGAAACACTGAAAACAGTGCTAGAGTGGATACTGGAAAAAGGCAATCCTTGTTCACTGGATGGGATTGCAAATTGGTGCATCCACCATTAAAATCAGTGTGGATGATTATCAAAAGGCTGAAAAACTATATCTCATATGACCCGACCACGCTAGGCTTCGGCATGTGCCCAAAGGACTTCACGTACCACTCCACATACACTTATTCTGTCATGTTCATTGTTGCTTTATTCACAATAGGCAGGAAATGAAAACAATCTAAACGTACAACCCAGGAATGGTTAATGATCATGTGATACAGAAGTACTATGGGACACTCTTCACCTGTAAAGAAAAAATGAAATCAGGAACTTTGCAGGTAAATAGAAAAAAGATTATGTTGACTAAGGAAATTCAGACCCAGAAAGGCAAACTGTCTGAAAATGCTAGAAGGAATGATGTTATTAACTACTTGCCTAAAAGCTAACCCCTGTAATATATATATATGTTTATATACTTAATATATAATTATGATGCCCATATATTGTATAATTATATATTATAAATATATAAAATATATTATATATAAATATATACATAAACATACATATACATGGTTTTAATAATTGTTTCCACATAGTTTGATGGTGCCTCCTTCAAGAGCCAAACACCACCTAACAAAAACTCCAATCCCATACATAAGAACCCTCTTTTAAGCTGGTGCCAGGGTCTTGCAAGGAACTCCCAAAACATACAGCCCATTGTTGTTGACCTTGGTTACCCCCAAAGGTGGTGAGTGCCTATTGCTGAAGAGACCAGTCACTTCAGACACAGGTTCCAGAAACCACTAAGCTAAAACTGACCTGAATGCCCTCTCCAGAAGACTATTTTTCTCGGTAAAAGAAAGTTCCATTCAAGATGCAAGAGGAGAAAGGCAACAAAGAGTCCTACTCAGCTATGATGCCTATGAGCCACATCAGCAATCAACATGGCACAATGATCCTACAGCTGCAGTAATGGCACACACATTAGCAGGATCCAACAGCTCTCTAATTGGACTGCAGACCCACTCCACTATAAGGAAGCCCTATCTGGCACTGGAAACGTATTCAGTGCGAGTGAAGTCATGGTTAGTTGTGGAGAATCTGCAACTACTGTTTTATGAAACCAGCATAACTACTAACAGTAATCTATAAACAATTGTCCTATACCCACTAATAGCTGTAGCCTTCACCCCTCATCAATGAAGCGTCTCTTTGCCATAGATAGAAACCGCTAAAGAATACCAACACCAATGGAAATGAAGAGTTGTAGAGCCCAGTCCCAATGGATACATCTAAAAACACCTCTGCACCTGAGCCTCAGGGAACATTGAAGAGGAGGAAAAAAAAAATGACTGTAAAAATGAAGATCAGGAGTTTGCTGAAAATTATGTCCCCTACTAATATCAGAAATTATACATACAACATCTGATTAACACGGCCATTGAAATGTGAGCTGAAAAAGAGTGACACTAACGAACATGCCAAAGTCAACACGGAATAGCACATGAGGACTGAACCCTAAACAAAGAAGCAGAGGTAACTGAGGAAGGTGAGAACGAGAGAGATGGTCTTACCCAAGGAAGACCACACGACTTGGTTGTCCAGTGCCAAATGGTCACCTCTGAACTCATACATACGCGTAACATTAGATGGACCAAACATATATTGTATTTAGGAATAGCTCCTTATATGCATGCAACAACAATTAGTTTAAAAAAAACGAAAAAAAGAGGCTATAGATTTGAAGGAGAGTGGAAAGAGTAGGCACATGGGAGAGTTTGGAGGGAAGAATGGAAAAGGAGAACTATTGTGATTACATAATAATCTCAAAACACCAATAAGCAAACAAACTAAATTCAGAACTAGAAAGACCAGGATGGTAGTTCAAGCTGCATTTTTTTTCCTATTCCCCTGGGGTTCTGTGTACTCCTGCCCTAGAAAAGCAAGTCCATTATGAATGGTCCATTCCCCCTCCCCCCACACACACAACTGAGAATGCCATGATAGAGAAACATGGCTTACTTCTTAAATCCATTTCTCTATTAAAGCAGAGAGGGTGTAATGATCATGGGCTACTGGTATACCTCACTGTGATGTAGAAAGAAGTTGAAAATGTAAGTGATGTGTAACAAAGATTTCGTTACTTAGTTCTGTTTTAGGATATAAAATGACCCATAAGAACAATTAAAACAATGGCCACAAATGATGTTTAAACAATCATATGCAAACAATTATAAAAATGGTAATGAGAAACTGGAAGAATGTGTATCATTATTGCATTTAATCCCAGAATGTTCTTAGTAGTAGCAAGGGAAGAGATTCATATTTTAAATACATGGAGCTTAACCTAAACACTGGGAGAAGATCACTGAGGGTGAAGACAGAAAGTGAAGTCTGTAATGCAGACGTAGCTCAGAGAGTGAGAGAGTGAGTCAGTTTATGCTAGCAGGAAATATTTTAAGGGAGAAGCAGAACTTTTTCAAAAAATGTTAGTTTCCTCATTATATATCCTGGTTGAAGCCCCATCCCTTAACTTGTCAGCCCCACCCTCACTTTCTTGTTTCTCCTATCCCCTTCCGCTAGGCCACTGAAAGGGGACGTTCTCTTCCTCTGCCATCTGCCCATAGCTTATCAAGTCTCATCAGGAGTGCCTCTTCCTCTTCCTCTGTTGCCTGGCAAGGCCGCATCACCAGGGCCAAGTGATCAAAGAGCAGGCAACTGAGTTCATGGCAGAGGCAGCCCCTGCTCCCCTTTCTCAGGGACCCACATGCAGACTGAGCTGCCAATCTGAATAGTGGGTCAAGGTCCTCTCCATGCATGGTTGGTGCATCAGTCTCTGCAGGTCCCCCTTTTTGGTCTCATTGTGGGGCTCCTGTCCCCTCCATGTGTTTCTATTCCCCCCATGCTCTGCCCAAAGTACCTCAAGATCTAGCTATACCACTCCTGGGCATATGCCCAAAAGATGCCCCACCATTCCATAAAGACTTTTGCTCAACTATGTTCATAGCAGTTTTATTTGTAATGCACAGAATCTGGAAGCAACCAGATGTCCATCAACGGATGAATGGATACGGAAATTGTGGCATATTTACACAATGGAGTATTACTCGGCTATTAAAAACAAGGAAATCATGAAGCGGAACCTTTTTCAAAAATTCAGGTCACTCCATAGAGTTCAATAACTTATGTGTTTCTTCACTTTTCCTGAAATTTAGAAATATTGGCTACTTTTTATAGAGTGTGATTTCTTTTCTGAAAAACATTAATAAAAATTTTCTTTAAATTGTCATTTTATTAGAACAGAGAAAATACGACTTTGAAGTACCACAGATCCCTCAACCCAAACTAATTGTTCATTGTTTCCAGTGTCTTCCAGCAAATTTTGCATTTGCTTAAATGCAAAATTTTACTTAAGTTACTCTCTGGCCACCAGAGGGCGCAGCATCCTAACGCTATAGCATCTCCTGTGAGAACTTAAGTTTAGACTGTTTCTCAATGTTTTCACAAATTGAGAACATTGTCGAGATGGCACTAAAGTTGAACTCTTCTCCGGGCTTCATGACTGTGGTACTTCTCATTCTCAGTAAGTAAAGTGACCTTAAACTTTTTCCTTTTTTTATGTCAGAAAAAAAAAAATCTGGAGCCCTGAATATATCCATATATTTGTTTTGTTTTTGTTTTTTACCCCAGCAAGGACCCACGGAGACTCAGTGACTCAGACAGAAAGTCAAGTGGTCCTCTCAGAAGATGAATTTCTTACTATACACTGCAACTATTCAGCCTCAGGTTACCCAGCCCTGTTCTGGTATGTGCAGTATCCTGGAGAAGGTCCACAGCTCCTCTTTAGAGCCTCAAAAGCCAACGACAAGGGAAGCAGCAGAGGGTTTGAAGCCACATATGATAAAGAAACCAAATCCTTCCACTTGCAGAAAGCCTCAGTGCAAGAGTCAGACTCGGCTGTGTACTACTGTGCTCTGAGTGACACAGTGACAGAAACCACAGGGGGAGCTGAGCACAAACTCAGCACCTGAATGCTGTGCTCCTGCCTCTCTGATCGCTTTGTTTTCTCACTGTGCTGTGTGCCTCTATGTTTCTCTGATTGGCACAAACATCACACAAATAGCCATGGCAGAAGAGCAAGAAGTAGACTCTTCCATACTCAAGTCTAGACTGGGACTAACCCAAAATCTGATGCAAGAGCATGTGCCTCATGCAGAGCTGAAGGAGCCTCACAGCAAAGCTGTGTGAGTAAGGAAGCCTGTCCTCCACGTGTTCTTCCACAGCTCTCTGGTAGAACTATCGGTATCTTATTTGTGCCAGGAAAAGAGGCTTCTGCATAATGTCTTCTGAAACTATGGAGGGAGAAGTGACAGGAGAACCCAATGTCCTCAGTCTTGGGATTCATATTGAGAAGGAAGGGAAAGAAGAAAAGAGGACAGAGCCATGCCTGTAGCACAAGCACGCAGAAGAAAGGGGCTTGCAGGGCATAAAGAGAGCACTCTTCTGTTGTTAATAAGATCAGGCTGAGGCTCAAACACAAGAGGAGAAGCAAAGTTGGAACAGGAGAACAAAGGTGGAATGGAAGATGAACTCTGGGCAGCAAAGGGGGCAGCTGGCTCTCTGGCTTGCCTCAGAAGAGTTTCAGTGCTTGGGGGAGGGCAAACATATTTTATAGACCTTGAAAGAATAATTCTCACCTTCATATGGAAAAACAAAATCCCCAGAATTGCTAAAGCAATCCTGTACAATAAAAGCTCTTCTGGAGGTTATCTCTACACTTGATCTCAAGCTGTACTAGAGAGCAACAGTAATTAAAATGGTATGGTACTGGCATAGAAACAGACTAGTGGATCAATGGAATAGAATTGCAGACCCAGAAATAAACCAACACACCTACAGAAACTTAATTTTGACAAAGAAACCAAAACCATACAATGGAAAAAGACCGCATCTTCAACAAATGGTGCTGGTCTACATGTAGAAAAATGCAAATAGACCCATATTTATCACCCTGCAAAAAACTAAAGTCCAAGTGGATCAAAGACTGTAACATAAAAACAGATACACTAAATCTGTTAGAAGAAAAAGTAGGGAAGTGTCTTGACCTCATTGGCACAGGAGACAACTTCCTGAACAAAATACCAACAGCACAGGCTCTAAGATCAACAATCAATAAATGGGACCTCATGAAACTGAAATGCTTCTATAAGGCAAAGGACACTGTCATCAGAACAAAATGACAGCCTTCAGACTGGGAAAAGATTTTCACCAACCCTACGTTTGACAGAGGTGTAATATCCAGAATATATAAAGAAGTCAATAAATTAAAAGGCAAAAAATCAAGTAATCCATTTAAAAAATGGGTACAGAGCTAAACAGAATTTTCAACAGAGGATTATCAAATTTTGTCAGAGAAACATTTAAAGAATGCTTAACATCCTTAGTCATCAGTGAAATGCCAATCAAAACAACCCCTAGATTTCAATTCAGACCAATCAGAATGGCTAATCAAAAACTCAAGTGACAATACATTCTGGAGAGGATGTGAAGAATGTAACCTTGTACAAGCACTTTGAAATCAATCTGGCACTTTCTCAAAAAATTAGAAATAGTACTACCTCTAGATCCAGCTATACCACTCCTGGGCATATATCTGAAAGATGTTAAACCATACAACAAGGACATTTGCTCAACCATGTTTGTGGCAGCTTTATTCATAATAGCCAGAATCTGGAAACAACCTAGCTGTCCCTCAGCTGAAGAATGGATACAGAAACTGTGGTACATTTACATAATGGAATACTACTCAGCAGTTAAAAACAAGGAAATCATTTGCAGGCAAATGGTGGGAACTAGAAAAGATCATCCTGAATGAGGTAACCCAGAAGCAGAAATACATATCTGATAGATAGTCACTTATACATGGATATTAGTCAAATAGTAGGGATAAACATACTAACATCTACAGTCCTAAAGAAGCTAAACAACAAGCAGGACCATAGGGAAGAGGTTGAAACCTCACTCAGAAGGGCAAACAGAATAGACATCAGAAGTAGGAGAAGACAAGGAACAGGACAGGGACCTTCCACAGGGGGGCCTCTGAAAGACTCTACTCATCAGAATATCAAAGGAGATATGGACACACATAGCCAAACTTTGGGTAGAGTTCAGGAAACCTTATGGAACAAGAGGGAGATAGACATGGAGGGGACAGGAAGTTTACAAGGAGACCAGGAGAGCCAAAATACCTGGGCCCAAGGGGACCTGCAGAGACAGATACTCCAACCAAGTACCATGCATTGAGAGGACCTAGACCCCCTGCTCAGAGGAAGCCCACAGGATTTCCAAGTGGGTTTCCTAGTAAGGGGAACAGGAGCTGTCTCTGACATGAATTCATTGGCCAGCTCTTTGATTACCTCCCCCTGGGCAGTGTAGCCTTGCCAGGCCACAGAGGAAGATGATGCAGCCAGCCTTGCTGTGAAATCCAATAGGCTAGGGTCAGAGAGAAAGGGAGGAGGTCCTCCCCTATTAGGGGAATAAGGAAAGGTTATAGAGCAAGAAGAGAGGTTGGGTGGGACTGGGAGAAGATGAGGGAGGGAGCTACAGTGGGGATATACAAAGTGAATAAATTGTATTCAGTAAATAAATTAATTAATTTTTAAAATGACCAAAGCCCATGTCATCATCAGACTCTCCATCTTCTTCCTTCTTTGATTCTACTTTCTTTTCCTCAGCAGGGACAGCAGCAGTGGAGGGGCAGTACACCTGCTGGAGCAGCTCCAGCTGGTGGAGCAGGCCCACTAGTCTGCAGGTTGCAGATGAGGCTTCCAGTATTGACATTGGCTGTGCCTTACAGATAAGCCAAGCCAGAGAGGTTCAGCATTGACACCGCCTGCCTCAGTGAGGGCATTGATCTGACCCTCCATGACTATCAATTCTTTGTCATTCAAAATGTGGGCAGAGTAGATGCAGGTGAGCTTGGAGATGGACGCCATGTTGTGGACTCTTGACATGTGCTAGTTGCCAGATGAAGTGAAGGCCTCACCCCAATGTGGCATTGACTTCCTCTGAAAGACGGAGCATCTCAGCTGCAGCTGAGAAAAGCTATTCATTTTCTTTTTAACAAGTGAATATAATTATATCGCTTCCTTCTTCCTTTTTCTTCCTCCAATCCTCCCGTGAATGTACCCTTGCTCTCTCAAAATCATAGTTTCTTTTTGTAGGTTATTATTACACCCACACACCCACTCACACTTGCCTAACTACATAAATACAGATCTGCTCATTCTGTTAAGTGTTACTTGTATAAGTATATAAATTCAGGGCTGATTATTTGCTGATGGTAATGAATTAGGGGCTCCATACCATGGAGGATTGTTTCTTACTCTCAGCACTTCTTACTTGCCTGGAGTTGTTTGTTTATGGTTGGGGTTTTGTGAGAATTCCCCTTTCCATGTTAGCAAGTCTCTTGGTGTTGCGCTTCTTCAGGTCTTTTTTAGGTTCAGAAAACAAGTAAGGTGGCCAGTCATCATCAATATATTTCCACATAACTCCTTCACTTAAGGCTCAGGAAACAGCGTGGAAGATAGAGTATAAGGACTAAAGATGTCAGAGGACCAGGAAAGTTGATATGAAATTGTGTCTCTTAAAATGACAGGAAAACCTCACTCAAGGGATTTGATTTTGAAAGTATATGGTTAAAGGTTATTCTTACGGCAGGTGGGCTGATTAAAACTATCTTCTTTTCTCTCTCTCTCTCTCTCTCTCTCTCTCTCTATGCTGTGAATATTAGGCTCTTTACACACTCACTAGTCATCTGAATGTGCAGGACTAATTTCACAGGAGTTCGTACTATTGAAGTAAATCATAGGTTTATACACGTGTGTCAACAGAAGTGGTAATCAATGTCCATAAGTAAATATATCTTCTAACCTTCATGAACAGGCCAGGCAGACCACTTTTGAGAGCCTTACCTCTTTCAGTTCAATGTTTCCAGTGCTTTCTGCTCACATCTCAAGACCTTTACTGCCAGGGTCCCAGTCCATTGGGTTGGTCTCAGGATAGGAGAGCCAGACCCCACACGAGTCCATCACCTTCCACCCAGGAACTCTGTCTTCAAGGTCTCAGTCCCCCGTCTTACTCAGTAAGAGTGAGCCAGCTCCGATGTGATTCCACACTTTCTGAACTCTCCTATCCATCACCTTGTAGCTTCAACTCAGGATACAGCATTCAGTGAGCTAAAATCTCATATCAAAGACACAACCATCACCCGAACTCGAGATGGAAGGTCTCATAGGAAAAATAATAATAATAAAACTCAGCACAGTATGCTGCATCCCCAAACCACCAACTTGTTCTAGTCATCCCCAGTGAGAGCAATTTAGGTGAAACTGGAGACACTGAATCAAAAAATAACTGTGAAGATGAGAGAAGAACTACAAATTCCTGAAAAATGCACTAAAAATTTTATGGTGGACATAAATGAAATCTTGATTGATTCAAGAAAACACAAATAAGTGGCTGAATGAAATAATGTGGGGGAGGGGCCAAGATGGCGGCACCGGGAGAACACCCTGTCTGAGAAGCGGGATAACACACTCCATGTAGTGACCAGGAGACTGAACTCTGGGCCCTAAAACAACAGCGATCGATCGTGTTTCCCAGGTGAGGGGAGGCTCCCATGGCGAGGGAATCGGTCGGGTCCACTCTCGGCTGCCCAGCCAGAACCCGGAAGAGAACCCGGCTAACACAGGCTTTCGGTCTCCGGGCTGGTGCCACAAGCCTGCTTGTCCGGATCACTTCCCCAGGCTCGTAGGTGGGTACAAGGGTGCCTGAGGCTGCCAGTCCCAGTTGCAAAAAAACCCCACAGGGAAGGAAAGTTGCCAGACTGGTCACGGGTCACCCAGTCTTTCCCTGGAAGGTCTCACCGACCACGGGTACCTGCCGCCATCACAACTGAGCTCCCGCCGTGCACGGATTGCAGCTGCGCGCCCAGCACAATCCCTACTCCCTCTTGGGAGGAGGCAGGAGGCGTCCAGCAGAATCTGCCACAGACCACATTGTCTGTACCCCAACCCGAGATCGGAGCTGAGAAAACCCAATCCTTTCAGGCACTCCCCCAAAGGCCACCATAACTCTGCCACAGCAGAGCAGAAGGATAAAGAGGCGCACAGTGGCTTCACAGTACCGGAACTCCAGTGCTGCCCGCCGCTCCTAGCAAACAAACTACAGCTCGGGATCTGGGACTGTGGTCATTCTACACGGCCTGAGATTCTCCTGGGTACAGCGCAATAAGGTCTAGCAGCAAATTCTATCACCGGCGCCCCCCCCCCCCCCCCGGCAGAGAAACACTGGCTCAGGGTTCAGGATCCAACTGAGAAGCCCCAACCCCTGCTGGCACTCCCCTGAGAGCACCTCCATAAGCTTGCTCTAGCAGAGGGGAAGGTCAGAGGGGAAGGACAGAGAGGCAGCCTGCCAAGGACACAGCACCCACTCTCCAGCTCACCCAGCGGCCCCTAGCAGAGAAACCCAAGCCCTGGATCTGAGGACACTCAACCCTACCCGGTACTCTCTTGGGATCAGCAAACATAGATTCTACTGCTAGGCTGCTTCTGGCAGAGCGATCTGGGCCCGGGATCTGGGATTGAGTCACACATCATAACTCTTTCCCGTGCCACCCAGGGACCAGTCAACATAACCCCTCCTGGCAGAGGGAAAGGACAAAGAGGCAGCACACAGGACAGGTGGACACCGAGTCCTGCAGCCACAGTGTCACAGAGCTGACTGTTAGCCTACCCGTGCACTTCCGCAGCAGGACCAAAACAGAGAGTAGTGAGCAAGGGGAAC
>NW_026589958.1:0-10633 GCF_907164565.1 Psammomys obesus | reverse complement strand
TACAGATTTTAGTATGTTTATCCTATCTTATAGGTTTAGAATCCACTTAGAAGTGAGTATATACCGTGTGTGTCTTTCTGCTTCTGGGATACCTCTCTCATGATCTTTTCTAGATCCCACCATTTACCTGTAAATTTCCTGATTTCCTTGTTTTTAATTGCAGAGTAGTATTCTATTGTGATTGTGCAAATGTACCACAATTTCTGTATCAATTCCTCAGTTGATGGACATCTGGGTTGTTTCCAGATTCTGGCTATTACAAATAAAGCTACTATCAACACGGTTGAACAAATGTCCTTGTTGTCTACCTGAGCATATTTTGGATATATGCCTAGGAGTGGTATAGCTGGATCTTGAGGAAGCACTATTCCTTTTTTTTTTTTCGTATTTTATTTTTTTCTTATCAGTTACATTTTATTAACTATGTACCCCAGCCGTGTCCCGATCCCTCATTCCCTCCCAGTCCCTCTTTCCCTCCCTCCTCTCCACCGTGCCCCTTGCCAAGTCCACTGATAGGGGGGACCTCCTCCCCATTCATCTGATCCTGTTTTATCAGGTATCCTCAGGACTGGCTGCAAAGCTCTCCTCTGTGGCCTAACAGGACTGCTCCTCCCTTGGGGGGTGGGGAGGCCAAAGAGCCAGCCATTGAGTTCCTGTTAGAAATAGTCCTTGTTCCCCTCACTATGGGAAACCAATTGGTTACTGAGCTACCACAGGCTACATCTGAGCAGAGGTTCTAGGTTACATTCATACATGGTCCTTGGTTGCATGTCAGTCTCAGAAAAGACCCTGTGCCCAGATATCTTTGGTCCTTGAGGAGCTCCTAACCTTTCCTCATCAGTCTAACTCCCCTTCTTTCTTATGATTCCCTGCACCCTGCCAAAGGTTTGGTCACGAGTCTTTGCTTTGAAAACACCGCTAGTTAGAGTCTTTCCAATGCGCTCAGTAGACTCCTGTCAATGTTCAATGCGTATCCCATCTGTCTTTCAAAACGAGGATTGATAATCTTACCCCATGTCCGCTCTCTTGATTATCTTTTTTAGGTGTATAGATTTCATTATGTTTATTATATCTTATAGGTCTATATAAGTGAGTATATACCGTGTTTGTCTTTCTCCTTCTGGGATATTTCACTCAAGATGATCTTTTCTAGATTCCACCATTTGCCTGCAAATTTCATGATTTCCTCCTTTTTGATTGCTGAGTAGTATTCCATTGTGTAAAAATACCACAATTTCTGTACCCATTCCTCCGTTGATGGACATCTGGGTTGTTTCCAGGTTCAAATAAAGCTGCTATAAACATGGTTGAGCAAATATCCCTTTTGTGTACTTGAGCAAACTTTGGGTATATACCTAGCAGTGGTATAGCTGGGTCATGAGTAAGCACTATTCCTAATTGTCTTAGAAAGCGCCAGATAGATTTCCAGAGTGGTTGTACCAGTTTACATTCCCACCAGCAGTGGAGGAGGGTTCCCCTTTCTCCACAACCTCTCCAGCATGTGTTGTCCCTTGAGCTTTTTATTTTGGCCATTCTGATGGGTGTAAGGTGATATCTCAGGGTCGTTTTGATTTGCATTTCCCTGATGGCTAATGAGGATGAGCATTTCTTTAAGTGTTTCTCTGTCATTCGATATTCCTCTGTCGAGAATTCTCTGTTTAGCTCTGTCCCCCATTTTTTAATTGGATTACTTGGTTTGCTGCTTCTCAGCTTCTTTAGTTCTTTGTATATACTCGATATTAGTCCTCTGTCAGATAAAGGGTTAGTGAAGATTCTTTCCCAATCTGTAGGCAGGCGTTTTGTTTTGATGACAGTGTCCTTTGCTTTACAGAAGCTGTTCAGTTTCATGAGGTCCCATTTATTGATTGTTGCTCTTAGAGCCTGTGCTGTTGGTGTTCTGTTCAGGAAGTTGTTTCCTGTGCCAATGAGTTCTAGGCTGTTCCCCACTTTTTCTTCTAACAGATTTAGAGTATCTGGTTTTATGTTGAGGTCTTTGATCCACTTGGACTTTAGTTTTGTGCAGGGTGATAAATATAGATCTATTTTCATTTTTCTGCATGTGGACATCCAGTTGGACCAGCACCATTTGTTGAAGATGCTGTCTTTTTTTCCATTGAATGGTTTTGGCTTCTTTGTCAAATATCGAGTATTCATAGGTGTGTGGGTTTATTTCTGGATCTTCTATGTGGTTCCACTGATCCTCCTTTCTGTTTTTATGCCAATACCATGCAGTTTTTATTACTATTGCTTTGTAGTACAACTTGAGATCGGGGATGGAGATACCTCCAGATGATCTGTTGTTGTACAGGATTGTTTTGGAGATTCTGGGTTTTTTGTTTCTCCATATGAAGCTGAGAATCTTTTTTTCAAGGTCTGTAAAGAATTGAGTTGGTATTTTGATGGGAATTGCATTGAATCTGTAGATTGCTTTTGGCAGGATGGCCATTTTCACAAGGTTAATCCTACCAATCCATGAGCATGGGAGATCTTTCCATCTTCTGAGATCTTCTTCAATTTCTTTCTTCAGAGACTTGAAGTTTTTCTCAAACAGGTCTTTCATTTGCTTGGTTAGTGTCACCCCAAGGTACTTTATGTGGTTAGTGGCTATTGTGAAGGGTGTTGTTTCCCTAATTTCTTTCTCGGCCCTTTTGTCTTTGGTATACAGGAGGGCTTCTGATTTTTTTGAGTTGATTTTGTATCCTGCCACTTTGCTGAAGGTGTTTATCAACTGGAGGAGTTCTCTGGTTGAATTTTTGGGGTCGCTCATATATACTATCATATCATCTGCGAATAGTGACACTTTGACCTCTTCCTTTCCGATTTGTATCCCCTTGATCTCCTTTAGTTGCCTTATTGCTCTGGCTAGGACTTCAAGTACTATGTTGAAGAGGTAGGGAGAGAGTGGGCAGCCTTGTCTTGTCCCTGATTTCAGTGGGATTGATTTAAGTTTCTCTCCATTGAGTTTGATGTTGGCTATCGGCTTGCTGTATATTGCCTTTACTATGTTTAGATATGTGCCTTGTATTCCTGATCTCTCCAAGACTTTAAACATGAATGGGTGTTGGACTTTGTCAAATGCTTTTTCAGCATCTAAGGAGATGATCATGTGGTTTTTCTCCTTCGGTTTGTTTATGTGGTGGATTACATTGATGGATTTCCGTATGTTGAACCACCCTTGCATGCCTGGGACGAAGCCTACTTGGTCGTGGTGGATGATATCTTTGATGTGTTTTTGGATTCGGTTTACAAGTATTTTATTGAGTATTTTTGCGTCAACGTTCATAAGAGAGATAGGTCTGAAGTTCTCTTTTTTTGTTGGGTCTTTGTGTGGTTTAGGTATCAGGGTGACTGTTGCTTCATAGAATGAGTTTGGTAATGTACCTTGTGTTTCTATTTTGTGGAATAGTTTGAGGAGAATTGGTGTGAGCATTTCTTTGAAGGTCTTGTAGAATTCTGCGCTGAAACCATCTGGCCCAGGGCTTTTTTTGGAGGGGAGACTGTGAATGACTGCTTCAATTTCCTTGGGGGATATAGGGCTGTTCAGTCTTTCTACCTGATCTTGACGTAATGTTGGAAGATGGAATCTATCAAGAAAATTGTCCATTTCATTTAGATTTTCAAATTTTGTAGCATATAGGCTTTTGTAGTATGACCTAATGATTGTTTGGATTTCCACAGTGTCCGTAGTTATGTCCCCATTTTCATTTCTGATTTTGCTGATTTGGATAGTTTCTCTCTGCTTTTTAGTTAGTTTGGCTAAGGGTTTGTCTATCTTGTTGATTTTCTCAAAGAACCAGCTTTTTGTTTCATTGATTCTTTGGATAGTTTTATTTGTTTCTAATTGATTGATTTCAGCCCTGAGTTTGATTATTTCCAGCCTTCTGCTCCTCTTGGGTGTATCTGCTTTTTTTTTTCTAGGGTTTTCAGTTGGGGCATTAAGTTGTTTGTATGTGCTGTTGCGAATTTCTTCTTGCAGGCACTTAGTGCTATAAATTTTCCCCTGAGCACTGCTTTCAGTGTGTTCCATAAATTTGGGTATGTTGTGCCTTCATTTTCATTGAATTCTAGGAAGTCTTTAATTTCTTTCTTTATTTCTTCCTTAACCCAGCTGTCGTTGAGTAACAGGTTGTTCAGTTTCCATGTGCATGTAGGCAGTTTGTTATTTCTGTTGTTGTTGAGGTCCAGCTTAAGTCCATGGTGGTCAGATAGAATACAAGGGATTATTTCAATCTTTTTGTATCTGTTGAGGCTTGCTTTATGACCAACTATATGATCTATTTTGGAGAACGTTCCTTGTGGTGCTGAAAAGAAGGTATACTCTTTTGAGTTTGGATGAAAAGATCTGTAGACGTCTATTAGGTCCATTTGATTTAGGGTCTCTGTAAGTGTTTTTATTTCCCTATTTGTTTTCTGTCTAGTTGATCTGTCCCTTGGTGAGAGTGGAGTGTTGAAGTCTCCCACTATTAGGGTTTTAGGATCGATGTGTGATTTAAGCTTTAATATTGTTCCATTTACGAATGTAGGTGCTCTTGTATTTGGGGCATAGATATTCAAAATTGTGATGTCCTCTTGGTGGATTTTTCCTTTGATGAGAATATAGTGGCCGTCCTTATCTTTTTTGATTAACTTGGGTTGAAAGTCTATTTTATTAGATATTAGGATGGCTACTCCCGCTTGTTTTCTGGAACCATTTGCTTGAAAGACAGTTTTCCAGCCCTTTACTCTGAGGTAGTGTTTATCTTTGTTGCATAGGTGTGTTTCTTGGATGCAACAGAATGATGGATCTTGTTTCCGCAACCATTCTGTTAGTCTCTGTCTTTTTATTGGGGAGTTGAGTCCATTGATGTTGATAGAAACTAGTGACCAACAATTGTTAGTTATTTTAGATGTGGTGTTGGTGGTGTCACTGAGTTTCATTGCTTGTCTTCTTTTGGTTTTTTTGTTGTGTAGTTATCTATTTCCTCTGTTTCCTTCGATGTAGTTGTTTTCTTTGGTTTGGAGTTTTCCTTCTAGTAACTTCTGTAGAGCTGGGTTACTATGTAGATATTGTTTAAATTTGGTTTTGTCTTGGAATATCTTGAATTCTCTGTCTATGTTGATTGAAAGTTTTGCTGGGTATAGTAGTCTGGGTTGGAATCTGTGATCCCTTAAGGACTGTATGATTTCTGTCCAGGCCCTTCTGGCTTTCATAGTTTCTGTTGAGAAATCTGGTGTGATTTTGATAGGTCTACCTTCATATGTTACTTGGCCTTTTTCCCTTGCTGCTTTTAGAATTTTTTCTTTGTTTTGTAGGTTCAGTGTTTTGACTATGATGTGACGTGAAGAATTTCTTTTCTGGTCTAGTCTACTTGGTGTTCTGTAGGCCTCTTGTATGTTTATGGCCATCTCCTTCTTTAAGTTGGGAAAGTTTTCTTCTATAATTTTCTTGAAAATATTTTCCGGACCTTTGAGCCTGATGTCTTCTTTTTCTTCTACTCCTATTATTCTTAGGTTTTGTCTTTTCATGGTGTCCTTGATTTCTTGGATGTTTTGTGTTTGGAACTTTTCTGATTTTATTTTTTCTTTGAGAGACGTGTCAATTTCCGCAAGTGTATCTTCAGCTCCTGAGATTCTTTCTTCCATTTCTTGTATTCTGTTGGTGATGCTTACCTTTGTAGTGCCTGATCTTTTCTCTATGTTCTCCAGCTCCTGGTTTTTCTCTATTTGTGTTTTCTTTATTGATTCTAATTCTGTTTTCATGTCTTGCACCGTTTCCTTCATCTGTTTGAATGTGGACTCCTGCTTTTCAATGATAGCTTCTATTTTTTTTGTCCGTTTCCTCTCTATGTATCACTAATTGTGCCTCTACTTCTTTGGGTATAATTGCCTGTATTTCTATGAGAGCTTTGTTTATTTCTTTATTTGCCTTCATTTGTGAGGACATTTCTTTGAGAGCTTTGTGCATTTTTTCTCTGTTTGCCTCAATTTTCGTGGTCATTTCTCTGAGAGCACGATTTGTTTCCTCTTGGTTAGTCTCGATTTCTTTGGTTATTTCTCTGAGGGCTTTGTTCATTTCATCTCTATGGGCCTCTAATAGCTGGAGAAACATAGTTTTGAGGTCGTTTTCTTATATATCTAGTGAATTGAAGTGTCCATTGTTTTGTGGGGTTGCTGGTGAGGTCATTGTGTCCTGATTTTTGTTGGGAGTGTTCTTAGGTCTGCCTCTAGCCATCTGGTTATTTATAATCCTCACTGGTTGTTCCTTGAGATTGTAGTTTGGGCTATGATCCTCTCTTTCTGTTTTCTGGACTGTTTTTTCAGGAAGATGAGAGAGGTTCACTGCTTTGGGAGTGTGCACTTTGTTTTCAGTTTTGCCTAAGTAAAGAATGTGACGCTGGCACTATTCGCGTGCGCTTTTAGCGGGTGCAGTGTGCATGCGCGGATTCTCTGATTATTGCAGTGGCCTGCAAGCCACTATTACACAGTTCTGACTGAGATCCAGGAATTGTCTGCCTGGATTACCCTGGTGGATGAACAAGACAGAGGCTTCACTGTTGGGGTCACTATCCCAAGAATCCCTCTGATGCCCACACTAGGAGTGTGGGGGAAGCACTATTCCTAATTGTCTGAGAAAGCACCAGATTCATTTCCAAAGTCATTGTACAAGTTTACATTCCAACCAGCAATGGAGGAGGGCTCCCCTTTCTCCACAACCTCTCCAGCATGTGTTGTCATTTGAGTTTTTGATCTTAGCCATTCTGATGGGTGTAAGGTGAAATCTCAGAGTCGTTTTGATTTGCATTTCCCTGATGACTAATGACATTGAGTCATTTCATTTCTTTAAGTGTTTCTTTAAGCATTTCTTTAAGTGTTTCTCTGCCATTCGATATTCCTCTACAGAGAGTTCTCTGTTTATCTCTGTACCCCACTTTTTAAATTGGATTGCTTGATTCATTGCTTTTTAACTTCTTTAGTTCTTTATATATTCTGGATATTAGTCCTCTGTCATATATAGGGTTGATGAAGATCCTTTCCCAGTCTGTAGGCTCTCATTTTGTTCTGATGACAGTCTTTTGCTTTACAGAAGCTTTTCGTTTTCATGAGATCCCATTTATTGATCCATTATTTCTTTTTGTTTCTTTTTCTCATTATTTCCTTCTATTTAATTTTTTAATTTTTTAATTTTTAAATGTTAAAATTTTTTTACAATTTATTCACTTTATATCCCAATTGTAGCCCCCTCCCCTTCATCTCCTCCCAGACCCTCCATTACTCCCTCTTCTTCCCTAGCCCTCTCCCCTAGTCCACTGAAAGGGGGAGTCCTTCTCCCTTCCCATCTGACCCAAGCCTATCAAGTCTTATCAGAACTGCCTGGAGAGGAGGGTGGCTAGGTTCTTTCTGTGCATGGTCCTTGGTTGGTGCATCAGTCACTGTACAGATTTTGGGGCTTTGTTGGTCTCCTTGTGGAGCTCCTGTCCCTTCTGGATCCTTCCAACCTCCCCCCTTCCATAAGACTCCCTGCCTTCTACCCAAAGTTTGTCCTTGAGTCCCTGCATCTGCTTAGATCCCCTATTGGGTGGAGCCTCTCAGAGGACCTCTATAATAGGCTCTCTTCCACTGCTTCTGGTGTCTATCCTGTTTGCCATTCTGAATGAGATTTAAGCATTCTTCCTAGAATCTTCCTTGTTGTTTAACTTCTTTAGGTCTACAGATTATAGTATGATTATCCTATTATATGGCTAATATCTTCTCATAAGTTGAGTTGATACCATGCATGTCTTTCTGGTTCTGTTTTACTTTACTCAGGATGACCTTTTCTAGTTCCTACCATTTGCCTGCAAATTTCATGATTTCCATGTTTTTAACAGCTGAGTACTATTCCATTGCGTAAATGTACCACAATTTCTGTATCCATTCTTCAGTTGAGGGACATCTGGTTGTTTCCAGATTCTGGCTGTTATGAATAAAGCTGCTATGACCATAGTTGAGCAAATGTCCTTGTTTCTCTGTCTGTCTTCTACTACTACCACACACAAACACACACACACACACACACACACACACACACACACACGGTTTTAAAAGTTTTTTAAAGTCACAAACCATATGCTTCAGATTCAGCTCCATTGCCAAATTCTAGTCTTTCCTCCCATCCCTCCTCTTTCATTATGAATCTTCTGAAAGCCGTAGCATATACTGAGTAGCCATCACTTTCATATCTCCCCTGTCCTTTCCACTGTGCCTACCACCACTGCCTTAATGCCAAAGAAACTGCTCACCCCAGCATTGTTAAAATTGCCTTCTTGATTCTCAGGTGGTCACTTTGCTCTTTCCCTTTGTGTCTTTCGAACACAGGAACCCCATCCACACACCTTTTCACCATTGTGTAACATGGTGGTGAAACAGATCATGGCATCGACAGCTTGTTCCTGATTCTCTCCCAAGCTCTGGGATTTGTCAGGCCAGGCTGTATCACTGTTTCCCCATTTTCTATCTCAACAGCATCAGTTCCCCGACTTGTTGAGGTTGTCCCTCAACATTGACAAACACAGTTCATCATTTAGTATCCCAAATGTTCATGGCTACCCCTAACAAAAAACAAAACCATACATTCATTAGACATCTGTCCTTAAATTGATCTTTACAGAAAGGCCCTGGGTACATTAGCAGGATGCTTTTGCCTTTTAGGCTTCTACATCTAAGAGTGATGCTGCCCTGTATCCATGCATTCCACCTAGCAAACATTTGGCAGGCATCCCAGATTTCTGTCCTTCTTTAGCCCCCACATCATATTACCAAGCCCTGCAGATTCTACCTTCTTAATATCCACTCAGAGCCACGCCATTCTCTCGATCCCCAAAGCCATTACCTTAATCCAGGTCCTCACCACTTCTTGCCTGAATTACTACAACCGCCTTGTAGCCGAGCTTGCTGTCTCCAGCCTGGCAGGATTCCAATCCCTACGCCACACAGTTGCCAATCTGTTATTTCTAACATGCAAATCTGATCATGTCGTCCCCCTGCTTAAATCCCTTCAATGGATCCCCACTGCTTCCAGGATGAAGTTGAAACTCCTTAGCTTAGCACAGGATGTCCATCATAACACCTGTGCATGGCCCTCCTGTCCACAGCAAACTTCACCAGCTCCTCAGCTTCAGCCTTAGGCTAAGGAGTGTTTCCCAGGTGTTCCATGCTATTTCATGCAAGTGAGGAGATGGAATGCCTCTCCGCCATCTGTCCTGGCTGACTGCTGTTCATCTGTACCATCAGACCGTCTTACCTGCCTCACCTGGCAACACTCAGTTATCCCCTACATAACTTAATATATCCCTTTCATAACCACTAATACTTATTGATCATGATTAAAGCTACCATGAATTGTGTAGCTTTCAAACAGCATCTTCAGTTCTTTCAATGAGCAATATTATTGCCTCCTTTACTGAGGCATAAACTAAGATTTTGATAACGCCTTGCTTAAGTAACTTGTTTCAGTTCCTAATAGCTTAAGATGATCCAACATGCCCTCTCTAAGCCCTTCCCCTAAAATGATGATAAAACAAATTCATCTTCCAGCATGTTTCTGGTCAGGAAGATATGCCACCTAGCTTGTTCTTCACAGGGAAAGGCATCAAGGAAGTGAGTCCAGAAAGGCTAACTTGGAGTTACCTCCATGGCCTGGGTTGGCCTTCTGTATACAAGAATTGGCTCTCCCAACAGACAATATCAGAGGAAGGAGATATGTGTCTGTACGGGAGCCCTGGATTTCCTGGCACTAGAGGCCTCACTTTGAGCACAGTACTAAAGGAAAAGCAACAAGATCAAAGGACTGACTGTAGAAAAAAAAATGCTCATAGAGAATTCAACATAGGTAGGACCTACCAGACAAATAAAACACAGGATTGGGAGGCATGAAAGAGCCTAGCTAATAATGTCTCCATTGTTAACTGATTGGAGCTATCAGCAGGAAGGATGAAAAGGAGACTGGCATCCAACTCTGCACCCTTGGCCTTGACTGCCTGACCCTGGTTACCTCCCTAAGTCTGCTACCCTCAGCAGGTGGCTGGAGCTCACCCCCAGTCTTTTTAATTTTTTATTTTCCAGGAAGGAGAGCCTGTAGAAGTGCCTTGCAAGATTATTTGGATTTTAGCATCTTATTCAGTCTGCTAGGGGTGAACAGATAACAAAACAAAGCCACTTTTATCTGAACACTGAAAATCTAAAACAAAGAGTTGAGAACATACACCAGAAACCACAGTAAAATCAGTGTTCATATTTCCTGCTCAGGTTTTTAAATTTTTCTTTCTTGGAAGACAAAGAACACATTTATCAGTCTAATAAAGATCCCTGAATCTGCTCTTCTCATGGTACCTCAGACAGAGTCTCACACAGGGTGTGCACCAGATTCTAAAGAACACTGGCCCTCAACGGAGGAATGGATACAGAAATTATGGTACATTTACGCATTGGAATACTACTCAGCAATTAAAAACAAGGAAATCATGAAATTGGCAGGCATATGGTGGGATCTAGAAAAGATCATCTTGAGAGAGGTATTTCAGAAGCAGAAACACACACACAGTATATACTCACTTATAAGTGGATACTAGACCTATAAGATAGGATAAACATACTAAAATCTGTACATCTAAAGAAG
>NW_026589957.1:0-1280 GCF_907164565.1 Psammomys obesus | reverse complement strand
TGTAGGCTTCTGCAAAATATGGAGGCCTCAGCCTGGCTACAAGTCCTCACTCAGCCTCAACTCAAAGGCCAGGGCTAGGTGATACCTTCCCTGACACTCTAGCAATGAGTCCCTCTAGCTGTGGCCATTCCAGAACCCTCTTTAGATTAAGTGAGCAAAGAAGGCTCAGAGAAGCAATGTGTCACTCATGACACACAGACTGGGACATCTCTCAGAGTGAACATAGGTGGCTTCTGACTTGGGTGGGGACAAGAAGGGGGCACAGAGGCTGTAGTGGCCTCAGGGCCACTTCTGTAGGAGGGTCATCCTACCCTCCCCTCACACATGGTGCCATCATTTCCCTGAGAGGCAGGAAGACAGGATTGCACAAGAGCAAGGGCATCATTGTTCCTGAGCGACAAGTATAGTGTTAACTTCCCATTTTGTCAGTCAGAGTTCCTGGCATTGATTGCCTTCTCCATGCTTCCCTTCAGGGGATTATGCAGCCCACCTCTTGAGAGGTTCCAAGTTTAAAATTAGAGTCTTAGGGCAGCATGGCTGTGGTCCTGGATAAAAGTTTAGGACCTGGTTAATTGAGACATGTTCAGCCTGCTGCATGGAGTAATCAGGCTGATCACATTCCTTCCTGCACTTCAGAGATACCATTTCCTGGCAACCCACCCAGATGGGGCTTAGCTTGTGACCACAGAGTGTGCTAATTGCTCTTTTCCCCTATCAACAGCTAATCAGCACACTCTAGGTATTGTTCTAGATCAGATAACTTCCAGATGGCTGGACCAGAACCGTTTATGGTCCTGGTGCCTAAAGTAAGCCAGTCATTTTAAAAGTCAACTTCCTTATGAACCCTTTCCCCAATGATTAAATACCAAGGCTTGGAAACCCCCTGCCTGAGTCTTTTTCTCTTTCAAAAGCCCATTGCCCTAGAACTTGAGCCTGTACTCCTCTCCTGTTTTGACAGGAAGGTTTGCTACCCTGGCTTGAGCTTGTATCAAATAAACCCTTGTGTGTTCTGCAATGGACTCGACTCCTGGTGGTCTTTTTGAGTCTCAAAATCTAGGCACAACATTTGGAGGTTCCACTGAGATTCTGAGATTCCCCAGGTCCCCAAAACCTCAATTTGGAGTGTGTTGTGCCAGCCGGTGAGTCTCTGTGTAGTGTCTGTGTCTTCTGTCTACTGTCATGTCAGTTCTGCTGAAAAGCATCAAGGTGTTGCTTTACATGGCAAGATGTGGCTAGGAATGGATACGATCAAGAGTTACAACTGTGGGGGTCAAGGGAGA
>NW_026589956.1:3416-12273 GCF_907164565.1 Psammomys obesus | reverse complement strand
GACTTTATGTTACAAATGAGAGAAAGCAAGGCATTCACAAGCATTATTTTAAATTTTCTTTAATTAATATATAATTACATTGTTCCTGCCCTTCCCTTTCCTCCTTTCAGGCTTTCTCATGTCTCCTTTCTCCAACCACTGCCATGGCCCCTCTTACTTCCTCTCAATTTGATGTCCTCTTTTTCTTTATTACTGTTACACATGTGTGTGCATACATATATGAATATAATCTGATAAATCTGTGTAGTGTTGCTTATGTGTATGATTCCAGGGCCCACTCCCTTGTGTTAGACAGCCAATCAAGGCATTCATCCCTGGAAGATAATAATAACTGCCTGTAGTTCTTTGTCTAAAGGTATTGCTTGTATGGAAGAAGAAACTCTGCTATCCTTTTGTTTGTGGGAATTATGCATAGAAGAAATAAATGTGATAATGCTTGAAAGGGCATTCCATAAACCACAATTGTCTATGCTAAAAAATGTTAGATTTGTTGCTAAATTTTATTAGTACAGAGAAAATGGTGACTAAAGTATAAAAATAATACAAAGATAGAGAAAACATCAATTATTATTTATATATTATATTGGTGTTGATATAAACATATCTATCCATATATGGGAAATTCTATGGACATTGAAGACTTTTAAAAGGCATTTTATCTCTGATTATTTAAACAAGATATTGTGTGAGATTCAGAATGATAAAATAATTAGTGTATATTAAACAGAAGGGAAATAGAAGCCAGACACTCTTAATTTATTTGACTTAATAAGTCAGACACTCTTAATTTATTTGTTTTGGCGACTATCTAGACATGTCTTTGTACTAAACATGCATAGTCAGCACCTACTTTCCTTAGTTTATTGAAATTAGAGAGGATTATGGCATTTTCTTTGCTTTGTTTGGTTGGTATGATGTAGTTAAGTAAAATATATATTTGTGAAAACTTGTTTCTTCATTTTCTCTTCTAGGCCAGGGAATATAACTTAAATAACTTAGTTATGGTATTTTAAAATATTTTTATGAATGTGTTCATGAAAGTAAGAAAGGCAGATTCTGTAACCAAAAAATAAAAAATTCAAATTTATTCTAGTGCCATATTCAGTAAGAAATAATAATAAATTATAATAACAATAATTACATATTTTATGCGTTTGATGAACCAATTTCATTGAGCCCACATTGGGAATACTTTTAACCTCATGCTTTTGCACCCATACCCCAGTTCCCAAAATAATGACTCCATGACTTTTAATGTTTATGAATAAAAGCCTAGGCCATAAGCTTTGGCTCGTTCCCTGACTAGCTCATAACTTATTTTACCAGTTTTTCTATTCTGTATGTGTCACATGTCTGGTTACTTCTCCTCAGTTTCATGCTTTCCTCTTTCTCAGAGTCTAGGGTGAATCTCCCTCTCTGACTCTATCCCAGAGTTCATCTCTCTCTTCTGTAACTCCCACTACTTATTTCCTGCCTCAGCAGACAGACCATCAACCTTTTTATTGACAGCTAATACTTCGATACGGTACACAAAAGAGTCTCTCTACATATTTTTCTTTTCTATTTTAGTGCTGCTGAACACCCAAATTTTCCATTTTCTGATGAATATTAACATGAGCACTTTTATCATGGTATCTATCTGAAGATCCTCTATGTAGCTAATGAACCTGACCGTGATGACTGACATGATGCTGATGAGTCACACCACTTCTGGATTATTCACACACTTAGAACTCACAGGCAATTGGAGCAACAATCACCAACCTGGAAAAAAAGGAGCTAAATTTTTAATCACTTGTTGAAATAAATGCAATGTTCTTTTCTCTAAAGATTTTTTTTTTGCTGCCATCTCTGTTACTTGTCTGTGTTTCTTTTGACTAATGATTTGCCTAGAAGTCAGTGGGAAAAAGTGGGGACAATAATAGCCATTTAGATGAATGGGAGAAAGAGCCAATTCGTGACACTATCAAACACACTCTGCTGTTTGTAGATGAGAGCCTGGTATAGCTGTCTCCTGAGAGACTCCACTCAGGAGCGGTTTCAAACACATGTTGAGACTCACCGCCATTGACTTTGGGCTGATAGCAGGGAGACTTGTGAAAGAGTAGAGAGAAAGAGCCAGAGGAGACAAGAACTCCATAAGAAGACCAACAGAGCCAACAAATATGGGCCAAGAGGGGTTTGCAGAGACTGAAGCACCAACTAACAGCCATGCATGGACTGGACCTAGGTCTCCTACACATACTTATCCAATGGGATGCTTGGTCTTCATGTGGGTTACCTAGTAAGGGTAGCAGGGCTGTTTCTGACAAGGACTTTGTTGCATGCTTTTTGAACACTTTCCTCTGGAGGGACTGACTTGCCAGGCCAACATGAAAGAGGATGCACTCAGTCCTCATGCAACTTGATGTGCTTGAGTGGGTTGATGAATAGGGAAGAGGCTCCCTTTTTCTGAGGGTTAAGAAGAGGGTGAATAGGGAGAAGAGGGAGGGTGGGGCTGGGAAAAGAGAAGGAAGGGGGCTATGAGTGGGATGAAAAGTGCATAAACTAATTAATTTTTTTAAAGAGAGGCAGAAAAAAATAACTCAGTGCACCCAGCCTATAGATCAAAAACAAAACAGACTACACACAGTAAACTTTGTCAGATCAAAGTGGCACATCTAAGAAGAGAAACTGACAACTGACGGTGCCAGGGTTCCTCCCATCAGTTCAGGATCTGGGTCCTAAAAATGAGGAATGGAGCATTTCTTTTGAAAATACTTCTAACACTTATGAGGTCAACACTGAATAGAATCTTATGCATCTACTGTAAATTGAGGTTGCAGAATGTTAACAAAACCCACACACTTACGGACACCTGACTTTTGACAAAGATGCCAAAATCATACAATGGAAAAAAGATAGCATCTTCAACAAATGGTGCTAGTCCAACTGGATATCTACATGTAGAAAAATGAAAATAGATCCATACTTATCACCCTGCACAAAACTGAAGTCCAAGTAGATCAAAGACCTCATCATGAAACGAGACACATTGAATCGGCTAGAAAAAGAAGTGGGGATTAGCCTAGAACTCATTGGTACAGGAGAAAACTTCCTGAACAGAACACCAACAGCACAGGCTCTAAGAGCAACAATCAATAAATGGGACCTCATAAAATTGAAAAGCTTCTGTAAAGCAAAGGACACCGTCATCAAAACAAAGCAACTGCCTACAGATTGGGAAAGAATCATCACCAACCCTTTATCTGACAGAGGACTCATATCCACTATATAAAAAGAACTAAAGAAGCTGAAAAGCAGCAAACCAAGTAATCCAATTAAAAAATGGGGAACAGAGCCAAACAGAGAACTCTCTGTAGAGGAATATCGAATGGCAGAGAAGCATTTAAAGAAATGCTCAACCTCATTAGCCATTAGGGAAATGCAAATCAAAACAACCCTAAGATTTTACCTTACACCCATCAGAATGGCCAAGATCAAAAACTCAAGGGACAACATATGCTGGAGAGGTTGTGGAGAAAGGGGAATCCTTCTCCATTGCTGGTGGGAATGTAAACTTGTACAACCACTCTGGAAATCAATCTGGCGCTTTCTCAGACAACTAGGAATAGCACTTCCTCAAGATCCAGCCATACCACTCCATCCAAAAGGGGCTCAAGTACACAAAAAGGACATTTGCTCAACCATGTTTGTAGCAGCTTTATTTGTAATAGCCAGAAGCTGGAAACAACCCAGATGCCCCTCAACTGAAGAATGGATGCAGAAATTGTGGTACATCTATACAATGGAGTAATACTCAGCAATGAAAAATAAGGAAATCATGAAATTTGCAGGTAAATGGTGGGACCTGGAAAGGATCATCCTGAGTGAGTTGTCCCAGAAGCAAAAAGACACACACGGTATATACTCACTCATATAAACATACAACATAGGATAAACCCACTAAAATCTGTACATCTAAACAAACTAAGCAAAAGAGAGGACCCTAACTAAAATGTTCAATCCCCATCCTGAAAGGCAAAGAGGATGGACATCAGAAGAAGTAAACAGGAAACAACCTAGGAACCTGCTACAGAGGGCATCTGAAAGCCTCTGCCCTGCAGACTATCAAAGCAGATGCTGAGCCTGATGGCCAACTCTCGGGCAGAGTGAATGGAATTTTATGTAAGAAGTGGGAAATAGCAAGAGCTGGAGAGGACAGGAACTCCATAAGGAGAGCAACAGAACAAGAAAATTTGAACACAGGGAACTTCCCTGAGACTCATACTCCAACCAAGGACTATTCATGGAGATAACCTAGAACCCCTGTGCAGATGTAGCCCATGGCAGTTCAGTTTCCAAGTGGGTTACATAATAATGGGAAGAGGGACTGCCTCTGACATAATCTGATTGGTCTGCTCTTTGATCACCTCCCCCTGAGCGGGGGAGCAGCCTTACCAGGCCACAGAGAAATACAATGCAGCCACTCCTGATGAGACCAGATAGACTAGGATCAGAAGGAAGGAGAGGAGGACCTCCCCTATCAGTGGATATGGGGAGGAGCATCCATGAAGAAAGGGCAGTAGGGTGGGATCGGGAGGGGAGGAGGGAGGGGCTTAGGGGGGGATACAAAATGAATAAAGTGTAATTAATAATAGTAATAATAATAAAAAAAGAAAAAAATACCACAATTTCTGTACCCATTCCTCCGTTGTTGGACATCACCTCCCCCATGAGGGGGGAGCAGCCTTACCAGGCAACAGAGGAAGACAATGCAGCCACTCCTGATGTGACCTAACAGACTAGGATCAGGAGGAAGAAAAAGAAACCCTCCCCTACCAGTGGACTTGGGGAGGGGCATGCATGGAGAAAGGGAGAGGAAGAGAAGGATTGGGAGGCAAAGAGGGAGGGAATTTGAGGGGAAATACAAAGTAAATAAAGTGTAATTAAAAATAAAATTAAATTAAAATTAAAAAAGAAAACATAAGTTATTAAAATTATATTTTAAAACCACCTAAAATTGAAAAGTCCTATTACAATTACATATTAAAATTCTTAATATTTTAAAACTTCAGTTCTTTCTCAGATGATGAATAATGGTACTACCTAAGGACTTAGATATCTAATCACTAAAAGATATAATCAAGGTAAACAATAATAAATGATGAAATGTATGTATGTATGTGTATATATATGCATATATATCAATCATCTTCCCAGAGATTCAGGTTTTTATTTTTTTAATTAAAATACAGTTATATCATTTCCCCCTTTGTTTTCCTTTCTAGAACTCTCATGTGTTTCTCTGCTACTTTCTCTCATATTTGTGTTTCTTTTGTGCAGTTATTACTACACACACACACATAAGCAGAGCCTGGTGAATCTGTGTAGTGGTGCTTGCATGTACATGGTTTCATGGTTGACTAGTTGGTACTGGATTAACAATTAAGGAGCCCATCCTAAGGAAGACTAATTCTTTTGCTCTTAGATTCTTAGAATTCTTTAATTTTCTAGAGCTTTTTATATAAGTATGCTCCCTTATAAGAGTTCTGCCTTACATGTGGGAATGCCCATTGGTTCCGTCCTTATTCAGATCTTGTTTAAACAGCCATATTCTTGAGGTAATTTGTCATATTTTTAAATAGGAATGGGTAGATTTTGTTCAGCAAGACTGTCATTACAACATAATTTGAGAAAAATGAGCATAAATAAGACAAATAAAATCCATGAATGTAAGTATTGTTGCTGCCAACACCACTGAGATTTTTAGAAAATTATTTAAGTTTTTTTTGAATATTTACTTTACATGATTTTATAAATTTTATTTCAATTAAAAAAGGGTTTAGAAAGAAATGCTAAGAAAAGCTATAACACACTTTTGTAAAAGTAAAAAAAAAAATTGGCTGTGCCTGGAGAGAGAGATGGCTCAGCATTTAAGAGCACTGGCTATTCTTCCAGTGGTCCTGAGTTCAATTCCCAGCAACCACATGGTGGCTCACAACCATCTGTAATAGGATCTGATGTCCTATTCGTTCATGAAAGCATGCACATGCATGCAAATAGAGTACTTATAAGTATAAATAAAGAAATCTAAAAAAAAAGAATTTGTTTCAAAAATAAATTTAAAGAAATAAAGCATATGATGTTCTATTCCTAATGAAGAAAAAAACATGATATTTAACCACAAAGTAAAAGAATAAAGAAAAACAATGAAAAGAAACCGTTGCTCATATATATATTTTTCTCATGAGAACATATATTTAAATATATATGTATATATACATATATAAAAAGAGAATAAAAACAACAGAATTTAGGACAGAACAAATGTACCTGAATTTGCAACATAATTAACGTGGAGAATATAGAGGTTGCTGTAAATTAATTACAACATGTGTTTCTCGGTCTCCATACTCTATGAAAATCTGTGCATACTTCCACTACCAGGCAGTGTCTATTTTCTCCTCCCTTTAATCTTAACCTTTTTATCCTTTTTTGATGTCCATGTGAGTATGTGTGGCATGTGTGTATTTATTCCTATTTGCATATTTAGGGACACACTTTTGCCTTCTTGCATGTGCACATGCGCGTGTGCGAGCATCCATGTGTGCACATATATGAAAGCATGAGGTTGGTACTAGGCTTCATTCTCATAGTTTTTGTACCTTAGTCACTGAGGCTATTTTCACTAGCAAGGGGAATCCTTACTCTGAATCACTTACTCAGAATCACTTACTCTGGGGATCCCTTATCTCTGCTTGCTAGACTGAGATTGGAGGGGGCACATCCTCCTGGGATCTTATGGTTCTAGAAATATAAAATCTACTCCCATGTTTGCTTGGCAAGAGCTTTAACCATGGGGCCATCTCCAGTCTCTTAAAGATTTTTGTAGCTTTTATTAACTACTACACTTAGCAGGAGAAGTGATATAATAATCCTTTGCTTAGGTTTAAAGTCTTTGCAAGTATCTACTCAATTTCTTGAAAGAGGAGTATGTGAGGAGGTGAAACCTCTGCCAGTTGGCTAGTGAATGGAAACTATTTGAAGCTAAGGAACATCAGGTAAGAGATAAATGAATCCTGAGGCAGATGGAGCTCATCATCCTGAAAACATATACAACAGTTCCATGAACACACTTGAGTGAACTCACGCTATACAGATGTGTCAGGGTTCAGGCTGAACTGAAGAAAATTTTAAAATCATAGAACAATGAAATAAACAAAACTCTTTGTATTGAAGCACTATGTTGGGCCTGGTTTATTTTGCAACTACTATAGGTAATGGTATAGCAAAGTTCTTGCAGTTGAAAATAGAAGATCATCAGCACAGGTAAGTCTTCAAGAAAAGAATATGCACTTAGCCAGTGAGGCAACTCAAATAAATAAATAAATAGACACTTCCACATTAAAATATGAGAGTATGGCTAAAGAGAGGGCTCAGTGGTTTAGAGCGCTAGCTGCCCTACCTGGCCAGGTTCAATTCCCAGCAACCACAGGGCAGCTCACTACCATCCACAACTCCAGTTCTAGGGTATACGCCAGCCTTTTCTGGCTTTTCAGGGATGAACATGGTGCACAGACATCTATGCCTCCAAAACATCTATACCCATATACTTAAAATTGAGTAAACAACAATAAAGTGAAATATGTGACTATGTAGTCCAAATGCAAAATAAAGATGTGAAAAATTATCATATAAAGGTATGATATGCCCCATCTTAAACTATCATTTCAGGGAACGATGAAGAGATCCATTGCAAAGGAGGTATTCACAGTGTGTGGCTGACATATTGAATCCTAAATCTCTGTGCTCTCTCTGAACCTAATTCTATTAAGCTAAGTTGATGTTTGTGTTTTAGAGTAGAAGAGAATATTTCTAAATGCAACTGAAATCTCACAGGAATAGGAAATGCTAAGGAGATTGACCAAATTTAAAAAAAAAAAACAAAGATAAACAAAAGTTGATATTTTAAAGAAGAACATAGTGGAGAGAGAGAGAATGTAAGAATCCCGATGCCCCCAGCTTCCCTGGTGACCTGCCAGTTCTCTTTTATCTCATTCTCTTGGTAACTCTGGGCAAGCACTACAATTCCATGTTGAAGATACTAGTGAAGGGCAATCTGAGCCGGGCTTCGATTGTGCTTTTTTGCCATGTCACAAAGAACTTCATCGTTCAAGAGAACTGGAGAGCTTGGGTCTACCCTGGAAGAAAAGGCAGAAGTCTTTAGCTTCAAAGGTTGAGAAGCGTTACAGAGATTCTGAACACATAAGTTGCTCATTCAAAATCAGCAGACTCCACCGGAGTCCTTGGATCAGCAGCACTTCCATCATTGAGAAACTCAAAAATGCAAATTCTTCCCTCTCCCTGCCCAAATTTGTACTGAGCTTCTGAAAGTTGAGTTTATAGTACAGAAAAGCTTTCACCAATATACTGCTGTTGGAAGTAAACGCCCTACTGTTCTTTTACCATCGTTCAGGTCTTTGAGATCCAAGAGCACAGTAGGCAACCAGAATGATGTCTTTTGACTTGCAGTAGTTCAACAGCTTGCTCTGGTTCAGGTAGAGATGGCATTCCACCTGTGGATGGACAAACAGAAAGCCAACTGTTTAGAAGAGATGCTAATGCTAATGTAAAAGAGTAGCAATAAATTTAAGCACCTGAACAAGAAGATGTAACATATTTAGATTATTAATATAATTTAATTTGAGTTTTTAAAACCTAATTTCACATCTATGTTACTACTATATACCCAAATTCTATGAACCAGATCATGAAGTTTAATTCCATTTTGCATTACAAAGAAAAAGCATAGTGCTGCCTTGAAGATGTTTCCCAAAATTATTGGGGAATTTAAATATAGATAGGTCCAGAGTAT
>NW_026589956.1:944-3406 GCF_907164565.1 Psammomys obesus | reverse complement strand
CAATGCCAAAAGAAGAAAAAGCACAATACTGAAGTATCTACTAACACAATATAAGGAATGCTTAAGCAGTGAAATTTTTGAAGATTATTTTTTCAGTCTATAATTCTAGAAATTTCTTGGGTTTCCCATTTTATGGCATTTTGTATAATGTACTTTGAGCAAACTGCATAACATAAAAATTGAGTGTACAGGAAAATATAATAGAACCATATCTTGGTCATCCAGAAAAAAATGGCAAGTTGATTAAGTCTTATCATTCAAATTGCTTACCTTCATTGGTACTGGGTAATAAATAATATAGAGGTTAACATAGTCCAGCTGAAGGTTTTCCAATGATTTTTCCAAACTAGGTTGAACCAACTCTGGTCTGTGGAAAGTGCACCAAAGCTACTTACATGAAAGAATGGAAGTAATCTGGGATTAGTATATTATTCAAATATGAAGGTTTTATTTTACCTAATACTGATATATTTTGTACTATATAGAAACATGATCATAAGACGTAAAATTTCTTTTGTTGAAAGGCTTCTACTAATCTCACTTATAAACATGATTATAAATTTGTTCTCAATCTTTATAAAATGAGAGAAATTTTCTTAAAGGTAAACCTCCTACCAAGTACTAATCATGTTCTTTCTCTAGATTATATCTCACAACGATTAGAAAACAATTTTAATCTAATTACGTGATCCATTCTTCTAATACCAAAAAAATTAATAGCCCAGTGTTTTTGTCAGTGAACAAAAGCAAAGTGACATTTTAAGGTCTGATGGACACAAGGAAATGAACTATAACTATCTAATCTTTTTTTTTTTACTTAATCACTTCACAGCCTGATCTCAGCCCCCTTCCTTCTCTCTTCCCATGCTCATGCTTCCCTCCCCCCATTCCTCTCTCTCCTTCTTCTCAGAGAAGAGGAGGCCCCCAAGGGGTACCAACCTACCCTAGCATCTCAAGTCAGGGTAAGACTAACTATGGGCATCCTCTCCCACTGATAGGATCTCCCACAAAGGACCCTAGCTAGAAGAAGGGGACAGAGTCAGAGACAGCCTCTACTCACATTGGTATAAGACCCACATGTTGACCAAGCTGCACATCTGCTACATATATGTAGGGCATCTAGTTCCAGCCCATGCACGCTCTTCATGCCCCCATGGGCCCAAGTTAGTTTACCCTGTAGGTCTTCCTACCAATCTTTAATGTGAAAGTTCTTTTTTTCCTGCTTTTCAATACTTAAAGGTAAAAATTAGTATTTGAAATACAAAAGATTTTACAAAGCTGTCCGGGAGATAGAGAAAGTTTCACAGTTTATCTAAAATCACACCCCATGCTAAAGTTCAATGCTTTGAATTGAGGCTCAGAAAAGGAAAGGACTTTGAGCTTTGTGTTGTAAATAGAAAGAAGTCGTGATCTTTTTCTGCTTTTCATGCTGAACTCATTAATGGATTGTATGCATGTAAGAGTTGTGCCAGAATATATATTTCACCAATTAATGAGCCAATCAAATGTCTTTTGCTTATATCACATTTCAATTAATCTGTATACTCAAGCACAAATTACCTTTATAGTGATGAACATGTCTGCTCTCTTCACAATGCCAGCAGCAATCTTGCTTTGAATAGCCTGTCCTACATTCTTTTCAGTTTGGTACACATATGCAGTATCAATATGACGGAACCCGGCCTCAATAGCTAAATTTATAGCCTCCAGTGGCTTGTTTTCAGGAACCTGAAGGAAAAAAAATAGTATTTGAAGACACATGATAAAAGAGGTAGCTCAAGTGGATCTGATAGGCAATTCTCTACAGTAATAGGGCCTATATATGCCTGTCATTCTCACACCATTTTACTGCTTCATAAGTGGCTGGTTTCCTGACCACTCTAATTCCACCTCCTGCAAAACTTACCAGAAACTACAAACAGTAATTGTAGAGATCACAGGCACAAAGGTGATTTCAGGAGACTCATCATTTCCCCCACATCTTTGGTTAGTTGAACATTTGGGGTAACAAGTCTCACCTTACTTTAACTGGGTCTTTCCAGGGTAGTAATCAGAATTTCAAATCCCATAATCTTTTTATATCCGTGCAATAATGGTCAATCATTTGCAATGAAGGTCCTCAAATAGACCTCAAATTCAGTTATTTTTCTGGAAAAGCTTACAGGACAAGTATACAGGAGTAGCTCTATTATAATTTAAATAGTGGCATTACAAGTACAATGAACACAGGATAAGTTTGCTTGGAACAAAACAGAGAAGAAATACAAGTTTGGTGCAGCATTATAAGTCTTCTCCCAGTGAAGACTCCTAGGAAATACTGAGTTCTGTTCTGTATCAAATTGTAACAATATGTGGTTAATCTCATCTGTATGGAAAGCTGTTTCTTCTTCAGTTTGTAAAGGATAATTCATATTGGGTTGTCAGCCCTTAAAGCAATAATTACTTTATTTAGTGAAGATATA
>NW_026589956.1:0-934 GCF_907164565.1 Psammomys obesus | reverse complement strand
TTAATAGGGGGGCAAAACCCTGGAATTTAGAGCTAAGCAGAAGAACCCTGCAACTAGCATCAAATCAAGGAAGTTGATGTGTTTCTGGACTGGTGACTGATCTCTTTTCCCAAGCAAAGAAACACTGAAATCTGACCTTAATACAGAACAAAATCACACTATCTTCTATCTTGTGCCTAGAATAGCTCTAGTCTAAAGAAACAGAACCAGATGAGTCCCACAGTGTCACCTAGGAAGTGGGTGACCTGACAGCTTTATCTCCTCCACTCACCCTTAGTCTGTTTTCTCTTGGACCCCCTACCACAACCCCACTGTTCTTACCTCTTCAGGTTTATACGTGCCAAAGCCCAGTGCAGGAATGAAGTGGCCATCATTTAGTTTCACACGTTGCTGTTTGGAACTCATTGCTTATCACTCTTCTGAGTAAGCAGGTTCTGATGTTTCAGCCGCATTTGTGAACCTATAAATCAACTCTCTGGCTAATGGAGAACCAGATAACCATGCTTAGCCTTCTAATGGCTAAGCAGTGTTACTCTCTGATTAATGAATGCACAATACCTCTGCTTCTCTAATGGTTAACTACTGACATTATCTGCTTAACTATTAACCAATAGAAAAGGGAAGGTAGGAAATTTAAAGAACTACTTCACATGTGACTTGGTACCATTCAGTTACCAATTAATCAAAAGAAAATTCTGTAGAAAATAATTATATAGTCATAATTTATTTTGTAAAATTTCTCTTTGTAAATGTATAAATTAATGCCAGCTATTGCAAGAGGTTACATGAAGAATCACTGATTGTTTCCTAGATAGAAACCTAATCCTTTGTGGTTATGGCGATGTCCCAAGTCTCCCCGTGTCTCAAACTCAGCAGCACTTTTAGTTCTTGTGCTCATAAAAGAGAAGACATCATCACAGCACAACAATTGAGC
>NW_026589955.1:1744-3219 GCF_907164565.1 Psammomys obesus | reverse complement strand
TTAGAACAGGGCCTGTCCCATCTGTCTCCAAGCCATAATCTCCTAGGAGAATGCATGATAAAGGAGGGAAACCTGGTACAGCAAAAGCAAAACTTCCTTCTGCCCATTTGGGCAAAACTCTGAAGGCAACTGTGACAAGAAAAAGCTGTGCAAATGGCACATACAAGCTTCCTTCGGCCAGTTAGCTGTACCACTAAGTTAACAGGACACAATTAAGTGTTCTTCCTTTAACAATAACGTAATGTTGTCTGCACACCTGTAATTAAATATAATAGCCATAGTCGCTTTCTATACTCATTAAGCATGATTCAGAGTGATTTATGTGTCTTATCTCACCTTCACAACCATCCTACATGACAGAAAGCCACGCTCAGAGAGCTGAATGGTTCTTCCACTGATTAAAAGGGGGAGATGTGTAACTGAACTGCTGTCTGCCAAAACCCAGAGTTCAGGCCTTTATGCAACAGTATTTTCAATAACAAATAACTTTATAAATAAAAGGGCTCCTGTTTTACACTCTAGAACTGCAGTTTAGAAGAAGTAGACAACAAGTTCAAATCCGCCAAGGCAGTGGGGACTACAGAGCTGGAAAATGCCTCAGGAGCATCTTGTAAGCATGAGAAGAAACACTGTTCAGAAAGAAGCAGTCATCCTGACTTCATTGGAAAAATAGTGGTGGCTTAGAAGGCAATCGCACAAACTCACATTGTTACAAGAAGGGAGTGCATCTTGCTTAGATGGACAAACATGATAGCTCCCACATCAGATTTATTGAATCCAACAATGGTCTAGTCACTTTCAAAGTACAAATAAAAGAGATATGACAAAAATAACTACAGTAACAATGAATAGTTGTTTTTGAGCTAAAAAATGAGTTAAAGAATTGGTGAAATAATAAACCTCATGTTAAAAATGAAACAATTATACACTATTAGGGAGAACTATAAAATGTCAATACAATAATTTTCCTTTATATACTCTGATTCAAGGAATAAAATATAACCCTTTGGAAATATAATACTAAATGTTTACCCTAGGTATATAAATATGACTGTCAGGCCATGTATGAACAAGCACTTTGCCTGCAGTTGCCTGAAACAGATGATCATATAGCATGCACACATACTAAAGACAACCACATCTTCATTCATTTGGATCAGATGGAAATTTTTTTTCTCAATTAACTGGATTTATTATGATGGAAACTTTCATGGGTATATATCTTGACTGCTGTTGTCATTAAAGGCCATAAGGAGAGATTTACAGCAGAAATTTGTGTCCATACTCTCAGACAGGATCATAAAATCAGAAGGTCTGCTGTGTAAGTCCAGCCCATGACATGCAGCCATTCCAGTCATGGTCTCTCTTCTATTTTTCTCATGGCTACAATGAATTGTGACCGAGGCATTGCAAATTGCTACCAAGGCATAATCAGTGTTGTTAATGGAGAAGAGTTTTTTCAGAAGTTGTCATCA
>NW_026589955.1:0-1734 GCF_907164565.1 Psammomys obesus | reverse complement strand
GTGCTGACTGATCACCACATTTTAAGTGCCTTAAGAACATTCCACAGTTGAGTTCTAGCTCTGAAACTCTACAGTGACAATACCAAAACTCCTAAGCAAGACTACATCATTCTTGTTCTATTTTTTCCAGGACTATCAATTTGTAATTACTCTGCTTCATAGCTTATTCATTTCATATTTTCTTACTGTAAATGCATCAACTTAAAGCTAATATTATAGCAGATAAATGTTTGGCAAGACTTTTAAGAACAATCATAAGCATAATAAAAGAATATTTATCTTAATATATGTGCATTTCTCTAATAACCCCTATTATGGATGGTAATAATACAATTTCTTTAAAAGACTGAAAAGTCCCAATTTTACTTCTCTGTAGACCAGGCTGTGCCTCCTGAGTGCTGGGACTCAACAAGTGTGTCCCAGCTTTTACAACCTGAGATGACAGTACACAGGACTTGGGAAATACTGCATGGTGGTTGAACTCTGGGTCCTAATTGCAGCTTGCCATTCTTGATCTTTGGAAAGGAAGAGATTTGGGCAAGCATTCCTGAAATCCAAGATGGTAGCATTCTTCTAAACATAACATCACCGAGTGTCTTCCATGGCCAAGCTTGCTGCTGAGCATACCCAGGGATCATTTGACTTAACTGTTATGACAGCTCTGCATGTGGAAACCACTACTATGCTTACTTTACATATGAGAAATGTAGACTCAGATCAGTCAGTCACTCCATCAGGGCTCCATAGCCAGTAATACATTTCCAGGATTCAAATGTTAGCATGGTTTGGGTACTCATACCTTGTCATTTGGCCCAGTGGTCCCAAAACCAATTGAAGTAAACAACCTTGCACTGCACATGCAAGTTGTTCTCTATGCAGATACACTGACATACATATTGTAGGCAAAAATGTATTCTGCTTCTTGGGTGGTTTGGACATGATTCTCTCCTAAGGATGTGCATTTAAGTTCCTCTCCATTTTTTAGGTGATCTCTTCCTTTTCTTCTGAAACATTCTTCCTGTGAAGCTGGGCAGATGGAGGAATGAACTGCTGTAAGAGCACTGGAACTACTTGACTTCACTATTCAAGACAATCATATGCCAGAGTCTTTAAATGACCCCCAGACAGGAAGGTCCTGATTAGCAAAGGGAGAAAGACAAAGAATTTTCTTGGCTGTGTTTTGTAGCTTCCATTAGCTTAACGTCATCAAGAACAATTCAGGACCTGAATTATTTCTTTCTCTGCTTGACTTCTTGCTTTTGGCATGCTGTCAGAAAGCATGAAGACATGTTTCCACCTCATCTATTCCTAAGCAAGGAGACAGATAGTGTATAGTCTGTATCAGGGAGCAATAGTGCTTATTGCTTGAGAGAGGACATTCAAATCCTGTATCTGACACTGCTGGGCTGTGTCCTTGAGAACACCACTTAATCAAAGGCCCATCTTTCTTCTTCTGCCAGGTATAGGTACTGAGGCTGCCTCCCTGTGATGACTGTGGTCAGGGTGCCATTAGACAAGCAGGGGCAGCACTTAAAGCCCTGCACAGCCTTGTGCCTCAGCTTGCTTTGACAAAATTTATGGTGTCATGGTGGTGTTCTGCCACATGGTAACACACCCTTGAGTTCTCTTCTTAGACATATGTACCAGTCAAAAGCTCAGAGAAGCCAAATTGAATCAATCAGCTTGGAGGAGGAGTTTGAGCCAGAATAGCTGAGTTGAACCAGTCATCAAGAG
>NW_026589954.1:0-3129 GCF_907164565.1 Psammomys obesus | reverse complement strand
TAGTTTGGCTAAGGGTTTGTCTATCTTGTTGATTTTCTCAAAGAACTCCCTTTTTGTTTCATTGATTCTTTGGATAATTTTATTTGTTTCTAATTGATTGATTTCTGCCCTTACTTTGATTATTTCCAGCCTTCTGCTCCTCTTGGGTGTATCTGCTTCTTTTTTTTCTAGGTTTTTCAGTTGGGCCATTAAGTTGTTTGTATGTGATGTTACGGATTTCTTCTTGTAGGCACTTAGTGCTATAAATTTTCCTCTGAGCACTGCTTTCAATGTGTCCCATAAATTTGGGTATGTTGTGTCTTCATTTTCATTGAATTCTAGAAAGTCTTTAATTTCTTTCTTTATTTCTTCCTTGACCCAGCTGTCATTGAGTAGTAAGTTGTTCAGTTTCCATGTGCGTGTCAGCTTTTTGTCGTTTCTGTTGTTGTTGATGTCCAGCTTTAGTCCATGGTGGTCAGATAGTATACAAGGAATTATTTCAATCCTTTTGTATCTGTTGAGGCTTGCTTTGTGACCAACTATATGGTCTATTTTGGAGAAGGTTCCATGTGGTGCTGAAAAGAAGGTGTACTCTTTTGAGTTTGGGTGAAAAGATCTGTAGACGTCTATTAGGTTCATTTGATTTAGGAATTCTGTGAGTGCTTTTATTTCCCTATTTGGTGTCTGTCTGGTTGATCTGTCCCTTGATGAGAGTGGGGTGTTGAAGTCTCCCACTATTAAGGTATTAGGATCAATGTATGATTTAAGCTTTAATATTGTTTCATTTATGAATGTAGGTGCTCTTGTATTTGGGGCATAGATATTCAAAATTGTGATGTCCTCTTGTTGGATTTTTCCTTTGATGAGAATATAGTGGCCCTCCTTATCTTTTTTGATTAACTTCGGATGAAAGTCTATTTTATTAGATACTAGGATGGCTACTCCAGCTTGTTTTCTGTAACCATTTGCTTGAAAAACATTTTTCCAGCCCTTTACTCTGAGGTAGTGTTTATCTTTGTTGCATAGGTGTGTTTCTTGGATGCAACAGAATGTTGGGTCCTGTTTCCGTAACCATTCTGTTAGCCTGTGTCTTTTTATTGGTGAGTTGAGTCCATTAATATTGATAGATAATATTGACCAATGCATGTTAGTTCCTTTTGTAATGGAGTTGATGATCTTACCTTGTTTCATTGCTTGTTTTCTTTTCATTTTTGTTGGGATATTATCTGTTTTCTTGGGTGAATTTGTTTTCGTTGGATTGGAGTTTTCCTTCTAGTATCTTCTGTAGGGTTGGTTTGCTGTATAGATATTGCGTAAATTTAGTTTTGTCATGGAATATTTTGTTTTCTCCATCTATGTTGATTGAAAGCTTTGCAGGGTATAGTAGTCAGGGTTGACATTTGTGATCTCTTAGAGTCTCCATGATGCTTGCCCAGGCCCTTCTGGCTTTCATAGTTTCTGATGAGAAGTCTGGTGTGATTCTGATAGGTCTACCTTCATATGTTACTTGGCCTTTTTCCCTTGCTGCTTTTAATATCTTTTCTTTGTTCTGTAGATTTAGTGTTTTGACTATGATGTGACGTGATGTGTTTCTTTTCTGGTCTAGTCTATTTGGTGTTCTGTAGGCCTCTTGTATATTTATGGACATCTCTTTCTTTAAGTTGGGAAAATTTTCTTCTATGATTTTCTTGAAAATATTTTCTGGACCTTGGAGCCTGGAGTCTTCTTTTTTCATCAATTCCTATTATTCTTAGATTTTGTCTTTTCATAGCATCCTTGATTTCTTGGATATTTTGTGATTGGAATTTTTCTGATTTTACTTTTTCTTTGAGAGAAGTATCAATTTCTGCAAGTGTGTCTTCAGCTCCAGAGATTCTCTCTTCCATCTCTTGTATTCTGTTGGTGATGCTTACTTTTGTGGTTCCTGATCTTTTCTCAAAGTTCTCCAGCTCAAGAGTTTTCTCATTTTGTGTTTTCTTTATTGATTCTAATTCTGTTTTCATGCCTTGCACCATTTCTTCCACGTGTTTGAATTTGGATTCCTGTCTCTCTACGATGGACTCTATTTCTTTGTTCATTTCCTTTTTGTATGCCACTAATATTTTCTCTACTTGTGCCTCTATTTGTTTGGCTATGTTTGCCTGTGTTTCTTTAAGGGTTTTGTCTATTTCTTCTTTCTTTATCTCCAATTGACTGGCCAACTCTTTGAAAGATTTGTTCATTTCCTCCTTATGAGCCTCAAATAATTGAGCAAGCATGGCTTTAAGGTCATTTTCCTGTGCTTCTGATGAATTGGAGTATCCATCGATTTTGGGGTTTGCTGGTGAAGTCATGATGTCCTGATTTATGTTGGAAGTGTTCTTTCGCCTACCCCTGGCCATTGGCTTATCTGAGACCTTCCCTGTTTGTTTTTGGATTCTGCCGATCAGACTGGTACTGTCTCTCTCTCAAGTCTGGAGAATTCTTCAGGAAGTTGAGAGAGGTCCCGTGTCCTTAGCGTGTGCTGAGGACTAGCTGTACCTGTGGGAGGAAAGTACGCAGGCGCAAACAGAGGCAAATGCAAGCGTGCGTGTGTGTGTATATGTGTGTGTGTGTGTGTGTGTAAGTGGGCGTGGGCGTGTGTCTCAAGGGACAGAGTGATGGCTAATGTTGAACCCTTGAGTGTGTGGGATGGGCTCTGCAATGTATATGTCGCAGGCGCTAGTGATGATCGCAGAGCAATTTCTGGCATTAACTGCCTTAACTCCTCAATTAGACCCACAGAGCAGGAACTTCAATGTTCCAAGTGCCCCTCTGTTTCCCAAAGTGGGTATATGGTTGGGAGGGGGTTCGATGCCTGGCTTCTGTTTTCGAAGGACCCAGGATCAGTGGAGCTGCAGATTCTCAAGGGTTCACTCACTTACAGACAGGTCACTTGGCAGAGATCGGGGTATCTGAGCTCTCTGCTCTCTGGTTTGGCCCTGCTTCTTTGATGTGCTCCGCCAGTTCCGTGCTGTTGTCACTGCCAGGTTATGATGTCTTGCTGCAGCTGGAGATTTCAGGGTGGTCATGTCAGTGGGAATCGGGGTAACCAGCCTTTCTGTTCTCTGGTTTGGCCCTGGTTAGTCTTAAACTGGAGGGCTGATGTGCCCCACCAGCTCAGTGCTGCTC
>NW_026589953.1:0-3650 GCF_907164565.1 Psammomys obesus | reverse complement strand
AGAATTTTTGGCTTGGGTCACCCGTGGACTTGTTTGGGGAAGAAGAGAAACAATCGTTTGATCTCCCGGTACTCTCCTTCATCGGACCTCCCACCTCCTTGCCACAGCCAGCTCACCAAGATTCTCAGCTCAGAGCTTACTGCAGGGGTCTGCAGCTGCTGAGGCGTGGCTCCTAGCCCCTTAGTTGTAACTGCCAGATGTAACTTCCTTGGAGTCCCAGACTCACGGGACCATCCTCCCAGGGTCCAAGGTCTGCTAGCCACCATATTGACTCTGCAGGATCTTTCAGTCACTGAGTAGAGAGGCTGGATACCCCGGTCCTTGCAGATGTGACCTGCTTGAGAGTGAGAGCACCCTTGATTATCTGCAGAGCCCAGATCTAGGGTCCTTCTAAACTAGAATCCAGGCACCAGACCAGTCCCACCCACACACCCACTGTGGGAAATAGAGGGTCTCTTGGGACATTGAAGCCCCTGCTCTGTGGGTCCAACTCAGGAGTTAAGGTGGATAATACTGTTAATTGCACCTTGACTATCACCAGCACCTGCTACATCTACAGCATATGCACAAGTAACACCCTAGAAGCCTTCAAGGCAGAGCCCCTCCCCCACACTCCAGAGTTCAACATTCTCTATCACTCTGTCCCTCGAGGCACACTTCCACTCACACTTCCACACACACTTCCACACACACACACACACACACACACACACACACACACACACACACACGTGTGTGTGCGTGTGTGCATGTGCCTGCATTTGCCCTTTTGCCCCAAGGTCTTTCCTACCACACGTACACAAAGCTAAAGCATCAATGCGCACACTGAGGCCAGAGGACCACTCTCAGCTTCCTAAAGAGTTCTCCAGATGCCGGACAGAGAGAGTCCCAGTCTAAACTCAAAATCCAGAAACAAACAGGGAAGGTTACAGATAAGCCAATAGCCAGGAATTGGAGAAAGAACACATCCAACATAAATCAGGATATCATGGCTTCACTAGCAACTCCAAAAATTGATGATACTGCAATTCATCAGAAGCACAGGAAAATGACTTTAAAGCTATGCTTACCCAATTATTTGAAGCTCATAAAGAGGAAACAAACAAATCTCTCAGATCAGTGGGCATACAAATTCAGACAGTTAAAGAGGAAATGAACAAATCTATCAAAGATTTGGCCAGTCAATTGGAGGCAAAGAAAGAGGAAATGAACAAAATTCTCAAAGAAACACAGGCAAATATAGCCAAACAAATAGAGGCAAAAGTAGAGATACAATTAGTGGCATATAGAGGGGAAATGAACAACAACAACAACAAAAAAAAATAGAGACCATCATAGAGAGACAGGAATCCACATTCAAACAGATGAAGGAAATGATGCAAGACATGAAAACAGAATTAGAATCAATAAAGAAAACACAAACTGAGAAAACCCTGTAGCTGGAGAACTTAGAGAAAAGATCCGGAACCACAAAGGTAAGCATCACTAACAGATGGAAGAGAGAATCTCTGGTGCTAAAGATACACTCACAGAAATTGATACTTCTCTCAAAGAAAAAGTAAAATAAAAAAAAATTCCAAACACAAAATATCCAAGAAATCAAGGATGCCAGAAAAAATGAAATCTAAGAATAATAGGAATTGATGAAAAAGAAGACTCCAGGCTCCAAGGTCCAGAAAATATTTTCAAGAAAATTATAGAGGAAATTTTATTTTCCCAACCTAAAGAAAAAGATGTCCATAAATATACAGAGGACTACAGAACACCAAATAGACTAGATCAGAAAAGAAACACAACACATCACATCGTAGTCAAAACACTAAATCTACAGAACAAAGAAAAAATGTGAAAAGCAGCAATAGAAAAAGGCCAAGTAACATATGAAGGTAGACCTATCAGAATCACACTGGATCTCTCATCAGAAACTATGAAAGCCAGAAGTGCCTGGGCAAATGTCATGCAGACTTTAGGAGACCACAGACGCCAACACAGACTACTATACCCTGAAAAGCTTTCAATCAATATAGATGGAGAAAACAAAATATTCCATGATAAAACTAAATTTAAGCAGTATCTACACAGGAAATCAGTCCTACAGAAGATACTAGAAAGAAAACTCCAATCCAATGAAAACAATGTCTCCCAAGAAAACATAGCATACAGATAATATCCCAACAAAAATTAAAAGAAAACAAGCAGTGAAGCAGTGTAAGACCACCAATTCCACAATAAAAGGAAATAAAGTTCATTGGTCACTATTATCTATCAACATCAATGGACTCAACTCACCAATAAAAAGACACAGACTAACAGAATGGGTGCAGAAACAGGATCCAACATTCTGCTGCATCCAAGAAATGCAACTTTGCAACAAAGATAAACACTACTTCAGAGTAAAGGGCTGGAAAAATGTCTTTCAAGCAAACAGACCCAGAAAACAAGCTGGGGTAGCTACCCTAATATCTAATAAAATAGACTTTCCACCAAAATTAATCAAAAATGATGAGGAAGGACAATACATTCTCATCAAAGGAAAAATCCACCAAGAGAACATCACAATTCTGAACATCCATGCCCCAAATAAAAGAGAGCCTGCATTCATAAATGAAACATTATTAAAACTTAAATCACACTTCAATCCCAAAACCTTAATAGTGGGGGACATCAACACCCCACTTTCACCAAGGGACACATCATCTAGACAGAAGCTAAATAGGTAAATAAAGGCACTTACAGGAGGTCCTAAATCAAATGGACCTAATAGATGTCTACAGAACTTTCCACCCAAACACAGAAGAGTATACCTTCTTTTCAGCACCTCATGGAACCTTCTCTAAAATATACCATATAGTTGGTCACAAAGCAAGCCTCAACAGATACAAGAAGATTTAAATAATCCCTTGTATTCTATCTGACCACCATGGACTAAAGCTGGACCTCAACAACAATGGAATTAGCAAAAACCGTACACACACACATGGAAACTGAATAACTAGCTATTCAATGACAACTAGGTTAAGGAAGAAATGAAGAAAGAAATTAAAGACTTCCTAGAATTCAACTTAAAATTTTGATGTGTGTATTAAAATAAGCAATACACCAACACCTTCCAGAAACCATTGTCTTATATTTTGGTTGTGAACCTTTCCTTTCATGGATGAGCCATCTCTCCAGCCTGATACTGTTTTCTTAGTGGCAATACTTAACATGGACTCTCAGCAAATGTTAAGTACACCACACTGCCAACTGACATTGATGTAAAGGTAACTGCTAGAATTTTCTCAGTGTCCATGAGGGAGCTTCGCGATCGGTGACCTCATCCTCCTCTTCTCCACTTTGCCTCCATTTTCTCATTCTTTCTTCAATCATTAAAAAAAAAAATCATGCTTAGCTTTCATGCTCCAGCTGAGTGATACTGATCCAAGTAAAACTTTTTAATGGGTTCATAAGCTGCTATTTCTGTCTATTTATTAATTTGGACTTGGCAATTACTTTGCTTCACCTCCAAAGTACATGATTTAAAGAATTAAATGATTTCAAGTGATAATTATAGCCACAAATAGTAACTACTGGTAAATATGTAATGGCCTTGAAATTTCCAACTGCAGTCTCTTCATCCTGCCCTAATTAGACAGTCTCTGGAAAGTCTT
>NW_026589952.1:0-2742 GCF_907164565.1 Psammomys obesus | reverse complement strand
GGTTTTAGGTGTGATGGTGGTGGAGTAGCTGAGGTCAAGGAATGACAAGAAATACATTGGAGTGTGAAGCTGGACATCTAGGCGGATGATCAGTATCATGCTAATGTTCCCCAGCACAGTGATCAGGTATATCAGGAGAAACAGCAGAGAGGACCAGCTGGATCTCCCTGGAGTCTGTCTGCTCCATGAGGATGAAATCAGGCTTACTTGTGTGATTCCAGGGATTCATAGTGAATGACCCTAAATGATGAGAAATAAAGGGCAATGCTTAGGTTGTGTGATGGTACAGCATTTCCTGTGCATGTTTGTCACTGTACTTTCACAATTACAGTATAAAAGTACAAAGTGGCATTCAATTATGCTATCATAGTGATAATATGAGATATAATACCAAAAATGCTGCTAGTTCAAATAAATTTTTATGAATTTAATCGGCAAGAAATGTTGTCATGTATGTGCTCATACGATCCCCTCATTTTACACAGGACAAAAGATGCCAAAAATTCAGTTAATTTATGTGAACTCAACACAAGTTCACATTGGGTCTATGGTCATGTAAGACCCTGAAGACTTGATCACACTCTTAGTCCAAATCGAACGCCACTCATTCAATTAACAACGACAGAAAACAACTTTAATATGTTTCCTGCTTTTTTCAATATCAATTAATTCAACTGCATTTTACTGAACTTTAGATTACATCAAGAAAATAACAATTGATGTAGATGGATTATTTCCCATGTTATGCCAGGTTCACGGGACCCTCAGAGACCACCAGGAGACGACTCGATGCAATTGCAAGAGAGCTTTATTACGAGAGCGATCGAACTCGGGACCCAAGTCTCACTGGCGCAGCAGTAGAGAAGTGGGACCCCGAGCTCTGAGTGAACAGGATTTTTAAAGGGAAAGTCTGTGAGCAGGGGGTTTCCATGGCAGCAAGCAGGGGGGCACAAGCCTTGGCGTTACAGAATTGGGTGAAGTTTAGCAGGGCGGGGTGACCTTTTCTGAGGCACAGAATCACAATGGCTAAGGCATATAATCACAATGGCTATTTTTCTAAACCATATCTGAAGCATTGGGGAGAATTTTCCCACCGATTCTCAACCAATTCCCATTAATTATTGCCAGGGAGTTTGTCTCTATTTTCTATGAAGCATTTATTCTGTTATATTTCCTGGAGGCTGTTGCTAGGAAAGTTAACTTTGTTTTCTGCCAGGTGTACATTCTGTGATATTTCCTGGTACCTGAATTCAGTTCCCAGTCAAGATCTTTATTTCAAAATGGAGTTATATTCAGGCTATCTTAAGCTCTTCACCAACAAATTTTAACTAAAATAATTCTAGCAAAATATGAATTATCGCTAAGGTAACCTCTCTCTACCAACTCTAAGCTTGCCACAATTCAATGGTACTTTTATAAGTGTCAAATGATAAATAATAAAATATAATTTTTATTTTAATTTTTCAGTCTTCAGTTTTTTTAAAAAATACTTACTTTTAGTGCCAAAGCTGGTAGAAAAAAAATTAAACGGAAAGTATTTCCAATATCATATGTTCAAAAATATTCAACTCCCAAATATTCTCACAATTGAAATAGAAAATTTACTTAAGGATTTGTATACCTCAGTCATAGATCTTGTGCTTTCTTTTGATATTTTTTTTTGATATTTTATGTACTCATTTTAAAAAGAATCAGAGGTTAATTAAATTATTTTTGGACTTTCCTATGGTCTTTCTCAAAATAAATTTTAAAAGAAATTAAGGTTCAAATTTATTCCACGGTAAGTGCGAATACAAGGAGAAGAGTCTGTGCTGTTCTCTTGACTTCATTTCTCCTGGACTTACTTATTATGCAAAATCATGAGTATTATGTAACATGGTCATTCTCAGGAGGAAATTTCTAAGCCAGATTTCTGGCAAGTTTTCAAAGACTGAGAACTAATTTAGCAAAGGTTCTGCTTATTCCTGGGAGCCCTACAAAGAAAAAAACCTAATAACTGTGTTATTTTTCTGATGCACTACATTATTCATATAATCATTAATTTAATAAGTTTATGAAGTATAATATCTATATGTCATTCTACCCTCATTAGGACATTCTTAAATAGTATGGATAGCAGGAAAATTTATTTATAATTTGAAAGTGTTCATTTTGTTAGTGAAACCATGATTATAGAATAGTAATGATCAGGAAAAAAAATTAAAGAAACCTTTCTGTTACAGTTAAATTATGTTAAGTAAAAGCAGGAAAATGTGTGGCCCTATACTCAGTGGTAAGTATGGCTCTCACCTCTCATCCAAGAACTTCCCTTCTCAGAAGAAAGTTACCATTACAGGAAATCACAACCAATCAAATTACATAGTTCAGGAGCACAGTCCCAACTGATATATTTACAAAAGAAGTTCAGCCGTTAAGGCTCAGGGATCATTTTAGAAGAAAGGGCAATAATTTTGGGAGAGGATTTGCTGTGAAGTAGTATCTCCTTGATGTCAGAAACTACACATTCAGCTTCTGCTTAAGCATCACTGAATGGGACAACAGCAACAGACATTCTATAGTGGATAGGGAAAGCCATACCACTCTGTGACATGTCCCTAAGGACTGAAAAAGACACATTATAGACATTCGATCAGCATGTCAATATTGATCTATTGACAACACCTAGGAAATGAAAAAGGAATCTAAATGTTCATCAACTGATGGGTGGATAACAAAAATGTGATACATATTCACAATGGGATA
>NW_026589951.1:0-12718 GCF_907164565.1 Psammomys obesus | reverse complement strand
CCCTGAGGCCAGACAAGGCAGTCTAGCTAGGGGAACAAGACAAAAAGTCAGGCAACAAAGTCAGAGACAATCCCACTCCAATTGCTAGCGTTACCACATGAAGAAAAAGCTGCACATCTCTACATATGTGTAGGGGGTCCAGGTCAAGTCCATGGAAGCTCTTTGATTGTTGGTTCAGTCTCTATAAGCCGCATTAGGCACAGGAGTCTTCTAAAAGTCTCCCTGAGCTCTGCCTATCCTTTGGCTGTGGGTCTCTGCATTTGTTTCCATAAGCTGCTGGATAAAGTATAAAAGAAAACAGTCATGCTAGGTTTCTGTCTGCAACCAGAACAGAGTATCATTAACAGAGTCAAGGTTTGGCTCTCCCCCATGAGGTGGGTCTCAAGTTGGTCCATTTACACAATGGAATACATTTTAATATCTTTTACTAACAAAGATATTGTGAAATTTGCAGGCAAATGGATGGAGCTACAAAAGCTCATCCTGAGTGAGGTAACCCAGGTCAGGAACAGGTACATTGTATGTGCTCACTTATAAGTGGATATTATCCACAAAATTCAGGTAAGCATTCTGCAATCCACAGACTCAAAGAAGCCAGGTAAGGCAAAGGGAGGATGCTGGAATCTCACTCAAAAAGGTGTATAATATAGACATTGGAAGTAGATGAAATGAGGAAGTTGGTGGGAGAAGGGTGGGGAGGGTAAAATGGATGGGAATAAGGTGAGGAGAGAGTAGTGTTAGGGCCTGTGGAGGAGGGCTTGGAGAGAGAACAGAAATTGGTGGTGAAGTCTCTATGGTTTAGGGGTGGCTCCCAGGACTCTGGAGGGTGACCCTACCTGAGACATCTAACAGTGGAGGGTTTGGAGGCTGAAGTCATCATCTTCTTTAGTCAGGTGGGACTTTCAGGGGTTGGAGGAGGCAGCAAACCACCCATGAAGCTTTTAACCCAAAATTTGTCTTGTGTACAAGATGTGTATGAATGAGAATGGAGCATAGATTGAGGGAATGGCAAAACAAAGACTTTACCTGGGACCCATTTGATTGTTGGTTTGTTTGACATTTAACTGTAACATACCAGTGAGAATCTTCAACTATTCTCTTCTTGGGATATGCATGGTATTTATGTGCAATTGCATTTTTGTGAGTCATGTAAAGAAACCTCCTGCCTTGCAGGAGTGGGTGTCTATGATCATCTGTTGTCTACGCTGGCTGCTTGTAGGCTAACTTTTCCCATTGCAGTTGTGTTCTGTCTCCTCTCCCACCTCTCTTGTAAGCCTGTAGATATCTGGATTTTTCGTTTTCTCTGAGAGAACGGTAGAGTCTTACGTTACTCTTTCTAAACACTGTTTTCAGACTTGATTGTGGTCAGTTTATTGACTGTATATTGATATCTTATAATAACACTATTTTATACAATGTTAAATATTCCATACATTGTTCACTTTCCCTTTTTTTGAGATGGTCTCTCCAGACACCAGTTAGAATATTCTGTGGGTTAGTAGAGGCCAGTTTTCTATCTGTTATCACTAACCTCAAAATCCTAATCAAAGATCAAGAGAAGAGTATTTGCTCTGTTGCTGTCTGCCACAGTAGAACCACCTTCCTCTCAGGGTTTCTGACACACTTAGGATGTGGTTTTCACACTGTCTCGTCTCGCACAGTAATACATAGCCGTATCCTCATTCTTGAGGCTGTTGATCTGCAGATAGGCAGTGCTGACAGAGGTGTCCAAAGAGAAGACAAACCGCCCTTTGAAGTCTTCGGCATATGTTGGGTTTCCATTATAAGTGTTGATAGCACCCATCCACTCCAGGCCCTTTCCTGGTGCCTGCTTCACCCAGTTCATGCCATAGTTTGTGAAAGTGTAGCCAGATGCCTTGCAGGAGATCCTCACTGACTCTCCAGGCTTCTTCAGCTCAGACCCAGACTGCACCAACTGAACCTGGCCTTGGACACCTGGGGAGAGAACACAGGAAGGTTAGATTTCTTGGGATTACCTCAGTTTCCTTTGAAGCTCTTGCCTCCGATGTCTTACTTTGGACAGCTGCCATCAAGAAGAGGAATTTCCACACCCAATACATGATGTATGATGTGTGGAGTCTGTGATCCTTGACACTAACCAAGCACTCCTTTGCTGGTATATGAGGAGACCCTCACTTTTCTACTCCAAAATCTTCTACAGATTTGCATAAGGCTGTGCTCACTAACTCATAATGAGCTAAACCGGATATACAAATTGACATATGAGGATTTCTGACCATAGAGGGCTGAGCCTTTGCCTTTAGTATCTGGTATTCATGTCTTCTGGCTGGTTGTTATTTCCTAAGGTCTATGTTTGAGCTGGGTCTGCAGAGTGATTTTTCTCAACCATGCACCTCACAGCTTCAGTGCTTACCCTGAACTTTATATGTGTAACAGGGCATCAGTGGCCTACGATAACCACTCATAAGGTGGCTGTCCTGCTCTGTGCTCAGAATCAATGACTCCATCTTTATAGTTGAGACTGCCCTCTGCATCAGTACTTCCTGGCTTATTGCCTCTAAATTGGAGCTGGTCCTCAACTCTTAGGGTCCTCTTCACTTCCATATCAGTGTATGATATTTCTTGGTGAAATTTACTGTAAAATTAAAATACATTTCTATTTAAAATGTGTGATCTCCATTTATGTAAGTCACGTAGTAAATGTTGTAACTATGAAATGGTGCAAGGGGGTACATGAGGAGGATTGGGGTGAATAATATATTTAGAATAATATGATATTAAATTGTCATTGCAGTAAAAATCCTGAAGCAAATGTTATAACAAGAACATTTTAGAGAGCTGGTGAAATAGATCAGTGGTTAAACACATGCACTGCTTTCCAAAGGACCTCAGTGGGATTCCTAGCAACCAACTCAAAACTACCTATAACTGCAGCTCCTCAGGGAGACAAATGGTTCAGCTTCTTTGGACACCTTCACCAATGTGCACATGCCCACACAGCTGATCTACCAGGAGCATTTAGATGTAGCCCTTGTCAACTATTGCAGCAATGGGGCAGGCATGGTTGTGGGTGAGCAGGACCCTCTCCTGTGGAAGATGCTACAATTTCCCTGTGATTGAACTTTTCTGAGTGGGCACAGATGTGTCACAAGCAGTGACATAATTTAGGGTGATGGTCTTGGGTTCGTCTCCCCATGGCTCACACAGGACATGAGATGGTTTTTGTGTCTCTGTTGTCCTCTGTGATTCTACCTGTTCTTTCCACTGATATATTCACTTTACCATCCATAGGTTCATTTGTCTCGATGGAAAGCCTTAGTTCTCATTTCATTCCATCTGTTTTCATGCTCAATTTTTGTGTGAAATTCATATGAGTAACAATTTAGTTAGAGAGTACCCTGAAATTTACAGCATTCACAATGTTGGAAATGCATTTCTTAGCTCTTTCTGTGTTTTATCATTGTCTCAAACTTATAGAATATAACACATCCCATATTTACATTCCATGTTCACATTCCATGTCCCCAGGTCCTCCTTTTCTACCAATTTCCATAGACTTATATAGCCTTGAATTTTATGGGGATGAAGCATGACATATGAGGAAACATTCTATCCTTTTATTAACTGTTTAAAACTTTTCTTATATTAATTACAGTTAATTCTCTTTGTATCCCAGCTGTAGCCACCTCCCTAGTTCCCTCCCAATCCCAACCTCCCCTCCTCATCTCCTCCCATGCCCCACTCCAAGTCCACTGATAGGGGATGTCCTCCTCCCCTTCCATCTGACCCTAGCTTATTAGGTCTCACCAGGACTGGCTGCATTGTCCTCCTCTGTGGCCTGGCAAGGCTGCTTGCCCCTAACGGGTGGTCAAAGAGGCAGCCACTGAGCTCATGTCAGAGACAGTCCCTGTTCCCCTTACTAGGGTATGCACTTGGATACTTAGCTGCCATGGGCTACATCTGGGTTCAAGGTTATCTCCATGATTGGTCCTGGGTTGGAGTATCAGACTCAGAAAAGACTTCTGGCTGGGCTTTTGTTATTTCACTTTTAATCTCCTGTGGATTCATCCACATTGTAGCATAGAAAGCATTGCATGAATGTCAAATGTTGAGATCACAACATGGCACTTTTTGGAAATAGTTGGCATGTTCAGTCATTCAACATTTGATGATTTCTGTGGTAGAGTATCATAGATTATGAGGGACTGACTATCTATGCAAATATTCTTGTAAGAGTTTGAACTTCCATATTTATGGTACACCACAAGAAGGGTAATTGATGGATCACACACTATCTCTGCATTGAGTATTGACACCCTTTGTGCAAGTGTGTTCTCCCTCTTTGTGTGTGTTGTTTTAAGTATTGTGGCTGTGTGCACGTGTGCACACAAGTGAGTATGCTTGTGTGTATAGACACATATAGGAACTAACATTGGACCTTGCCTGTTGTTCACCCACCACCTGAAAACATGTCTTTGATACAGGGTTTCTAACTGAACATGAAGTTCTTCCATGAGGCCTAACCATCATGCCAAAAAGCTTCAATGATCCATATGTCTGCCAACCGGTGCTGGAATTATGAATATCCACAGCCATTCCAAGCTTGCTGCATGAAATCTGGGTTCCAAAATCAGTGTCTCTTGCTTGCAAAATAAATGTTTTACCTATTGTATTGTCTTCCCTCCTTTTCTTTTTCTTTTTTTCTTTTCTTTTCCTTTCCTTTTCTCTTCCTTCCTTCCATTTCTTTCTTTCTTTTCTTTCTTTCTTCAGATTTTTTTCTTTTTTCTTTCTTTATTAATTACACTTTATTCACTTTGTATCCCGCCCATAGTTCCCTCACTCCTCCTGTCCCAATCCCTCCCTTCCTCCACCCCCTGCATGCCTGCACTCCCCAAGTCCACTGATAGGGGAGGACTTCTTTTCCTTTCTTCTGATGCTAGTCAATTAGGTCTCATCAAGAGTGGCTGCATTGTCTTCTTCTGTGGCCTGGGAACGCTGCTTCCCCCTCAGGGGGAGATAATTAAAGAGCAGGCCAATCAGATCATGTCAGAGACAGTCCCTGTTCCTATCACAATGAATTCCACTTGGATACTGAACTGCCATGGGCTACATCTGTGCAGGGGTCTTAGGTTATCTCCATGCATAGTCCTTGGTTGGAATAGCCGTCTCAGGAAAGACATCTGTGCTCACATTTTTTGGTTCTGTTGCTCTCCTTGTGGAGTTCCTGTCCTCTCCAGATCTTACAGTTTCCCACTTCTTTCCTAATATTCCCTGCACTCTGCCCAAAGGTAGCCCATAAGTCTCAGCATCTACATTGATAGCCTGCAGGGCAGAGCTTTTCAGAGGTCCTCTGTGTCAGGCTCCTGACTTGTTCCCTCTTTTCTCCTTCTTCTGATGTCCAGCCTCTTTGCCTTTCTGGAATTGAGCATTTTAGCAAGAGTCCTCCCTCTTAATTAGTTTCTTTAGGTGTACAGATTTTAGTAGGTTTATCCTATATTATATGTCTATATGAGTGAGTATATACCGTTTGCATCTTTCTGCTTCTGGGATAGCTCACTCAGGATGATCTTTTTCAGATCCCAGCATTTACCTGCAAATTTCATGATTTCCTTGTTTTTATTGCTGAGTAATATTCCATTGTGTAGATATACCACAATTTGTGTATCCATTCCTCCACTGAGGGGCATTTGGGTTGTTTCCAGCTTCTGGCTATTACAAATAAAGCTGCTACAAACATGGTTGAGCAAATGTCATTATTGTGTACTTGAGGAACTTTTGGATACATGCCTAAGAGTGGTATAGCTGGCTCTTGAGGAAGCACTATTCCTAGTTGTCTGAGAAAGCACCAGATTGCATTCCAGAGTGGTTATACAAGTTTACATTCCCACCAGCAGTGGAGAAGTGTTCCTCTTTCTCCACAACCTCTCCAGCATGTGTTGTCTCTTGAGTTTTTTATCTTAGCCATTCTGATGAATGTAAGGTGAAATCTTAGGTTCGTTTTGATTTGCATTTCCCTGATGGTTAATGAGGCTGAGCATTTCTTTAAGAGTTTCTCTGCTGTTCGATATTCCTCCGCAGAGAATTCTCTGTTTAGGTCTGTATCCCATTTTTTAATTGGATTACTTGATTTTTTGCTGTTTAACTTCTTCAGTTCTTTATATAAACTGAATATTAGCCCTCTGTCAGATATTAGATTGGTGAAGATCTTTTCCCAATGTACGCTGTCGTTTTGTTTTGAGGAGAGTGTCCTTTGCTTTACAGAAGCTTTTCAGTTTCATGAGGTCCCATTTATTGATTGTTGCTCTTAGACCCTGTGCTGTTGGTATTCTGTTCAGGAAGTTGTCTCCTGTGCCAATGAGTTCAAGCATATTCCCCACTTTTTCTTCTAGGCGGTTTAGTGTGTCTGGTTTTATGTTGAGGCTTTTGATCCACTTGGGCTTTAGTTTTTTGCAGGGTTATTAGTATGGATCTAGTTGCATTTTTCTGCATGTAGACTTCCCATTAGACCAGCACCATTGGTTGAAGATGCTGTCTTTTTTTCATTGAATGGATTTGGCATCTTTGTCAAAAATCAGTTGTTCATACGTATGTAGATTTATGTCAGGGTCATCTATTTGATTCCATTGATCCACCAGTCTGTTTCTATGCCAGTACCATGCAGATTTTAGTATTGTCGCTCTATAGTACAGCTTGAGATCAGGGATGGTGATACCTCCTGAAGATCTTTTACTGTAGAGATTTGTTTTTGCAATTCTGGGTTTCTTGTTGTTCCATATGAAGGTGAGAATTTTTCTTTCAAGGTCTGTAAAGAATTGTGTTGTTAATTTGATGCGAATTGCATTGAATCTGTAGATTGCTTTTGGTAAGATGGCCATTTTTACTATATTCATCCTGCCAAGCCATGAACATGGGAGATCTTTCCATCTTCTGATATCTTCTTCTAATTCTTTCTTCAGAGACTGGAAATTTTTTTCATACAAGTCTTTGACTTACTTGGTTAGGGTCACACCAAGGTACTTTATGTCATTTGTGGCTATTGTGAATGGTGTTGTTTCTCTAATTTCTTTCTCAGCCCTTTTGTCCTTTGTAAAGGGGAAGGCTACTAATTTTTTTGAGTTAATTTTGTATCCAGTCACTTTGCTGTAAGTGTTAATCAGCTGTAGGAGTTCCCTAGTAGAGTTTTTGGGGTCACTCATGTATACTATCATATCATCTGCAAACAGTGATACTTTGACTTCTTCCTTCCCAATTTGTATCCCCTTGATCTCCTTTAGTTGTCTTATTGCTCTGGCTAGGACTTCAAGAACAATGTTGAAGAGATATGGAGAGAGTGGACAGCCTTGCCTTGTCCCTGATTTCATATGGAATGATTTAAGTTTCTTTCCATTGAGTTTGATGTTGGCTATAGGCTTGCTGCATCTTGCCTTTACTATGTTCAGGTATGTGCCTTTTATCCCTGATCTCTCCAATACTTTAAACATGAATGGATATTGGATTTTGTCAAATGCTTTTTCAGCATCTAAGGAGATGATCATGTGGTTTTTCTCCTTCAGTTTGTTTATGTGGTGGATCACATTGATAGATTTCCATATATTGAACCACCCCTGCATGCCTGGGATGAAGCTTACTTGGTTGTAGTGGATGATGTCTTTGATATGTTCTTGGATTCGGTTCCTTCTGTTTCTATCTTGTGGAATAGTTTGAGGAGTATTGGTTTTACCTCTCCTTTGAAGGTCTGGTAGAATTCTGCGCTGAAACCATCTGGCCCTGGGCTTTTTTTGCATGGTATACTCTTGATGACAGCTTTCATTTCCTTAGGAGATATAAGACTATGTAATTGGTTTACGTGGTGTTGATTCAGCTTTGTCATGTAGAATTGGTCAAGAAAATTGTTCATTTCATTTATATTTTCCAGTTTTGTGACATATAGACTTTGGAAGTAAGAACTAATTATTGTTTGGATTTCTTCAGTATCTGTAGTTATGTCCCCTTTTTCATTTAGGATTTTGTTGATTTGGATAGTTTCTCTCTGCCTTTTCGTTTGGCTAAGGGTTTGTCTATCTTGTTGATTTTCTCAAAGAACCAGCTCTTGGTTTCATTGATTCTTTGAATTGTTTTATTTGTTTCTAATTGATTGATTTCAGCCCTGAGTTTGATTATTTCCAGTCGTCTGTTCTCTTTAGTGTGTCTGCTTCTTTCTTTTTTGAGGGCTTTTAATTGAGCCATTAAGTTGCTTGCATGAGTGTTTTGAATTTCTTTTTGAAGGCACTTAGTGCTATGAACTTTCCTCTTAGCACTGCTTTCATTGTGTCCCATAAGTTTGGGTATGTTGTGCCTTCATTTTCATTGACTTCTAGGAAGTCTTTAATTTCTTTCTTTATTTCTTGTCTGACCCAGCTGTCATTTTGAAGCAAGTTGTTCAGTTTCCATGTGTGTGTAGGCCTTTTGCTACTTTTGTCATTGAGGTCCAGTTTTAGTCCATGGTGATCAGATAGGATACAAGGGATAATTTCAATCTTCTTGTATCTGTTGAGGCTTGCTTTGTGACTAACTATATGGACTATTTTGGAGAAGGTTCCATGAGGTGCTGAGAAGAAGGTAAATTCTTTTGAGTTAGGGTGACAGGTTTTGTAGATGTCTGTGAGGTCCATTTGATTCATGACCTTTGTCAGATTTATTGTTTCTTTGTTTAATTTCTGTTTTGTTGACCTGTCTTTTTTTGAGATTGGTTGTTGAAGTCTCCCACTATTAATGTGTGGTGGTCTATATGTGGTTTAAGTTTTATTAAAGTTTCTTTTACAAATGTTGGTGCTCTTGCATTTGGGGCATAGATGTTCAGGATTGTGATATCTTCCTGGTGGATTTTTCCCTTGATGAGTATGAAGTGTCTTTCTCTATCTCTTTTGATTAATTTTGGTTGAAAATCTACTTTATTAGATATTAAAATGGCTACTCCTGCTTGCTTCTTGGGTCCATTTGCTTGGAAAACCGTCTTCCAGCCCTTTACTCTCAGGTAATGTCTATCTTTGTGATTTAGGTGTGTTTCTTGTATGTAACAGATTGTTGGGTCTTGTTTATGCATCCATTCTGTTAGTCTGTGCCTTTTTATTGGACAATTGAGTCCATTGATGTTCAGAGAGATTAATGAGCAGTGGCTGTTAGAACCTTTGATATTGATGTTGGCCACGGTAGTGTGTTTGTTTGTTTTGCTAATTTTGTTTTGCTGTAGTGAAGTCAGTTATTTCCTGTGATTTCTTGTAAGTAGTTAGTTTTCTTGGGTTGTATTTTTCTTTTGTTACAGTATCTTCTGTAATGCTGGATTTGTGTGTAGGTATTATTGTTGAAATTTGTTTTTGTCATTGAATATCTTGTTTTCTTCATCTATGAGGATTGAGAGTTTTACTGGGTACAGTAGCCTGGGCAGACACCTCTGTTCTCTTAGGTTCTGCATGATATCCGTCCAGGCTCTTCTGGCTTTCATAGTTTCTGTTGAGAAGTTAGGTGTGATTCTGATGGGTTTGCCATTATATGTTACTTGGCCTTTTTCCCTTGCAGCTTTTAGTAGTTTTTCTTTGTTTTGTATACTTACTGTTTTGATTATTATGTGACGGGAGGATTTTCTTTCTGGTTTAATTTATTAGGTTTTCTGTAGGCCTCTTGTATACTTACAGGTCTTTCCTTTAAGTTGGGGAAATTTTCTTCAATAATTTTGTTGGAAATAATTTTTGGGCCTTGGAGGAGGGAATCTTCTTTTTCCTCTATTCCTATATTCTTAGTTTTTGTATTTTTGTGTTGTCTTGGATTTCTTGGATGGTTTTTGTCAGGAATTTTTTAGATTTATTATTTTCTTTGACAGATACAACAATTTCTTCCATTGTATCTTCCACACCTGAGATTCTTTCTTCCATCTCTTGTAGTCTGTTGGTTATGCTTACCTCTGTAGTTCCTGTTTTCTTTCCTAAGTTCTCCCTCTCCATGATTTCCTCCGTTTGTGTTTTCTTTAATTCTTACAATTCTATCTTCAGGTCTTGAACCATTTTGTTGATTTCCTTCACCCATCTGACTGTATTATCCTGTTTTCCTTCAAATCCTTCAGCTGTTTGTTTGAACGTTCCTCTGTTTCTTTTATTTCTCAGTGATACAAACTGGCTGCATCTTCCTGTATTTCGTTAAGGATGACCATAATCTGTTTTATTATATATTCCCCTAATTCTTTACCTATTTTATTTACTTCCTTCATTAACCTATTCATAAGCGTAGATGTAAGGTCATATTCTTGAATTTCACTTATATTAGGGTGTCCAAGGCTACTTGCCCCTGGATAACTGAGTTGTGGGGATGCCATATTGTTTTGCCTTTTGTTGGTTGTGCTGTTTCGCTGGCCTCTACCCATCTCTCTGTCTCAGGTGTTGTCTGTTAATTTCTGGTTCCTGCTGAGTCATGGGGTAGGGAGAATCCATTTGGCGGGGTTCTGAAGTTCTCCTCTGCTTTTTGGGTATGGTCAACTGAATAGTGGTGCTTCTCAGGAATTGTAACAGTTCAGTTCAGGTGTACGGACCTGTATGGTAACTGTGGTATTCAGGAAGGCTCTCCTCTCATCAGGAGAGGTCCTGGTGATGGCTGCCCTGCTGCTGGGTTTCTTGCTCTGAATTTAGTGAGCAGCAGCTGTTGCTCTTAAGGTGTAGTTTTTGGGTGCAGCCCTCTTGAAGAACCAGGGATTCCCACAGTTTTGTCAGTCTAGCTAGGGATAACTGGTTGATCCTTGGTGCAGTATCTGAGGGCTGCTGTAATGGCTCTCTGGCTTTTTTAGTTCTGACGATACAGCTGTGTGCCCCAGTGTCCTGTTGGTACTCAATAATGGCGGGTGAGCACAGCGTTCCTGCCTGCAGTAGAAGTCTAAAGCCTAGAGTCTGTGTGAATCCAGAAAGTCTTTTGGTGCTGGGTGTCCTGAGCGTTAGACCTGATGATCCCCCCACTGTGGGGTTTCCTCATGACAGAGACACCCAGTCTTTGCTTTTGGGACAGCCTTTCTGTCTGTGATGGCGAGTAGAACCTGCAGGCACAGACTTACATGGCTCCACCTTTCTGGGGATTGGGTGCCTAGGTGTCTGCTGAAACTGGATAACTTTTTCAGAGACCTCTTTGGGGTGGTGGTATCAGCTGAGGGCTCTGATATTAGACTAGCTGTTTCCCTCCCTGTGGGTTTGCACAGGACAGTGAAACTCAGTCTCTGGTGCCCTGGGGCCCACAGTTCTATCTGAGGCAGCCAATCAGGTGTACAGGCAGGGCTCTGTGCTGGCACCTGGGTCCCCAGCTCTGGCTCTGGGCTGGCTCCTGGGGTGCCCGCAGAACCCGAGTCTTTTCTAGGGGATGTCTGGGTGACCTAAGTTTGGTCCCAATCGTTTCCTGCACTGTGGGATTATCTCTCCACTGGAAATTCCAGTCTCTGATGTCATGGGGCCACAGTTCATTCTGGGATAGTGACCAGAGCACTCTGGCCTGTGGCTCTGGGCTCGCTCTTTCTTTCGTTCTTTCTTTGTTTCTTTCTATCTTTCTTCTTTCTTTCTTTTCTTTCTTTCTTCCTTCCTTCCTTCCTTTATTCCTTCCTTCCTTCTTTCCTTTTCTTTCTTTCTTTCTCTTTCTCTCTTTCTTTCTTAATTTCTTCTTTCTTTCTCTCTCTTTCTTTCTTTCCTTTGTCTCTTTCTTTCTTCTTTCTTTCACTCACTCTCTTTCCTTCTTTCTTCTTTCTTTTCTTTCTTCCTTCCTTTTCTTTCTTCTTTCTTTTCTTTCTTTCTTTCATCCTTTCTTTTTCTTTTCTTTTTTCTTTCTTTCTTTCTTTCTTTCTTCCTTTCTTCTTTCTTTTCTTTCTTTCTTACTTTCTTTCTTCCTTCCTTCCTTTCTTTTCTTTTTTCTTTCTTTCTCTCTCTCTTTCTTTCCTTTATTTCTTAATTTCTTCTTTCTTTCTTTCCTTTGTCTCTTTCTTTCTTCTTTCTTTCTCTCTCTCTTTCCTTATTCCTTCCTTCCTTCCTTTTCTTTCATCTCTCTTTTCATTCTTTTCTTTTTTTCTTTCTTTCATCCTTCCTTCCTTCCTTCCTTCCTTTCTTTCTTTCTCTCTCTTTTTTTCTTTCTTTCTTTCTTTCTTTCTTTCTTTCTTTCTTTCTTTTCTTTCCTGTAATCTTGTATTGAACCCAGGACCCAAAATGTGCTAGTTAAATACTGTTTTACTGAGCTACATGAGCTTACCTCATTTGTCATCCCTGATGATCATAAAAACGTTTCAGCAGTGCCTTTCCTAAGGCTGTGTGGAAATAATATTATGAATAGAGAATACTTTAAACTACTGAATTCTATATTCAATAAACATATAGGCAGCATTTTATTAAATAGAAGCAAATTCCTTGTATATGATAATTTAAGTATTTTGGCTAGACCCCAAGAAATAAGATTGAAAGGTCATATATTAAATCCAATTAACTTTATCAATATGAGTTATTAATTATTTATAATTATAAATTTTTAACAATATTTACTAATTAATTATTAATTTATTATTGATTATTATTGCTAATTATTTTGTCAGTATCCCTTTAAGTTCATTAAAAAGTCTATTCATCTCAGATAGAATTCCAGTATCAGAACAAAGAATCAGTTACATTCAGATCTTAATTGTTAAACCAATGACTTATTGTACTTCTATACAGGCATGAGTGTGACCTGAAAAGAACTAGATTGCAAA
>NW_026589950.1:0-3852 GCF_907164565.1 Psammomys obesus | reverse complement strand
GTGTGTGTGTGTGTGTTTATAAATACATGACTGTGCAAGTTGTCAGTTAGAGAACATTTCAGGAGTTCGTTCTCTCCTTCCCCTTTGTTGACACAGGATTTCTGCTGTTTCTGCTGCTGTGCTGTACACACCATACTTCCCATTAGTTTGAGACCAAACTTCCTGTCACCCTCTTCCCTCTCTGGGTAGGCATGTTGGATTTCCATACACATTCTACGACCTGATGCATTTTATGCAGGTTTCAGGACTGAACTTAGGATGCCAGGATTGTGTATCAAGTGCCTTTATTTCTGATCTGTTTCAGGGACCTGGCAGTAGTTAAAGTTTAAGACAATTAAAAACACAAGGACATTAAACCACCTCTATTCTCCATGTTTCTCTGTAGGCTGAGGCTCTGATCAGACTAGCATGCAATGGTCCTCTTGCTCCACCATGTGCTGAGGAATACAGGTTATAGTTCTAAATCCCGCAATGTCAGAGACTCTGCAAAGGGGTTGTTCAATGATAACGAGCTTTATTAGACATGCTGGGGATATGCAGTATGCTTCTGTCATCTGTGAATCTGTTTGATTTTACAGTCTGTGTGAAAATTCTCCTGTCTTCTCTCTACCCTAGGTCCTACAGAGTTGAGATTCTCCTCAATTTGAATGGGACATAGATTACCTTTGTTTAGATTTGTGTGCAACTCTCTCTTTCTCTGTCTCTCTGTCTTCCTCCGTGCATATGAGAGAGAGAGAGAGAGAGAGATAACAGCTTATGTATGTTCCTCTTAGATTCCTGAGTTTGAGTTTATGTGCTTGCCACCAAATTGATTTATTTAGAAATATTTACACCAGAAATGTTCATGTAGTCTTGGTTTGTTAATTGATATGCTGGGTTTTGAATGCAGCATCTTTGACCATCAATGTTTCCTCTCTGCCCTTATAACTTTTCTCTCCCATTTCCATTTTTGTCTGTTTGTTTGCTGTGGAATTAACTGCTATACGTGTTGGTTTGCTGCTTGTCATAAGTAATGGCCAGGACTTATGGAGAGCAAGCTCCCCTGCGTGGGGGTAATCTCCCTGGGTCCTTCCTTTGATTCTCTCTCTCAGCAGGCTTTGCTTCTCCCAGGTTCAGTCTCTACATGCTCCACAGTTTCTGAAGTGATCCTGAGCACCTGAATCAAAATTCCACTGCGCCTCCTAGGCTTCTGTGCTCTAAGTGTGACCTGTAGTTTGAGCTGCTTTGTTCCTATTGCTAATGAGTGAGAACAACATTATTCTGCATTATTAGCAATACTCAGCTGCTTTATCTTCAGTGCTGGAAACTGAAGCCATTTTAAATTTGAATCAGCAACTTAATAGAAAAACCCATCTGTTCAATTGTTCTGTCACCATATCAGTCACCATTAAAGCAGAGAAGGCTGGACATAGAGAAACCTTGTGGAATTCGTGATGAACTGAGTTGAGTGAAGAGTCATCAGTACTTCATCCTGTATGTCTATTTCCATAAAAAGGAAGAGCAAACTCAAGGACTCCTGGTAAGACCAGGACAGCTAGTTGCCTAAGTTGTGATGTGAAAGAAGCTGAGCAAGAAAGAAAAGCCAAGAGGAGGTGTCTTGAGAGTGCGAGGATCCTTCCAGAAGGGCAGGAGGGGCAACGTGGAGGACATCAGCCGTCAAATGCTGAGCTGTACGCTGAAGCTCATATTTTCAGTCTCTCCCTGTTTCTTGTAAGAAATTGGTAAATGTGCAGGAATCGGGAGCTGAAACAAAAACACAGCAATTTAATGCCCTTGGGTACACATATCTGGACAAGGCCTAAACAGGTTCAAGGCTGAACACTGGAATTCAGTCAAGTCACATGATCTCAATAAAGAAAGGTGGTTTCCACTCTCAGGGAAGAGCTGTGCTTGGGCTAGAGCTGACTCTGGTAATGCTCTGTCCACCAAAGTTAAGCCCAGAGAGTGAAAGAAGAAAGCTCCGGAGCCTGTAACAAAAAAGTGGCAACTGCCCTCTACAATTCAGGACTTGGGGAATAAGGTGGAAATTAACAGCAAAATGCATGTTTTGATTGCAAAAAGGAAGTAAATGAGTCTCAGTTTGAACCAAGGAAAAATAGCTTACTATAGCACAAACATTTGCAGCCATTTTCTTTATTGGCTGACACTCACAGCACACTGACTAACAACCAGTAAGTGTCTTCTCCTGCCTCCATCGACAGAACTTGTTATATATCAAGAAGACATGCAAATAAGGTCTCTCTCTCTCTCCTCATTAAAACCAGCCAGCACTGACCCTGAAGCTCAGGCCAAGGAGATCAGCCCTGATTCCTAGGTCTCCTTATTCAGGGATCAGCACTGAACATAGACCACACCATGGATTTCCGTCTGATTTTGGTTTTTCTTGCTGCTCTTTTAAAAGGTAATTCATAGGCAGGAGGAGATACTGAGTCCATCAGTGGACACGGTGAGATGGATAGTGAGCTTGTATGACAGTTTCCTGACAGGATTCTTTCTGTTTGCAGGTGTCCAGTGTGAGGTGCAGCTTGTAGAGTCTGGGGGAGACGTGGTGCAGCGTGGGGGCTCCCTGAAACTTTCCTGTGTAGGCTCTAGATTCACTTTTACTAGCTACTGGATGCATTGGGTCCACCAGGCTCCAGGGAAGGGCTTGGAGTGGGTTGCTCGAATTAATCCAAATGATGGTACAACACACTATGCACCGTCCCTGAAGGACCGATTCGCCATCTCCAGAGACAACGCCAAGAGCACTGTTTACCTGCAGATGAGCAAAGTGAGAGCTGAGGACAGGGCCACTTATTACTGTGCAAGAGACACAATGAGGGGACCTCGGTGTGGACCCAGACATAAACCTCACTGTGAGGCCGCTCACGACCGCCAGGGGGCGCACAGCACACAGAGAACACAGGTTCCCCTCAGGAGATGATGCAGAGAAGATGAAGCACTCATCTCAAGGGCTGGGCTGCATTTTTTCTTACATTTCTCTGGGAGGTCTCTCTGCATGTATGTTCTGATGGGATCCGATGTTCTCAAAACGGTAAAGTCTCTCTTGAAAGCACATGTCACAGTCCCTGCAGGCACATTATAAGGAAGTTCCTGGATGTTCCAGACATTCAGACTCACTCTCTCTTTCTCCACATTTTACACAGACTTTGATCATATTTCTTGATCATAAAACCACATCTGTTTAAGAAAAAAAAAACAAGAGTACGGTGGGGCCGAGATCATCAGACCTAAAATGCCAGCAGTTCTCAAGCCTCCCCTTCTCTGAGGCCTGTGCATATCAGATCCAGATGTCACCTGGCAGTACTTTTAGATGACTCAGGGTATTGTGACATCACCTTCTTCTGTGTTCACCATGAAAATGTGAGTGTACTGATGCCTTCAAGAAAATGTCACAAGAAGTTAGATTAAAAGAGATCTAGTCAGGAAGGAAATCACACACACACACACACACACACACACATGCGAGAGAGAGGGATAGAGAGAGAAACAGAGATAGAGAGACTGAGACACAGAGACTGAAGAATTTGCCATTGTTCTCTAAATCCACATGGGTCACACTGGGTCTATGTTATGTCATCTCATCACTGACAGAGCCAACTCATTTCTCTAAGAGACAGAAAAAGAGCCTCAGGCTCTGGTGAGTTTCCTTCACTGTGTGAGAAACTAAGAACATCTTAGTTACTTTTCTACTGCTGGGATAAGACACCATGACCATGGCCTGTTTTAAAAGGGACATTTATTTCAGCTTACAGCTTCAGAGCCTCACAGTGGGTGATGACTGAGCAACAACTTGGTGTCTGGAGCAGCAGCTGAGGGCTCACAGCCTGGTGCACAAGCAGAAAGCAGAGA
>NW_026589949.1:0-6856 GCF_907164565.1 Psammomys obesus | reverse complement strand
TTCCATCTCATCAGACATGACATTCTAGATGTGCAAAAGCAGCAGAGAACCAGAGGCAAGATAGACTGTGATGAACATAGACAGGCAGTGAGTGCTAATCCTAGGCATGGTCCTCTGGTGTTGCGGACAGGCTCTTGCAGTGAGTCATGGAGCCACTGAGAATCTTCCTTTTCTTCCCTCCTTTTCTTGGCCATGATCTGGGCAGCTTTGCTTTTCCAGGAGAGCCCTGCTGGAGCTTGCTGCCTCACCAAGGCCTGAAGCTGCTGGGCCAAATCATAGTGATGGTTCTTCTCTGGGGTTGGCTTGCCTGCATTTAGATAGGCCTGGGAGATGGAGTGATAAACTCTGATGTGTCTGTGTGGTGTTTGATGAGGAGAGCAGGGACTGGAAGAGAAGAATCACCCTACATCATGAAACACCATGAACCATCTCATGGGTTTGGGGTCCAAATGGAACAAAAGGGGAAAAGAAGAAAACCAGCAGAGTGTCACTGTTTCCCTTTCTCTATTTCCATCAAGTACCTGGGTGTTTGCTTTCTCATAACTTCCCATGCTAGAAGTCCAGGTCAAGGTATTAGCAGAGTTGGAAAACTCTCTTCACAGGGTCTGCCCGGGGTTCATATCTGCTTCCTTTCTTCCTTTATCAAACACCTCAGTTATGATGAATTTAAATCTTCCTGTCCTCACTAGGTCTGCCATTGCTGTGATGAAACACCAAGGCCAAAACAACTTGGGGAGGGAAAGGTTTATTTGGTTTATACTTCCATATCACTGATCATCACTGAAGGAAGTCAGGACAGAAACTGAACCTGGGCAGAAACCTGAAGGCGAGAGCTGATGAAAGAGGCCATGGAGGGGTTCTGCTTGCTGGCCTGTTCTCCATAGCTAGTTCAGCCTGTTCTCCCACAGCACCCAGGATCACCATCCAAGGATGGCCCCACCCCCTAAGGTCTGGGTACTTCCCCCTGAGTCACTAATAAGAAAATGCTCTACAAGCTCTCCTACAACCCAGGCTTAGGGGGAAAATTTCGCAGCTGGGGCTCCTGCTCCTCAGATGACTCCAGCTTGTGGTGAGTTGACATAAAATTATCCAGCACACTGCCTGAGTGATCCTACCTTAACCTAGCTACCTTTTCTTAGTTACTGTAAAGATGCTATCTCCAGATAACATCTACTTTCTGAGGTCTTGGAAGTTAAGGCATCAGTATATAGATGAGAGGGCACAGGTCAGTCCCATAGCAGAATAGCAAGACACATTCTCTGCATGCTTCATCCTTTATTTGGGTAATTTTGATGGTGACCTTGCTCAGTCTAGCATGCCCTTTGCTTTTGTTTATTTTGTTTCTAGTGGCCATTATAAATTTGCACTTAAATCTTGTTTTCTGAGCAAACTCATGTTCTGCAAGAGGGCCCTTCACTATGTCTGACATAGACGTGTTCATTACATGGCCGCGGTACACCATGTTGGACATTCTGAGCATCCCTTCCAGGTAGTCAGATGGGCCTCTCTGTAAAGTCAGCATTGGCCACACAAGTTCTCTTTGTCTGCCTCTGAGAACGAGCTCTTAGAGACTCAGGTAAAAATCTACTGGCCCCTTTTGTTTGTAAACTGCACCATGCCCCTCCCTCACGTGCTCTTCAGCCTGGCTGTCTGGGCTTTCTCTCCTGCTGCGCCCTATGGTGTGACCCACATCTTGGTGAGCGAGCACTCCATCTCTCCAGAATCTCTGACCAAAGTAAACCTTCTTTATGTCCCTAAGCTTTTTGTATTTCCAATGTGACAATATCTGATGTCTATTGTATAAATACAACAAGATAGGTAGATGGTGCAGACCAAGAAAAAGGTGTGTCCACTAGTGCAATAATTGAATGATGGTTACGGAAATAACCAATTACTTTGTGCTTTGATTTGAGGCCTACTTCACAGGAAGCATTTTATGTCTGATACAATAAACTCGTGACTGGGTAGGCTCAAAGGGAGAAAATACTGCTAATGTTCTGCTAAATGCCATGTTGTCAAATTACCTTCTTAATATTTACATTTCTACCCATAGATTTATTCTGCTCTCATTCTTGGACAGAAAAGCTTCCTCCCTACCAGTGGGTAGTATTTAATGCAAAGATTTATAATTAGTCAAAGTGCTGAGAATCAGAGACTGTGAGTGTTCAACTGAGGAACCTCCCCACATCCCAGGTTCATTCATGGAACATCATGAAAGAGTGGGGAGAAAGCCTGCAGGAGCTGGAGGATAGGGAGGAGAGCTGTGAAATGTTGCCTTCTAGATATGGCACGGCTTGCACAGATGCTGACTCACAGTAGCTGTGATTGCTTGAAAAAGACCTGTACAGAATCAAGCCAGTCAGCCCTCCAGCACGGATTAGGGAGGGAAGGGGGGTGTCCTAAGCTCCAGCCCCTAGCTGAGGAGCAATGGCTGTTGATGGAGACTCACTTTTCCTCGTTGGTGTGGCTGCTGGTAGACTGCCCGTGCGGATGGCCCAGCATTCCTTTGCATATGGTTAGCGCCAGTTGAATTCAGGAGGCAGTGGATAATGTTTATAAAAGGACATGAATCAGAAGGAGACAGACCAGCGGGTCCTGGGGGGAGTTTTCGGGAAGTCATTGGGGTGGATAATATTAAAGGATGTTGTGTGCAGGTATAAAATTTTCAAAAAAAAAAAAAATAAAGTTGAGAAAAACAAAACAAAACAAAAGGAATAAATCTGAAAATCAGTATGCTGAGTGAAAGAAGCCACCCTGCGTAAGTCCTTTCATAGAAAATTTTAGAGACTGCAACCAAATCATATGGCAGAAAGCCTGTAGCCATGGCAGCAATCATCCAAGGGAGCAAGGATTGTGGAGAATTATCTCTTGTGAGGTAGTGATGGTCCTACAGATGTAGACATTTGTCTAGGCTTACCATATTGTATTACTCCTGTACGGAGTTTATGTCAATGCTATCTCAACAGCTTTTTTTTTTAAAAAAAAAAAAAAAAGAAGGCTTTTTCTATCAATCATTTCTTTTCAGCCAAATAACATGCTGTGTCCTAGTGAGCAAAAAGAGTTGCTGACTTCACTGAGAGAGAACTGAAGATAGAGAAAAATGATAATGTGAGCCTCCCCTGAGCCCATCCTATGTGCTAGGCCCTCTAAAGTAAATCTCTTAACTTGTCCCAGAAGTGTGAACCTCAAGTTTCTTAGGAAGATCTGATATCCTAACCCAGGCAAGTTTTCATCAAGCACGTGTCCACAAACTAGCCATCACCACAGTCTGAGACATGAGGCACCAACACAGCACACAGTTGGTTGACTGTGACACCAGGATAGCTGTGGTCTGGGAGGAGCAGCAAGGAAGGTAGTAAGGCTGTGGTCTAGAAAGCCCTGCCAAGACTGGGATTAGGGAAATGTGCACCAGTGCCTGCTGAACAGTGGGCATGGATGTGTGATTAAGCCATATCATCTTATCTAGTCATTCTCTCCATTTCTCTCTCTGTTCTTTTTCACTTTCTGAATCATTTTCTGATATGGATAGAGATGGAAAACTGGTGTGCCCATTGTGTTTGATAGTTCCAGAGTGGAGCTTAGCCTTGGACCTGGAAACAAACCAACCCAAGATCAAAAAGATTTCTTCCTCTTTTGACTTGTTTCCAGGGGTTTTCTAGCTTTGCTTTATATGTGGTTCTACACTTCATGTCAAAGAGAGGTTGGTGTGTCTTCAGGTTCACTGATCTTGGTGTCTTTGTGTCTTTGCAGTGTCAAGTGTTGATGGTATAGTGTAAGAATAGAATCCGAATCATTTTAAGAAGGGAAAATACTGTGGTTTAAGTTTGCCACTTATAGGCTCACTGATTGGCAGTTTGGTCTCCCAAGCATGACAAGAGATATTGAGACCTTGTGCCAGGTGGAACCCAATGAAAGGCCATTGCTGACTCTCTCACTTGGCTCCCTGTCTTCCTCTTGTGCCATGTGATCTCTCCCTCACACAAGTATCTCTCCATTGTGATGAATGAATAGAGCCAGTGTGTTACTGTTTTGTATATTTGGCCTGTTAGGACTATGGATTAAATAAATCTCTTTTTTTATATACAATAAAAAATAAATAAAAGTTTATTTTAAAAGATAAATAAAATAATACACACATTCTGCCATGTGTGTTTGTCTGTTTGTGTGTGTGTGTGTGTGTGGTGTATGTGCATCTGTATGTGTAAATGCATGTGGAGGTCAGTGGGAGAAGTTCACTGTCTTCTTTGACCCCTCCACCCTATTTTTTTTTTTGAAACAAGGTCTCTCACTGGAGCTGGAGTGGAAATCCATCTAGTTCACTATCCCTAGTACCAGGGTTACATATGAATACTTCTATCTCTTCTGTCTCTGTCTGTGTATGTGTGTGTGTGTGTGAGAGAGTTTGCATTGGTTGTGTACATTGTGCACAGAGGAAAACCTTGGGTATTGATGCTTTTGTTCCGTTTTGTGTGAGGCAAGGTCTCACAGCTGTGTATACCTGTCTATCTGGTCCATGAGAATCCAAATGCTGTCCTGTTTCTACCTCCCATTTCCTTAGAGGGGCATGCTGGGATTACAGAAACTACATTCTGCATCTGACTTTTGCATGGCTTGTGTAGATCTAAATGTAGAGTTTTGAGTTATACTCTGTGCTGGCTAGTTTTCTGTCAACTTGGCACAAGCTAGAGTTATCTGAGAAGAAGAAACCACAATTGAGAAAATACCTCTATAAGACTGACCAGTGGGCAAGTCTGGGGAAAGGGGGGTCTTGATTATTGATTGGTGTGGGCATTCCCAGCCCACTGGGGGTGGGACCACCCCAGGTTAGGTTGCTCTAAGAAAGCAGGCTGTACGAGCAATGAAGAGCAAGCCAGTAAGCAGTGTTTCTCCTCCACATCGGCTCCTATCTCCAGGGTCCTGCCTTGAGTCCCTGCCCTGAATTCCCTAGATGATGGATTACCAGCTATAAGATAAAATAAGATCTTTTCTCCCCAAGTTGCTCTTAGTCAAGTCGTTTTACCACATCGACTGAAACCCTAACTAAGACACTCACCATGCTTACATATGGGAGCTAGGGGGTCTAAACTCAGGTCTTTATAGTTGCGAGGCAGGCACATCACTGACTGCAACTCTCCAGCACCCTTCTTCTTTGTTCTTTTAGTCACAAATATATGTGCTATATAATGCTATAGATGAAGGACAAACTGATTTCCAGATCATGGGACAAGGAGAGCCAACACCTAGAATGAGTTGGGTCTTGGGCCCTACAACAGGCTAAATGTCCCAGAATTCTTCTGACCACTAGCAATGCTCTTTCAAGAGACTGGCTCCATGGTTCTGAGTGACAAATAAATGACTTGAAATCAGATAGATAAAACCGACTCTGCTCTCACTCTTCTCTAATCAAACAACAGGTACCATTGGAAGGGCCAACTCCAAGTGTAGCTTTGAGAGGAGAGGAGGAGTCTGACAATGGATCCACTCTGAGGGTTGACTGTATGTAAAAAGGTTCTGGATAACCTGAGACTATCAGAGGCTGAGGGATCCTGCAGATGGACAAGGCAGCAGAGACAGAACTAGGTGATACTCAAACCAATTTGCTTAACTTCTGGAGGCTCATTCACACACCATCAGCATCACTCCTGATGCCAAACAGGAGAGAAACTTGCCATTGGCTCACCTCTGAAGTCTTAGTCTATGTGTTCTTAGCTGAATAGAACTCATGATTCCTTTGGATGAATCATTCCAGTGTTTCAGATATACCTGTTTGTTCTTCTGTTCTTTTCCTGGTTCTTCTCAGAGAAACAAGGAAGACAAGCCTAAGGGGTCCACTGGAGACATGGTAACAGAGCTGGTGTGTGTTGGGCCAGCCTCATAGCCCAACCCCAGCTGCTTGGATTGGTTTGTTTCCTGCCCTTCTTGTTCCTCCCTTTCCTGCTAAATGAAATAGAATTATATTAGAATCTGGATTCCACACTGAATAACCAGGGAGCACTAAGGAAAACCAGCAAAGATTTGGGACCATATTGCTTTATGCATGAGGACACCCATAGTGGTTATGGGTGAGTCAGTCTTCCATTCCTGTAACACAGGAATCCAAGACATTCAACTTGTGAAGACAGAGCTAAAGTTCATTTTGGCGCATGGTTTCAGAAATGTTAATTCACACTTCCTGCATTAGCTACTTTATATTGATTCAGAATTGTCACACTAGCCACTTTATATTAACTCACACATTTTACACAAGCTACTTTAGATTAATTCACACTTGCTGCATTAGCTACTTTAAGTGTCACGTGACAAAACACCTGCCACAAACAACCTAAAGAAAAAGATTTCTTTTGGCCTACAGTGTCAGAGGATGGAACCAAGGGTTTCTCATCCCCAAGTGTGTGCAGAAGACACATGGCACAGAGGTGCTGTGACATTTGTGTCCCATAAGGAAGCAGAGAAAAAAAATGGTACCCTGCTACCTTCTTCTCCCCTGTTACTGCCCCTTTTGTTCCATCTGGACCATGGGATGGTACCACTCATCTTTAGGGCGAGTGGCCAATCCAAATGCAGACAAGCCAACACCAGAGAAGAACCATCATGGTGATTTGGCCCAGCAGTTTCAGGCCTTGGTAAGGCAGCAAGCCCTGGCAGGACCCTCCTGGAAAAGCAAAGCTACCCAGATCATGGCCAAGGAGAGAAGAAAAGGAGGACTCTTAGCTGGGTTCATGACTCACTGTAAGAGCCAACACCAGAGGACCATGCCTAGGATCACTGCCTGTCTATGTACATCACAGACATCACCTCTGGTTCTCTGTTGCTTTTGCACATCTAGAATGTCATGTCTGATGAGATGGAATTTGTT
>NW_026589948.1:0-1625 GCF_907164565.1 Psammomys obesus | reverse complement strand
CTGCCATGGGCAGGTGGCAAGGTCAGCTTTCCTGATCTCATGCCCTAGCCCTGGGCAGCTCATCCACACCCATGCCGCCAAAGCCAGCTCCACTGTGCTGCGCAGTAGAGGACTGGGCCCACTCTCCCAAGTGCTGCAGCCTGTGAGGGGCTGGGATAGCTCTCTTGCTCTCAAACCCTGGGACTGGCTCACCAGTGCCTTCCCCTTCAGGGAAGGCACAGCCCTACTGTGTTGCCCAGGAGAGGTACAGGATTCACTCTTCCAAGTGCTTTAGCCAGTAGGGAGTAGGGCTAGCTCTTGTTGTTACAGGTAGTTTTTGTGCACTGTGTATTTAAAAACTGATTTCTGTACCCAGACAACTGGTTTCAGTCCAGGCTTTAACACTGTCATTTCTAGGAAACATCTCCTACCTCAATGTTGTGTAAACATTGTTCTTACTAACCTTCTGATTAGTTAATAAAGAGCTGAACAGTCAATAGCAGAAAGGAAAGGACAAGGAGGGACTTCTGATCCCAGTGATGGGGTCCTGGGTTGGGGGGAAGGCATCCTCACAAGAGGGTTGGCATGAGGACACACATGAGCAAGGAGGTGCAAGAGAGAGACTAAGATGGCAGGCAACAAGCCACACAGCTGGAAAGTAGGCTAGTGTTAGAATAGGTCAGTATATTCTCAGCTATAGTCCCTGAAGGTTATAATAAAAAAAATAAAAGTTTGCATATCATTATTCAGGAGATAGGGTGGGCATATCAACCACTTTGGAAATCAGTCTGGCACTTGTGTTGTCTCTTGAGTTTTTGATCTTAGCCATTCTGATGGGTGTAAGGTAAAATCTCAGGGTTGTTTTGATTTGCATTTCCCTGATGGCTAATGAGTTTGAGCATTTCTTTAAGTGTTTCTCTACCATTCGATATTCCTCTGTAGAGAATTCTCTGTTTAGCTCTGTACCCCATTTTTTTGATTGGATTACTTGATTTTTTGCTGTTTAACTTCTTTAGTTCTTTATATATACTTGATTGGGCAGAGTGCAGGGAATCTCAGGAAAGAAGTGGGAAACAATAAGATCTGGAGAGTATAGAACTCCATAAGGAGAGCAACAGAACCAAAAATCTGAAAGGGGTCTTTCCAGAGACTGATATTCCAACGAAGGACTATGCATGGAGATAACCTAAGACCCCTGCACAGATGTAGCCCATGGCAGTTCAGTATCCAAGTAGGTTCCATTGTGATAGGAACAGGGACTATCTCTGACATGAACTGATTGGCCTGCTCTTTAATTACCTCCCCCTGAGGTTGAAGCAGCATTACCAGGCCACCAAAGTGGACAAGGCAGCCACTGCTGATGAGACCTAATAGACTAGGATCAGAAGGAAGGAAAAGAAGTCCTCTGCTATCAGTGGACTTGGGAAGGGGCATGCATGCAGAGGGTGGAGGAAGGGAGGGATTGGGATGGGAGGAAGGAGAGAACGGGGGGGGGAGGATACAAAGTGAGTAAAGTGTAATTAATAAAGAAAAATAAAATAAAATAATTAAAAAACATTTAATTCGAGTGTGTTGCAAACATAAAATAGCTTAAAAATAAAGAATAGGAGAAAGTTACTTTTCTTTTTTCTTTTTCTCTTTTTTTT
>NW_026589947.1:0-65812 GCF_907164565.1 Psammomys obesus | reverse complement strand
TAAGGATGGGGCCTCCAGAACCCAGCCTTCTCCAAGCAACTCCTACACATTGCTTCCCCATCTTTCTAGCAAGGTTAAACTAAGTTCACATTCCCAAACTTGTAGAGCCATGTCCCACCTGGCCCCATGAAACTTTTTCCTAATTATCTGTTAACTGGTTAAACTTGCTGTTGCCTTAACCGTGGTTCCTTACATTGTAAAAATATATCACCTGCAAATCCCTCACATACTATTGGACAGAAGACTCACTTCTCTGTTTTCTGATCTTGAACTCCTGACTGAATATATAAGAGTATAAAATAAGGACCTTGGATTCCAGACCAAATGTCTTGGTAAATAGTTAAAGGCCTTAAGGCCAGTTGTGCTGGATCAGAACCAGCCTCCAACAGAAACACCCTTGATAAATCCACAACGTTAAATTTTGATTGGATAACCCTGACAGCAATGGTACCTCACTTTAGAGATTTCATCCTTTAAATATACAATATAGCTTACCCTCTTGGATGTGTTCAGATCCAGAACTGGCTGCCTCCCTGACGTGAGAAAATAAAGCTTTCATTTTCACCTTCTGTTCCTGAACTGAGTTTTCTCAGCTTCCACCTCAAACCAAATATAGTGAAGATATTCAGATTCCCCCAGCTGTGGTCATGGTTAGGACAACGAATCACTCTAGTAGCTACTACTGGCTGCATGTTCCCACCCAGACCCAGGAAGAACCAAACTCCCGAGCTGTTCTGCCAGCTCCACCAGGTTGCGAGCAGCGGATACACACTCACCATGTTGCGACTTTGGAAAATAGATGAAAATCCCTCACAGCACACACACCTGTGCTTAGACCACAGCACACCTCCCATGCGATCCTACTCGGCTACAGAGCAAACATGCAGCCTGATGCCTGGAAGAATCCGCCTCTTTCTCTGACTGGAGGGATGGACTCAGGGTTATGATTGGCCAGTGAGTCTTGAGTGACATGAGCATCTCCTTTAGCATTAGAATGTACTGAAAGCAAAAGGTTTAGTGATTTCTGGTTCAGGCTCCCATTTCAGGGACACACCTTTTTCAGATCTGCAGTTTCGCATTTCAGTATCATTTTGCTCTGTCCTCCCCTAACCTACCCTCAGTCTTCCAGCACTTAGTAGGCACTTTCCCTCCTTTTCTTGGATCAAAGTGGATAATGGCACTGGCCATTATTCAACTAGCAGGTGAGTAAAAAATCTGTCCCATTGGTGGAACAGTGCCAAGAATATTAAGAATTAAAGAAAGATTTTTTAGAAAATGCAATGAGATTTTTTTTTCCTGTGACTTCATAGAAAAAAAGGGGCTGGGGATGTGGTTCAGCTGGTACAGTGCTTGCCTAGCATGCATGAAGCTGTGGGTTTGAGCCCAATACCACATAAAATTTGACATGGTGGCACTGCCTGTAATTAAACCGCTTAGGAGGTACATGTGGGAGCATCAGCAGTTCAAGCATATCCTTGGCTAGTGAGTTTATGATCATCCTCAGCTAAATGAGGTCATGGCTGAAAAGGAAAAGCAAAACAAAACAAGCTTTTTTTTCAGCATTGAGGATGAAATCTTATGTCTCATACATGCTTAACATACTTTCTACCATGGAGCTAACTCCCCAGATTACCCAAATTTACTTATATCTATTAAAAAATGAGAGGGCAAAAATGAGCTAAATGGCTCAGTGGATAAAACACTTCCTGCTAGTCCAAAAATAAATCTAAGTTTAATTCATAGTATCCACTTAGGGGGGCTCAAAACAGCTGGTCCACCTCCACAGCGTTTTGTGACTTCTGGCCTCCTCAGATGACAAACAGAGAAACAGAAATAAAGCAAACAAACAAACCAAAAAATAAAGTCTTGAATAACTTGGGAGGCAGATACAGGCAGATTCTTGTGAGTTCAAGTCTAGCCTGGTGTACAGAGCAATTCCAGGACATCCAGGAATACATAGTAAGACTCTGTCTTGAAAAACCAAAACCAACCAACCAAATAAATATATAAGAGAATTTAATTGTTTTTCAAATTAATTTCCCTGCATTAACAGGCCAAAAGGCCTGGAGTTAGAGGTGGCCATGAGCCATGAAATATGGGTGCTGGGAAGTGACCTCAGGGCATATGCAAGAGTAACTACCAATCTTAACTCCTGACCCATCTGGCCAGGTGCTCCTCCTCTTTTGAGACATGGTTCCATGTAACCTAGGCTGTCTGCAAACTCTACTTGTAGCTGAGAATGACCTTGAACTTCTGTCTTTCTGTCTTTCCCTCTCCTGTGCTGGGGACTACAGGTGTTTACTACCATATCTCTCTTACAAAAGTGCTGAGGATCAAACCCAGGGCTTCATGCATGTTAGCTAGTCACTCTACCAGCTGAGCTACAGCCTCAGGGGAGGTCCATATCATCTTGATGCTGTTCATCAGAAGTCAGCACACAAACTGGCTGTAGAAAAACATCTTTTTTATAATGGCATAAAGCAATGGAGGAAAGTGGATGGCAGGAGCAGTTCATTGGTTTTTATTACATGAGATTCAAGTAATAGTTTGGACTTTCTTGACAGCTTCAAAATCTTAATGTGTAAAATGTAGATGGAGAGAGTATGTGTGGCCCTTGTAATACACACCAGTAATCTCCACACTCTGGAAGCCAAGGTAGGTAAATTCAGAGTTTGATGCCAGTCTCAGCTGCACTGTGAGTTGAAGTCCATCTTTGGCTATGTAGAGAAACTATGTCAAAAATACATTATTATTTTTTTATTTTTTTTAAAAAAAAATGATTATTGATTCATTTATTACCATCTATTCACTTTGTATCCCTGCTGCAGCCCCCTCCCTCGTCTCCTCCTCATGCCACCCACCCTCCCTTTTCTCCCCTTATGCCCTTTCTCTAGTGCTCTGATGGGGTAGGATTTCCTCCCATGATGATACCTGATTAAAAGAAAATTAAAGGCCCACGAGAATGTCAACTGCTATTCCCATGATCAAACAGAACCCCCAACTATATGAAAGGTTAAGATCTCAGACTTTAGAAATCCTGACATTCCTTACTCTGAATAAATATCCTTGTTTTTCTTCCTGTCTCCCTATCTACAGTTACTATTATGCCCTGATCTTGAGATCCACAGAAACCAACAGGAGACAACTCCTTTTGGAAAGCAAGAAAGCTTTTTTGAGACAGCAATAGAAATTGTGACCCATATCTCACTGATACAGCAGTAGAGAAGTCGGACCCCAAGCCCTGGGTGAACAGGGATTTTAAAGGAAAAAACTGCAATCAGGGGATTTCCATGCCTTGGTGTTATGGGATTGGGTAAAACTTGAAGAGTGAGGTAACCACTGATGCTTAACAATAACTGCTATTCTAAGCTATCTGAAAGTTCATTTGGAACATGGGGGAATTTTCCATTTTGCTCTGATTGGCTGTTGCTAGGGAAGTTCACTTTGTTTTCTGCCAACTATATATTCTATGTTTTTTTCCTGAAACTTGAGTTCAGCCCCCCTGTCACAGGTGCATACAAGATGGCTTCTCATCACAAAATGGAGTCACTCAAGCTAACTTAAGCTATTCATTACCATGCTGAATTTAATTTTACTTAGACTCATGTAGAAATCTTTCTGTGAATCATGCTGCCATCAACTACTCAGCAGTCTCGCCCAGAGGGGAATCACCACTTCTGCTGAATCTATGATTTCACCTTTCCTTCTATGACACATCCTTCCTTACTCACCCTGTCCAAGGCCCATCCCCACAAGATAGAATAATCAATTTTATAAGTCATGCTGGCTGTCACTGATGGTCCAAACATGGCCTTTGCCCTCACTTATTAAAATAATCTAGGGTCCGGCCATGGTGATGAATGGGAGGTCAAGGAGGAATGATCTGTAGTTCAAAGTCACCATCTGTTACATATAAAAGTTCAAAGTCATCCTGGCCTACAGGAGAGCATATCTCAATACTCAAAAAAAAAAAAAAGAGAGAAAAGAAAAGAACAGGAAGAGGAGTTAAATTCATCATGGGCCCATTTATTCATTCTTCAAGCTTTTATAAGCAGCTTTAATGTGTGTGGCTGTTGACCACAAAGACCTGACACAGAACACATACATCTGCTCTCCCCCACCATGGCTCTGCCCCAAGACAGGCAACAGTTGGGCTAGGTGCATGATGCAATAGGAGTTTTGATGTCAGATTTGCGCAACAGACCTGACCTAACCACCCCGCCATGGCACCAACCTGAACTCCAAAGATGCTAAAAGCCCTACCCTTGTCTGATCCCACCTATACTTGTACTGAGACATGCTCCTTCAACTAGTTCCTCCTCCATTTCATTTAGTCCCTGGCCTCAGGTCCCGCTTCCAAGGACACCAACCTCATTCGCATTCTCATGACTCCATTGGTCAAATACCACAAGATCCCACCTTCCACCAGTATCACTGACTGCATCTATGTAAATCTTATTCACAGTGCACCACCTCCCAGGGCCAAGGGCCAGGGCCAAGTTTGGAGCAGAAAATAATAGACATCTCTGGAACTCTCATGACTTCATAGGAATCCACTAGCCTGGGATATGTGACCTGCCTCATGGGTCACATATACATTGGCTGGTTCCCTTGTCAGTCTTCTCTACTGGACCTAATTAATTGAATGTGATTGCACTTGGTCGGGACAGTGGCTCCCATCAGTGGGAGAAATGGCAGCTGTGGAGCTGTCAATGTCCTCTGGATCTAGGAAGCCTAAAGACAAGGCCCAGGCTGCAGAGGTTGTATAGGAGTGACTGCAGGCATTGGAGAAGCAGTACACTGGAGCCTGGCACCGAGATGGTGGCACTCTCCCTGCAGGTAGACCTGTTGCAGATGGCCTTTTCTCCTGGAGGCATTAAGTGCTCTAGGGCACTGTGGAAAGAATCCCAGCTAGGAACATGACCTGGCATTGCCTCACCTCCAAAACCATGTTATCATCATTAACAAAGTATTCCCAGCTCAGGACCCTGGAAATCAGGTCTCCTGACACCCTCTTTTTCAATATCCCTACACATCCCTCTCAAGGCATCTAGGACCTCCTGTCTCTTCACGGCTCCCCACACAGGATCAGGGTCCCTGTACAACTTCCACAGAACCCCTCTCTAAGAACCTGTCCAGGCCTTCCCATCCACCAATTGATAGACCTACCCTCCACCATGTGTGTCGCTCTCCAATCCACCAGCAGGGTAAAACACACCCTCCCATCTTCAAGTCCTTTGCCTTTATGTCCTCCTAATCCCCTCATTTGGGTTAATCTTATGTGTCTGGCCTGGACCCAATATCAGAACCCTGTACTCTTTACTTCTTACTCCCTGAAAAACCGATGTCTCACCTCTAAAGTGAGAAGATTTTCAACTGAGTTCATAGACATCAGTTCAGCCTTCTCTTTTGGCATTCCTTCTGGTCAAGGGCACCACTATAAAAATCACGTCTTGTCTTCTGAAAAGAATATAGACCATTGCTGATTTTGACCCATTTATATACCAGCTTCCTGAAGAAATGAACACCCAGGACCTCCCAAAAGATAATGTTAACACCCATACTTCCTTAACACACCCTGATGTGTAGGCCTGAGAAGTGTTGATCATTATAAATTTGGTTACCTCACTACACATTGCTAATGTCAACTAATTTCAAAGCAGGAAAGCTGTTGCCTCCTCCTTGTCCATCACTTTCTTTGTTATAACTATATCAGCTTAAAATCTGGTCATAGAGCTCAATTCTTGCACAAGGCCTTCCCTTAGTAAGTGCACTACAAGCCAGACAAACTGGAGGACACTCAATTCACTGGCCTGTTTCACTTTTTCACTCACCAGTCAAGATCCAACATGGAAGGAGTTTTAGGACTGTTTTCCCAGAATTGTGCAGCAGAGATAGGATAGGGTGTTCAAAGCAATTCTCAATATCATGGCAGGAGGCAAGCCAGGGCTATAGGGGGCATTGCTCTATACAGAAGTAACAATCAACAGCACTTGGAAAAATGGAAAAACATTCCCAATGACATGGAAACATCAGGAATAACAATATATAAGAGATTAGAGCAGCGGTGATGCATTTAGCAACAATCAAATTTAACAGAACTCAATAATCAACTTTTCAAAAAGATAAATATAATTGATAAAAAGACAATAGCTACGGTGACTTGAAAAAAGATCAGGCAATTTCCTGGCAGAGTTAATAGCATTCAAACGATACAGTGTGCCTTTCCCTCAAGCATAATGTTGCTTGTTTAGATCTGTAACCTGACACATATAGCTACAGTGAATGGCTTGTGACTCAACCCTCAGGACTGACATAAATGTGTAAGTAGATAAGACATATTTGGAAAAGACAGTCACCTAGTTGGATATTTAATATTCATTGGATCAAGCTATCCTCCCCAAATCGTACACCTACCAATCCGGTTTATCTTCATTCATCTGACACTAATTCATACATGCTGTAAAATAGTAAGATCATGATGAGATCCTTTTTCACAATTGTGACACCAGCAGCTATTTATATATCCCATTTCTCCCTGGGAAGTGCACAATGAGTCCTCCTATTCTGGTCTAAAGTCAAAAGCCGAGCTCCAAGTGCATTTTTTTCTGCTACTGCAATGGAAGGTTAACTATATGATTCTAATGGGTAATTTTAAAACTCAATGGTGGTACTGCCCTGTAACTGAAATTTTATTTACCTTAATCAAGATAACAAGATCATTGCACTGAACAGCAACATATTGGGATCAAGGTCAAATGAGTCAACATAGAAGAAGCTGACACAGAAACATTTTTCTAGAAGATTTGGGCTGGAAAAAAATCACTCCTTACATCTAAGACTTTAATATAGAAAACGTCTTCAAAGACAGAATGCATTCAACTATGTATACTGCTCAAAGAGGAACTGACTACAACAGATTTTGCATTCCACATATGCTGTCACCCTTAAATCTCTTTCAGGTTCAGATTCCAGGTTAAACTTTGACTAATTCCAATAGGGACAGAAGACTGAATGTATAGTCCTGAAAGCAGACAAAATTCTACTGAGCAAATCTGTCTTCTAGATCACAATATATAATCTAGAAGATAGATTTAAAGGATTTATGATTGTCAAAATTCCCACACATAAAAAGGAGAGAGAACACTCATGCAGAAAATATCACAGAAAAGTTAACTATGAGCACTGTGTTTGGAGATCTTTGATGAAAGCTATACTGAGCTATTCTAACTTCAGAATATAGTGGCTTTTGCCTCTGAGGAGGCTGGCTCACAACAATACCACAACTTCTAATATGCAGGACCAAAATGAGTTCATTTCAACTAGCCCTAGCTGCAGTCTCTCTCAGGGTTATGATATCACTGCAGCAAATTCCATTTTATTAATCTTTATTTTAATTTATATGGATGTTTTGCATGTGTCTTTGCACAGTACCTACAGATGCCAGAAGGGGCCATCAGATTTCTTGGAAATGAAACTACAGATGGTCAGCTACTAGCTGGTTTCTAAAATGTGATCTGTGTCCTCTGTAACAACACCCAGTGCTCTTAACTTCTATGCCATTTTTTCTTTAAAATTTATTATTTTACATGTTAATTAAAATATATTACATCAATTTCCCCTTGCCATGTCCTTTCTTCATCTCTTCCCAAATTCTTCCATTCCAATATTTCTTTTTAAGTATGTGAGCAATTATGTACAAATATTTGAATTAAACCTGAGTCCATTTCTGTTGGTTCTGTGTATATGGATTCAGGGCTGAAGACTTTCCATTGGATATGTAATGAGGGAGCTCATCCCCACCTGAGGCTAGTGCTCCCACTTGCAGGAGAGTTCCACTTAAGGAGTCTGACCCTGAAGTGTCCTAAGCTGCCTTGGACAAGAAACATTAGAAAACACAAAGTGGTAAGTAAATACTTTAGCAAATATTTGCTGGTGCCATGGCGTTGAGTTTCTGGAGCTGCAGGGAAGACTATGGATAGTGGCCTGGGCCAATCAACACCTCTCTTTGTTCTGAGGGCCTCCCACCATACCACTGACCATTCTCTCCTTGGGTGACTTTGAAACCTTGAAATTCCTGCCTCCTCTTTGTAAGCACCATGATTACAGGATTGTGTTGCAATACCTGGCTGTTGTGGCTTCAGCTCATTTAGTGATGTTATAGAATGACTATTTCAGTAAGATGAGCAGTTACACATATACAGTTTATTTTATTTTGTAATAAACTGTATTACAAAACCGTTTATCTCTATGAGCCTGAGTTTCACTATGTAAAATGATAGAAATCTGCCCCAGTCTTTAGATGAGTTATAACAGACTGGATGATAAAGGAAAACAACATTCTTCATATATATATATATATATACTTGATCTGGAAGAACTCAGAGCTATATGACACTGATTGCATTAATGGATTTTTTTGTAGCATGAGTCACATTACATTAGTAAACTAAACCAAAATATATAAAAGAAATTCCATATTCCTAATACTTATTGGGATTTTCCACAGTGTAATATTGCAGATGTATTCCCAAAGAGGTTGGAAAAGTAATTAATTATCTTAGTTTAAAGTTTTAGTTTAATGTGTCAGTGATTAGTTTAATGTATTAGTTATCTATTAGTTAGAATAGATTTTGGGAATGTGATACAAGTTTACAATTAACTTATTAACAATTAATTATTTAACTAAAAATGAAATATAGATTCACAGTGTTATCACTACACAATTTTTCATTATAAAGATGTCATGGATATTTTAGAATGTACTGACCTATGATGTTGTATATCTGAACTTCACTTGGAAAGAGTATGCTTTGCCAGATTTGCTCTAAGAAAAGCTCTGCAAGCATGTGATTTTGGTGACCTACAAATTCCTTACTCATATAGATTGAACAGTGATTATTTTACAATTTAACCATTGTTAACTAATTAAAAATTAATAACAATGTAATTGTAAGCTATCACAACTAGAAAGTGCACTCAAAGTAGTGACTACTACATATCTTCTGCTTGTTCTCTGAGAGAGTATTATGTTGCTTCTTTCAGTATCCCTAGACTCACATGGCTTGTAAGTATTTTGACAAATTATATCCGTATTAAAAAAATAACAAGTGAAAGATTACCACATTCATATAGTTTGACATTTTGTTCCTTGTGGATATGTGGTATAAGGATTAAGGTTTCTCCACAACAACATTCTTGACTCTCATAAACTTCCCCTCTGGAAACAAGTATATGAATGAGTAACACCAGCTTTACTGTGGATTATTTGCTGATTAGAATATTATTGAACATATATGTTGGTATAATGTTCTTTTGGAATATATACAATTTATCTTTATTCATTCAAAGGCTGATTTCTCTACCCCACTATCTGATTTCAATCCAGACACTGCATTGTGATGCTTATTCTGTCTCGAGTTTGTGTAAACATGCCACCACTTATTCTCTGTATTGTCAATTAAACAACCAGCCCCAATGCTGTGCAATGGAGAGGATAAGGTGGGACATCCTGGTTAGGAAAGGAGAGAAGGAAGAGAGGAGGAGAAGAGATTAGCAGGAGAGAACTTGGAACCATGATTAGAGATGAGCTGGACCCTAAAATATGACTGAAAGCAATAATGGGTGAAATCTGAATGGTTGGAAACAATGTGGGCTTGCAGGTTTAAGATGAAATAACTATTGCCCAGCATTGTACGCTGGGTTAATTAGATAAATCTGAGACTCTGTATGGTAATTTGGGTATATAGTTGGTTTAGAATTAACCACTGCAGCCAAAATGGAGTGTGGTAGCCAAAAAGAGTGTGTATTGCTATTTGGTGCTGAGTTGAGCAGTTGCTCCTAGTAACTGGAATTTCACCTCTTGGCTTTGGCAAACATGGGTATTATCTAAAGCTCAGTTTCTCACAGACTGACCTGGGCATTCTTTACAGCTGGGTGTTCTGTCCCTGAGAACTAGATATAAATTCACTGCAACCATGGAAACCAGATAAGTAAAATTTTTGTAACCTTAAGTAAATCTTCAGCTGCTTTGCGAAGTGAAACTGTTACCGTGAGATAATTGCTTGTGACATTTTGATTTATAAGCACTGTTTAAAGGTTCAATAAATGGCACCTTGATCAGAGTCTTGACTTGGTGTCTTCCTTGTGTCACCCTGCTCTTTTTCTCCCAGCCCTCCCTTAGGCAGATTCAACTGTCACTGTGGGCAGCGAAAAACCACTGCTTAACTAAAGGTAAATAATAGTAATCATTAAGAAACACAACAAATGGCACCCAACTAATCTAAGTATCGACACCCTTTAGCTCATACCTCAACATAATTTGGTGGGATACCAATGATATACCAATGATACAACCGAAATTTAAAACCTAAAATTTCCCTGGTCAGCCCAGGAGCAAAAGACAGCCTACTGTGGGCAGATCTGAGATGGAACATAACAAACTGACATCTGCTACAGTGTAACAGAAGGGGGACACAAGCATGGCTTCCTTATACTGTGGCTGGCTCAGAGCAATAGCAGCAGCCATGGCTGGAAGGAAAGGAACTGGAGGCAGACAGATATCTAGACAGAGCCTGGCATAGAAGTGCATCTAAAACAAGAACATAAAAATGCCATGGCAGAGGGGTTTTAATCCCTTTGGCTTTGTTTTGGTTGTCATCGTCATGGATCTAGTTGCAATATGTTTAATGGTGATGGGTCTTCTGCATGCCTTCTAAGAAAAAGTTCAAGGAGAAAATGGGAGAAAACCCAAAGATTGGAATACTAAGTTACAGATAATAGAAAGGGCATTCCCCCTAATAAAAATTAAATTAATAATGACTAAAATCCAAAGCTCTCTGGCTGCAAGATACTTGTCAGCTCTTTCTGGTAAGGGTCAGCCATTTAAATATAACAACTAAATCCAAAAAAATAACCAACTTGCTTGTTACAGTCTAATTCACACAACTGACCCAAAATGTAATATTTTATTCTCTTTGCTTGATTTTCATTTAAAGGCTTTGCTTTACAATGATATGGATTTGAGAATATTTAAACAAGTTGGTGAAGGCACATTCCTTCAATCCCAACACAAAGTAAAAATAATCAAGCAAATCACTGAGTTCCTGATCAGTCTAATTTACATAATAAAAGGGTGGCATCTCCAGCTGTATAGCCACTTGCAGAGATAGTCTGAGATTCAAAATGACAACATTTTCCTTAAGGTTACCATGTAAGTTCTTTTTTCTTAATAAAAAATTCTATGTCTTTACTGTTCTAAATATTGGATACATACCAATTTTAGGTTTATGTAGAGAGAAATGATGTCACATTGATCTAAAAAGGCCAGCCAATCTCAAAAACTGGTACTTCCATGAACCTGGTATAAAAGGGTATTTTGGCATAAGAAATATGTTCTGTTGGTCAATGTAAGCACTCAAAATTAGGCTGGGAGACAAACATGCAAACTGCATGCCTCCCATGTATAAAAACTTTTAAATGCTGACTAAATTAAGATGTCACACTGCTCTGGAAGCAGGCTTATCCTTTCAACTGTGAGACATGTTCACAGGAGACAAATGTTGATCATGCTTGATGTAAAAAAAGACACAGGAGGCTTGCAGATGGCAAAGTACACACCAGCCTAGTTAAGTCCTAAAAGCTCAAAAATTATTATTCTTATGTTTAAAAGGCAGAACTGTCCATCCATATCAAAGAAGGGGCAAGCCAAAGATAGACAAAACAAATGTCAAAACCCAGGTCCAAGATGCCTAGGAGATGTTTAAATGCTAAAGGTAAAAGGGAGTTTACATAAAGTTTACCTATAAAGGCTTAATTTCCCATTCTGTATAAAAAAGCAGCAAGCCAAAGAATAGCCACAGCCAATGTTAAAATCTAGGTACAACATGCCTAGGGTTTGCTTAAATACTAAAGGTAAAATGGAGTTTTTATTAAGTTTGGTTATGAAGGGATAACTGCCCATTCTATAGAGGATAGTACAAAAACAGCTACAACATATGTAAAAACCTAGGCCTAAACCTCTAAATAGGTACAAGATGGCCAGGGTATGCTTAAACTCTAAATTAAAAAGGAGTTTATATAAAGTTTACTTAAAGGGTCTGGAGAGTTGGCTCAGTGGTTAAGAGCACTGACTGCTCTTCCAGAGGACCAGGGTTCCACTCCCAGCCCCCACATGGCAGCTCACAACTGTCTGTAATTCTACGATCTGACATTCTCACACAGATGTACATGCTGGCTAAACACCAATGCAAATAAAGTTTACTTAAAGCATGCCTTTTTTATTGCTCAAGGCAACCAATTTGTCTCAGCAATGGAAGGCCTTCTCTCAGGAAATAGGTAGCAGCTTGGCCTAATAAAACAGGCACCCAAGAGCCCATAAATGAAATTTTGATCTATACAACCTTGTTTTGATTTTAACATGATAATGATTGTATAAATGGTAACTTATATTGCTGATCCCTTTACATGGGAAAAACTCTGAAACTGACTGACACATAAAATATGTCTCCAGTAAGAACTTCAACAATACACAGCCAAGAAATCCTTGGCTATAATATTCTCAAAATTTATTATGCCATTCTTTCAATTGGCATAGATAAAAATGGATTACGTTTTAGTTTTATCGTGCACATCTCATACATTCATAATTTTATAACTGCATAATGCTTGTGGAAAGTTGTATGTTTGCAGAACAAACTGGACAATAGAGACACTAGATGAAACCTGACAGAAATCATCCTTCCAACGTGCTGAGACATTGACATATCTGTTCCAGTATCTTACAAGTTCCAGCATTCTGCTTGTTCCTTCCTCAACTGCTTTAATAGTGATTTTTCATCAAAGCATGCTCCCAAGAGAGCGTTGAAGAAAGCTACTAATTTCACTTGGTCCAACATTTTAGACTGTTCCAAACAGGACTTTTGTTAAGCCTGAAATTTGTCAACATTCAAAGACTAGACTACAGATGATAATGCTTGCTTAATTAGTATTTTTTCCCAATTTCCTTTCAGCTCCCTAAAAGGATTTCTGCATGTCCAAAATGTCAGCTAGAAGAAATGCATGAGAACGACAAGTAATGCTTTTTAAATTATTAGTTAATCAACTCATAGTCGTGTAAGACACTAGTATAATTTATCATAGGAGTATACATCCTTGGTTACACAGATAGATATAATTTTGCAGACAGATCGATTACATAAAGATAGGTAGTCTTCAAAAACTTCAGAGACCTACAGAATATGGCTTCAAAAAACCTAAGACAAAAACCATGACAAATGTTGTTTCATGACCTTTTCTCTTGTTTCTACATTGTCTCATGCTCAGCTAGTTCTCTTATCCATCCCAGGGCCACTTGCTTAGGAATATTGCCACCACCAATGGAAGAGCCTTCCACAGAAACCATCAATCAACAGAATCTCCCACATACACAGAAATGAGCCATTTTTCTCATTGGTTTATTTATTTTGCTTTACATCCTGCTTGCATTTCCATATCTCCTTTACTCCTGATATCATCCTTCTACCCTCCCTTCCACAATTGCTTATCCCATTCTTCTCAAAAAAGGGGACCCTCTCTATAGTAACTCTCCTCAGCTCATCAAGCTGCATACAAACTAAGTATATCTGATTCCACTCAGGCCAGAAAAGGCAACCTAGTTAGGGGAAAGTGATCCAAAAGCAGTCAAATCTGTCCATGTCACAGACAGCCCCCACTTCAACTGCTAGGCGAATGGCATGAAGACAAAGCTGCCCAATAGCAAGATATATTTCAGATACTAAGTTCCAGTCCATGCATGCTTTGTGGTTGGTGGCAACCAACCATTTTATGATGGCATTCTGTCAAACGAAATCACCATGTAAAAACCACTCAGAATTCTCATTATGATTGAGAATGCATATTACACACATACAAAAAAAATGACTTCTATATTTACTGTACAGCCACAGCAATGAAGATAGTGCACAATTATTTGTGAAAGAATAAAGCAAGGCAGAAAAATGCCAAGAACAAAATTCCAACAATATAGTTAAGTTTTCATCAAGGTACCTATGGGAACTCAGCCACAAAAAAATGTGAAGTAGTTCAATGTTACCTATGATTTTATACATATAGAAATAAACACAAACTTCAAAACTCTCAAAAAATAATTAAAGTAAACACTATCTTGTTCAAATAAACCTCTGGATACAACTGATCTTTTTTTTTTGAACTGAGTTTCCATGCACTAGAGCTCTCTGTAAATGGAGGTCATTAGAAATGTGGTCTACAGCACTGTGGTTCCCCCATTCACCTTGTGATTTAAGACAAACTCACCCCACCTCATTCCCATAAAGAAAACAAATTTAAATAGCAATTTTATGTCTATTTCCTGCCTCATCAAATATAGCACAAGATGTGAGTTCTGACGTATCTAACTGCTTCATAGCCTGCAAACTTGAGACACCTTTGCAGCTCAAAAACTCCTTTTATATGTTGGAACTGAATTCCTTAATTCACATCATTTTGGTTGCTATTTGTGGAATGGTTAAAGGATGCTAATCAAATATTGCTGAAGGTTGAACTACAGTCCTTCCTTGACAACAGTTTCTAACTGATGTTTGAATTCATTTTTTCTAATAAAATTTTATTACAAAAAAAACAACATTGAAAATGTCTAGAAATTTGACCATCATTTTTCACACTGTCTTTCCAATGCATACAAAAATAGAGAGCTCATAATATGACTCAAATGAGTAATTTTTAAAATTTTCCTGTGGTACAACCTTTAACTTAAGAATTTAGGAGTTTCAATTAAGAGGAAAGCTCTGGGAAGCAATAGACTGCCATCAATGTGACCTGAACCAACATATCTTATCTGAGAAATATTTTTCCAACAGTTTCAAAATGGACCTGTTCTATAATTAGTATGCATCCTCAGGGAGAAAGTAATGCAATTAAATGGTTAATTAAAAAATTCTCCTTAATACTAGCATACATCCAGTTCTAGTTAGTTAATGCTAAAAGAGAATACAGCTTTAAAAAGATTTTGAATTCCCTATATGCAGTCATCCTTAAGTCTCTTTTAAGTTCAGTCCCCAGGTTACATAGTAAACAATTTCAATATGGACTAGAGATTTCAAGTATGGCCACTGAGGCAGATGGGAGATTTGTACAGCAAAGATGTTCCTAAAATTATTTAAGTACTCCACTCCTCTAATACAGTGTCAGGGTCATATGTGGAATGGTGCAGAGGTTTCAAATAATAGAAAAAGTTGAAGGGAGTATAAAAGCTGGTTTTAGAAGGTCTGACACAAGCTATGTCTTCTCTTAACTAAGCTTAAGAAGAATACCATCTTGTATCCTTCCAGAGAAGAAATGGAAGGAAACAGGAGACATCTATGAAGTCATCAGAACTCTCATACAATGGGAGAAAATCACGAGGAGTCTAGTGAAACAATGCTGCACAAGGTGAAAATTATTTACCAAGACCACAGTGGCCTTGAAACTGATAAGTATAGCCCCATATGTTGGAAAGAGTTGGCCTCTCCAAATGTAAAGCAAACCCTCCTAAAACACCCTGGCCCAACATCTCACCAGGCATATACCTGGCTTTAGAAAATGAGCTATTTTTTATTATCAATACCTCAGAATCCTGGGGAAATTTTAATGCCTATACCCTAGGCTATACTGACTTGGCTAAGCATATCTAAGAAGAGGGGTCAGAAGCACTTATGTCACACTCCATATTTCACCACCACTAGGAGTGTTGTGTTTGATCAGGCCAGCCCTCAACACAGCAGTGTTTTTCCTGTTCAAATGCTGTCCCCAGATATTTTGCCCATGTGACAAGACTATGCTTTTCTCAAGAATAGAACTGAAACTTTATGGCACACCAGGCTTTAATTTTGGCTATGATTCTGTAATGCCCCACTGAGCAGCTTGATCGATGTCTCTTCTTTGACATGGATATGGGCCAATAGTTGCTATGCATCAAGGCTGTCCCCTTGGTTATGGTTGGAGACAAATTTGTTGACAATCCTCCTGGGCAAGCATGTTTCCTAGCATCCTAATCTCTAACAGGCTGGGTTGGCATGAATCAAAACATCCCTTAACAAAGCACTGGGAAATCCATTATATCAACAATTCTACTCATTTCCATAACAGGTTTCTACTGAACATCTACTCAACATAGATGTTATTTACAACCTCCACAATTCTTAATGAATCTTACATCTACATGTCAAATACCAAGAGCAAAACTTTTAGAAGATACAAAAGAAGGTAGGCCTCTCAAAGTTTGGCATCCTGCCAAGTATATTTCTATGTTCATGCCCCTGTTGCAAATACTCTGTGCACATGCAGCCCCAGAGTGTGTAAGAAGGCAGCCTCCAGAGCACAGCCTATTCCAAGAAACTCTTACACTTTGCTACTGCATTTTGCTAGCAATGCTAAACTAACTTCATATTCCACAATTACAGAGCCAAGTCCCAGGCAACCTTTTGAAACATATTCTTAATTATCTGTTAACTGGTTAAACTTGCTGTTACCTTAATAGAGATGCCTAAATTGTATAAATATATCACCTACAAAGCCCTTACTTACTAATGGACAGAGAACCCACTTCTTTGTTCCCTTATCCCCATGAACTCCAGATCAAATATCTAGGGATATAAATTAAGGACCTTGGATTCCAGACTGAATGTCTGGGAAAACAGGACTTGAAGACAGGTGTCATGGATCAGTGCAGCCTCTAACAGAAACTCCCTTGCTTAACCCACAATTTTAAAATTTGATTGGATGACCCCAGCACTCTCCAAGGGGCTCTCCCCTTGTGGATTTAACCTTTTAAAAATACAATAAAGGCCTTGAGCCCAGGTGTCGTGGATCAGCAGAGCCTCCAACAGAAACTCCCTTGCTTAACCCACAATGTGAAAATTTGATTGGATGACCCCAATTCTTTCCAAGTGGCCCTCTCCTTGTGGATTTAACCATTTAAATAAACAATAAAACTTACACAGGGGCACCGTTCAGATCCTGAGCTGGCTGCCTCCCTGGGCTCAGAAAAGAAAGCTTTCATTTTAACCTTCCGTTCCTGAAGCAAGTTTTCTCAGCTTCCATCCTGAACCAATACAGTGAAGATATTTAGATGCTCCCGCTGCGTTCACGGCTAGGATAGGAATCTCTCACATGGCTACTTCTAGCTGCAGGTTCCCACTCAGCCACAGAAAGGACCCTACACAGCAGCTTCCACTCTTCAGCCTCCTGCTCCACCAGGTTGGGGGCAGCGGCCACACACTCACCATGTTGCGACTTTGGAACTCGCCTGAAATCCCCTCACAGCACACAGCAGCTGCGCTCAGACCATAGGACACCAACCATTCAATCCTGCTCAGCTACAGAGCGAACATGCAAGCATGGTGCCCGGAACAACCCGCCTCTTCCTCTGACTGGAGGAATGGCCTCAGGGTCCTGATTGGCCAGTGAGTCTTGAGTGACATGAGCACCTCTCTTAGGGGTTAGAATGTACTGAAGAAACAAGTCTTAGTGATTCCTGTCCCAGGCTTCCATTTCAGGGCCAGACCTTTTCCAGATCTGCAGAGATTTGACCTTCATCATTGTTTGTGCCTGTCTTCCCCTAGCTTACCCTCTGACTTTTAGCAGTCGCACTTCTCTTCCTCCTGGAATCAAGGTGGATAGCTGCACAGCCCATTATTCAAACTGTAGCATTGTGAACAATCTGTCCCACGGGAGGAAGGGTGCCAAGACTATTACTAATTAAAGAGAAATTTTTGAAAATGCAATGAGATTTTTTTTCTGTGAAATCACAGGAAAAAATTGTTGTGTTGTGGCTCAGTTAGTACAGTGCTTTCCTAGTGGGATGAATCCCAGCACCACATAAAATTTGACATGATGGCAATCAAAACACTTAGGAGGTACACGTGGGAGAATCAGAAGTTTAAGAATATCCTCTGCTAGTGAGTTTTTGACTATCCTCAGCTAAATGAGTTTCTGTCTAAAAAGGAAAAGCAAACCAAAACAAGGCCTTTTTTCAGCATTGAGGATGAAATCTTTTCTCTTATACATTCTTAGCATGCTTCCTACCATTGAGCTACATCCTCAGCGTTCCCAAATTTACTTATATTCCTAGTACCGGTCTTCTTCTTCACAGGTGTCAAATCACATGTTTGACAGGTTTGATCAGGAAGAGGTATGGAGTCCACAAATGGGAGGAGGAGGCTGCTGAACCTATCTAGCAAGAGTGTAGGGTCCTGCCTGAGGCTGGATGGGAAGACAGATGATTAAGCTATGGGAGGACAGGCACAAGGGCTACTGAAATAAAAATGTGTGCACATATGATAAAGGCATGGCCCTGAACTGGAAGCCTAGGATTGGTAGTGTTATGCTTTTCCCCTTCACCACACACTAACCCTGAGGGGCTCATGTCACTCAAGACACACTGTACATTTTGGGCCTGCAGGCCTAAGAAGAGGTGTGTTCTTCCAGGCCCTAAGCCGCAGGTTCTGCCATTTCTGAGCTTGCTGCAGCACCTCTGAACACCACAGGGTGCTGTGAGGGGAGATATAGCAAGATCTGAAGTTGCAACAGAGTAAGCTCAGGTTCACTGCCCACAACAGGGAGAAGCAAGAAGCTGAGCTCCAAGACCTGTTGAGGAGGATTCGTGCTGAAACTGGGTGGTAATCAGTGACCATGTGCAGCCACCTCTTAGGCCTCTTGTGGTCCTATTCATTTCTTTGACCCAGGGTGGCCTCTGAATAACTTCAATATGAGGCTACATTTGGGCAAATCTTTTGGAGCAAGGGCTTGTGTATAGAAGCGTCTTTGTTAAGATGCCAAATCCAGAGAGCATTAATTTCTCTAAAATCTTCAACAACTTCTGCCCTTCGCATTTAACAATCAGGTGTAAGATCCATTTAGAGTTAATCTTATGGAGGTTGTGGATCACATGCCAGGCATTTTGTTTTGTTTTTATATTATTATCTGATAGGCCTGGAATGTAGGTTTTGTACATGTCAAGCATATACTCTTATATTGATCTTCATCATGATATTAATACTACTTGAACCTTCTGAGTCACATTGTTTCAACCGTGTGATTTTTTTTCCTTTTTAGTGCTTGTCTTAAACATTTTTTGAAAGAATAATATTATTTTTCTATAAGTAATATGCGTTTGGTCCTCCTAGCATTCACAATATGGCCTCAGAACTTCTGAACTTAGAGTAATGGATAGGTGTGTGCTCCTATGTATGTCATAGTAAGCCTTTCAAAGGTCCATAGGGAATGGCAAGTGAAGCTTCAGTGACTCCTACAACTCCTTGAAAGGTCCTGATCCACTGCACACAATGTTGATCTACTAGGGACTGCTAGCCCACTAGTGAAGTGGAAAGAAACCAAGGGCGATGACTGCTTCCCCCTTCTTTATGAAGTCTCCTAACATGACCTTGCCTTTTCACTCAAATCCCACACTTCTTATAGTTGTAGCAATGCATTGATTGTTCCTTGTACTTGAGGCTAGCATGGGATGTTCTGATTGGGCTTTCAGTCATTTACAGGCTGTTACAATGGATAATAAAGTTAGATCTGCCCCTTTTAGTCTTGTCTCTGGAGTTTCTTTTCCAGAATTCTGCATGGTCTCTGTTGCCACTCACTCCAATTCTCCAAGGTTCCTGATTCCCACATTTATGTAAGTACTGGCAATCAGAACTAGTTATTTGCAAGACCAGCGAAACCTCTTCACTGCTGAGCCATCTCTCATGCCCTATGTTGCCTATTTCTGACCAACATTTATATTGTTGATGCTTTCATCTGTTATTTGTAACTGTTTAAATATAGATTTCATTTTAGGAAGATCATATCAATGTTACAATTTAAAGTGAGGAACTTCAAGTTTCTAGAAGATATGTACATAACTAGAGGGAATGAATAGCTCCTGTAGAAACTTGAGCAAAGATTTGTCAGTTCTTTTATCTATTGTTTGTTTGATTATTTTTTGCAGAGTATTATGTGCCCCTGATTATTCTGGAACTCATTGCATAAAACAAGCTACTGTCCAGCTCTATGAGATATACCTGCCTCTGCCTCCTGAGGGTTGTTGGAATTAAAGGCATGATAAAATACTCCCAGCTTGCCCATTGTTTTTATACTTAGGAACTGTTCATACAATTTCTCTGAGGTTGGGTAAGCACAGTTGATCTGTTTACTTGTCTCCCCTTCTTTATGCCTGTTAATTAGCATTTCTCTTACAAGGCTACAACTTTTTTTAATTTTTTAAATTAATTTTTATTTATATAAAATATAAATATAAATATAAATTTTTATATTAATTTTTATTAATTAGTTTATTCACTTTGTATCCCCCCTGTAGCTCCCACCTACCTCCCCTCCAAATCCCACCTCCCCTCCAAATCCCACCTTCCCTCCCTCTCCCCTACCTGTACCTTTCCCCCAGTCCACTGATAAGGGAGGACCTCCTCCCTTCCCACTGATCTTAGTGTATAAAGATTCATCAGGACTGGCTGCATTGTATACCTCTGTGGTCTGATAAGGCTAGGAGTGGGGAACACACCTGCCTGGTAAGCACTCAGGAGGCAGAGGCAAGAGGATCATGTTTCCAAAATATTTTAAAGATTTATTTATTATTTATACAACATCTGCCTGCACACTAGATCTTAGTATAAATGGTTGTGAGCCATCAAGTGGTTCCTGGAAATTGAACTCATGACTTTTGGAAGAATAGGGAGTAGTGCTCTTAACTTCTGAGCTACCTCTCTAGCCTCATCCAAGAACATTTTTTTGTTCTATTCTTTTTTTTTTGAATTTTATTTTTTTCTTATCAGTTACATTTTATTAACTCTGTATCCCAGCCGTGTCCCGATCCCTCATTCCCTCCCAGTCCCTCCCTCCCTCCCTCATCTCCACCCTGCCCCTTGCCAAGTCCACTGATGGGGGGACCTCCTCCCCATTCATCTGATCCTGTTTTATCAGGTATCTTCAGGACTGGCTGCAAAGCTCTCCTCTGTGGCCTAACAAGACTGCTGTTGCAGGGTGGGGAGGCCAAAGAGCCAGTCATTGAGTTCCTGTTAGAAATAGTCCTTGTTCCCCTCACTATGGGAAGCCAATTGGTTACTGAGCTACCACAGGCTACATCTGAGCAGAAGTTCTAAGTTACATTCATACATGGTCCTTGGTTGCATGTCAGTCTCAGAAAAGACCCTGTGCCCAGATATCTTTGGTCCTTGTGGAGCTCCTATCCTTTCCTCATCAGACTAACTCCCCTTCTTTCTTATGATTCCCTGTACTCTGCCAAAGGTTTGGTCATAATTCTTTGCTTTGAAAACACTGCTAGTTAGAGTCTTTCAAATGTGCTCAGTAGACTCCTGTCATATGTTCAATGTGCATCCCATCTGTCTTTCTAAACGAGGATTGATAATCTTACCCCATGTCCGCTCTCTTGATTATCTTTTTTATGTGTATAGATTTCATTATGTTTATTGTATCTTATAGGTCTATATAAGTGAGTATATACCGTGTTTTTCTTTCTCCTTCTGGGATATTTCACTCAGGATGATCTTTTCTAGATCCCACCATTTGCCTGCAAATTTCATGATTTCCTCCTTTTTGATTGCTGAGTAGTATTCCATTGTGTAAAAATACCACAATTTCTGTACCCATTCCTTCGTTGATGGACATCTGGGTTGTTTCCAGGTTCTGGCTCTTACAAATAATGCTGCTATAAACATGGTTGAGCAAATATCCCTTTTGTGTACTTGAGCAAACTTTGGGTATATACCTAGCAGTGGTATAGCTGGGTCTTGAGGAAGCACTATTCCTAATTGTCTTAGAAAGCGCCAGATAGATTTCCAGAGTGGTTGTATCAGTTTACATTCCCACCAGCAGTGGAGGAGGGTTCCCCTTTCTCCACAACCTCTCCAGCATGTGTTGTCCCTTGAGTTTTTCATCTTGGCCATTCTGATGGGTGTAAGGTGATATCTCAGGGTCTTTTTGATTTGCATTTCCCTGATGGCTAATGACGATGAACATTTCTTTAAGTGTTTTTCTGCCAGTCGATATTCCTCTGCCGAGAATTCTCTGTTTAACTCTGTTCCCCATTTTTTAATGGATTACTTGGTTTGCTGCTTTTCAGCTTCTTTAGTTCTTTGCATATACTCAATATTAGTCCTCTGTCAGATAAAGGGTTAGTGAAGATTCTTTCCCAATCTGTAGGCAGGCGTTTTGTTTTGATGACAGTGTCCTTTGCTTTACAGAAGCTGTTCAGTTTCATGAGGTCCCATTTATTGATTGTTGCTCTTAGAGCCTGTGCTGTTGGTGTTCTGTTCAGGAAGTTGTCTCCTGTGCCAATGAGTTCTAGGCTGTTCCCCACTTTTTCTTCTAACAGATTTAGAGTATCTGGTTTTATGTTGATGTCTTTGATCCACTTGGACTTTAGTTTTGTGCGGGGTGATAAATATAGATCTATTTTCATTTTTTGGCATGTGGACATCCAGTTGGACCAGCACCATTTATTGAACATGCTGTCTTTTTTCCATTGAATGGTTTTGGCTTCTTTGTCAAAAATCGAGTATTCATAGGTGTGTGGGTTTATTTCTGGGTCTTCTATGCGGTTCCATTGATCCTCCTTTCTGTTTTTGTGCCAATACCATGCAGTTTTTATCACTATTGCTCTGTAGTACAACTGGAGATCGGGGATAGAGATACCTCCAGATGATCTGTTGTTGTACAGGATTGTTTTGGAGATTCTGGGTTTTTTGTTTCTCCATATGAAGCTGAGAATCTTTTTTTCAAGTTCTGTAAAGAATTTAGTTGGTATTTTGATGGGAAGTGCATTGAATCTGTAGATTGCTTTTGGCAGGATGGCCATTTTCACAATGTTAATCCTACCAATCCATGAGGACGGGAGATCTTTCCATCTTCTGAGATCTTCTTCAATTTCTTTCTTAAGAGACTTGAAGTTTTTCTCAAACAGGTCTTTCACTTGCTTGGTTAGTGTCACCCCAAGGTACTTTATGTTATTAGTGGCTATTGTGAAGGGTGTTGTTTCCCTAATTTCTTTCTCGGCCCTTTTGTCTTTGGTATACAGGAGGGCTTCTGATTTTTTTTTTTTGAGTTGATTTTGTATCCTGCCACTTTGCTGAAGGTGTTTATCAGCTGGAGGAGTTCTCTGGTTGAATTTTTGGGGGTCGCTCATATATACTATCATATCATCTGCGAATAGTGACACTTTGACCTCTTCCTTTCCAATTTGTATCTCCTTGATCTCCTTTAGTTGTCTTATTGCTCTGCCTAGGACTTCAAGTACTATGTTGAAGAGGTAGGGAGAGAGTGGGCAGCCTTGTCTTGTCCCTGATTTCAGTGAGATTGATTTAAGTTTCTCTCCATTGAGTTTGATGTTGGCTATAGGCTTGCTGTATATTGCCTTTACTATATTTAGATATGTGCCTTGTACCCCTGAACTCTCCAAGACTTTAAACATGAATGGGTGTTGGACTTTGTCAAATGCTTTTTCAGCATCTAAGGAGATGATCATGTGCTTTTTCTCCTTCAGTTTGTTTATGTGGTGGATTACATTGATGGATTTCTGTATTTTGAACCACCCTTGCATGCCTGGGATGAAGCCTACTTGGTCGTGGTGGATGATATCTTTGATGTGTTCTTGGATTCGATTTGCAAGTATTTTATTGAGGATTTTTGCATCAATGTTCATAAGAGAGATAGGTCTGAAGTTCTCTTTTTTTGTTGGGTCTTTATGTGGTTTAGGTATCAGGGTGACTGTTGCTTCATAGAATGAGTTTGGTAATGTACCTTCTGGTGTGATTCTGATAGGTCTACCTTCATATGTTACTTGGCCTTTTTCCCTTGCTGCATTTAGAATTTTTTCTTTGTTTTGTAGGTTCAGTGTTTTGATTATGATGTGACGTGAAGAATTTCTTTCCTGGTCTAGTCTACTTGGCATTCTGTAGGCCTCTTGTATGTTTATGGCCATCTCCTTCTTTAAGTTGGGAAAGTTTTCTTCTATAATTTTCTTGAAAATATTTTCCGGACCTTTGAGCCTGATGTCTTCTTTTTCTTCTACTCCTATTATTCTTAGGTTTTGTCTTTTCATGGTGTCCTTGATTTCTTGGATGTTTTGTGTTTGGAGCTTTTCTGATTTTATTTTTTTCTTTGAGAGACGTGTCAATTTCCGCAAGTGTATCTTCGGCTCCTGAGATTCTTTCTTCCATCTCTTGTATTCTGTTGGTGATGCTTACCTTTGTAGTTCCTGATCTTTTCTCTATGTTCTCCAGCTCCTGGTTTTTCTCTATTTGTGTTTTCTTCATTGATTCTAATTCTATTTTCATGTCTTGCACTATTTCCTTCATCTGTTTGAATGTGGACTCCTGCTTTTCAATGATAACTTCTATTTTTTGTCCGTTTCCTCTCTATGTATCACTAATTGTGCCTCTATTTCTTTGGGTATAATTGCCTGTATTTCTATGAGAGCTTTGTTTATTTCTTCTTTATTTGCCTTCATTTGTGTGGACATTTCTTTGAGAGCTTTGTGCATTTCTTCTCTGTTTGCCACAATTTTCGTGGTCATTTCTCTGAGAGCACTATTTGTTTCCTCTTGGTTAGTCTCGATTTCTTTGGTTATTTCTCTGAGGGCTTTGTTCATGTCATCTTTATGGGCCTCTAATAGCTGGAGAAACATAGTTTTGAGGTCGTTTTCTTGTATATCTAGTGAATTGAAGTGTCCATTGTTTTGTGGGGTTGCTGGTGAGGTCATTATGTCCTGATTTTTGTTGGGAGTGTTCTTTCGTCTGCCTCTAGCCATCTGGTTATTTATAATCCTCACTGGTTGTTCCTCGAGATTGTAGTTTGGGCTATGATCCTCTCTTTCTGTTTTCTGGACTGTTTTTTCAGGAAGATGAGAGAGGTTCACTGCTTTGGAAGTGTGCACTGTGTTTTCAGTTTTGCCTAAGTAAGGAATGTGACGCTGGCACTATTGGCGTGCGCATTTAGCGGGTTCAGTGTGCATGCGTGGATTCTCTGACTATTGCAGTGGCCTGCAAGCCACTATTATGCAGTTCTGACTGAGATCCAGGGATTGTTTGCCTGGATTACCCTGATGGACCCGCAAGGCAGAGGCTTCAATGTTGGAGTCGCTATCCCAAGAATTCTTTATGATGCCCACACTAGGGGTGTAGGTGGCAGGGATCTCGTCTGGTTGCTTCTGTGGAGAGGCCCTGGGTCTGGGGCAATCTCTCCCTAGAAGGCTCACTCACTCTCTTGCAGGACCAGTTGGAATGCACAGGGGTTCCCCTTGCTCACTACTCTCTGTTTTGGTCCTGCTGCGGAAGTGCACGGGTAGGCTAACAATCAGCTCTGTGACACTGTGGCCGCAGGACTCGGTGTCCACCTTTCCTGTGTGCTGCCTCTTTGTCCTTTACCTCTGCCAGGAGAGGGGTTATGTTGACTGGTCCTTGGGTGACGCGGGAAAGAGTTAGGATGAGTGTACTCAATCCCAGATCCCGGGCCCAGATCTCTCTGCCAGAGCAGCCTAGCGGTAGAATCTATGTTTGCTGATCCCAAGTGAGTACTGGGTAGGGTTGAGTGTCCTCAGATCCAGAGCTTGGGTTTCTCTGCTAGGGGCCGCTGGGTGAGCTGGAGAGAGGGTGCTGTGTCCTTGTCAGGCTGCCTCTCTGTCTTTCCCCTCTGACCTTCTCCTCTGCTAGGGCAAGCTTATGGAGGTGCTCTCAGGGGAGTGCCAGCAGGGGTTGGGGCTTCTCAGTCAGATCCTGAGCCCTGAGCCGGTGTTTCTCTGCCAGGGGTCAGGAGGGGGGCGCCAGTGATAGAACTTGTTGCTAGATCTTATTGCGCTGGACCCAGGATAATCTCAGGACATGTAGAATGACCACAGTCCCAGATCCCGAGCTGTAGTTTGTTTGCTAGGAGCGGCCGGCAGCACTGGAGATCCAGCACTATGAAGCCGCTGTGTGCCTCTCTATCCTTCTGCTCCGTCTGGCAGGGTTATGGCGGCGTTTGGGGGAGTCCCTGAAAGGATTGGGTTTTCTCAGCCCCAACCTTGGGTTGGGGTACAATGTGGTCTGTGGCAGATTCTTCTGGACACCTCCTGCCTCCTCCGAAGAGGGAGTAGGGATTTTGAGCTGGGCGCGCAGCTGCAATCCGTGCGCGGCAGGAGCTCAATTGTGATGGCGGCAGGTACCCGTGGTCGAAGAGACCTTCCAGGGAAATACTGGGTGACCCCCGTGACCAGTCTGGCAACTTTCCTTCCCTGTGGGGTTTTTTGCGACTGGGACTCTCAACCTCAGGCACCCTTGTGCCCACAGATCAGCCTGGGGGAGTGATCAGGACAAGCAGGCTTGCGGCACCAGCCTGGAGACCCAAAGCCCGAGTTAGCCAGGTTCTCTTCTGGGTTCTGGCTGGGCAGCCGAGAGTGGACCCGACTGATTCCCACGCCGTGGGAGCCTCCCCTCACCTGGGAAACACGATCGATCGCTGTTGTTTTAGGGCCCAGATTTCAGTCTCCTGGTCGCTGCACGGAGTGTGTTGTCCTGCTTCTCAGACATGGTGTTCTCCTGGCGCCACCATCTTGGCCCCTCAAACAGTGACATCTTGAATGGTCGTGCTAACTTGAATGGGGGATTCTGACAAGACTCTTTCCCCAGTTTAAGTGCTGTAAGAAATTAATAACCGCTATAAGAGGGAGAATCAGTCTTGTCCATGTATGAGTCACTTGGCTTTCCATCACCTAGTGGTCAGCCCTGAAAATATATACAAATAAGCCACACTACATGGACTCAGCATGTTGTATTTATACATTTATACTCATATGTGTGTAACAATAATAATTAAAAAGAGGCCATGAATTTGAGAAGAAGTAGAGGCATGTGAGGGAATTAAGGAGAAGCAAGGGAGATGATATGACTTTATGAGTTTTCGAGGTATATGGTCTCTTGGATCATGGTTGCATTAGGGATTTATTACCTAATTTTGAATGAACCAGATATCAGGACATGGTTTGGTCACTTGTGACACAGCCTCACAGGGTTTTTGACTGGAGTGATATCACCTAAGGCGGGCAAAGTACTTAGGACACTATATATTTGCAATCATTGTCTGATCCAAACTTGGAGGATAGAGGAGAGATATGTATGCAGGCACCTGTGTGGCCCACCACACTCTGAGTTTCCAGTTGAGAAAGCAATTCAGTTTTTTAACCTCAAAGCTACAGTAGTGGTTGAATGACTTTTGTGAAGTCCATCGTCTATCTTAGTGCTTCAGAGTACACGTACCAAGATCTCTTGGATCCTGGGTTGGACTAGAGGCCTTGGGAGATTAGTAATAAGACTAGAGCAATGAGATAGAAATGGGGGTGCCAGAAACTTCTAGATGTGGGGAAATCTTGAGAGAGGCAAGAGGTATTAAAAAGATATTATGTTTGGCATATGCAGGAATTTGTGTTTCTTGGGTGAATTCTGCTCACTTACTCTTTCAAATGGATGAAGAAACAAGTCTAGGAATACCAGAGACCTCACCTTTCTCATTCATCATGTCACATCTTTTTTTTTTCAGATGAGAGCAAATTAAAGGAAAGCTCAGGGATGTTAAATCCTGCTGAGATACTGAAGTTCAAGGCTGATTAATTTCATAATATCTATTACACCTTGTAATTCAACAGCTATAGTTTTCATTAAAAATTAATTCTCTCTTTCTCTCTGTGTGTGGCAAGTATATATGTATATATAATGATTTCTGGTTAAATTTACTGAGTCTCTCTTGTTTCTCTCCCAAAATTGTCAGTTTCATTTCTTCCCTGCAAATCTCTTTTCCATATTCATGACTTGTATTGTGTCCTGAAGACTTGAACTCACACCATCTGTGTGACTGTGGGTTTATAACTGTCTTTTATAGTATGTGGGCTCACAAGTGGTTTCACAACTGAATACAATGCCTCCTTCTCTTCCAGAATCTGTTATTGGTCAGTGTTCAGCAGTAAGTGCTATAGCCTGTCTCTTTCTTATGACCATTGTCATGGGTGGCAGAAGTTAAGTTTGGGTGGTTTGGCATAGCAGAGGAAAGTTTTTGTAGACAGGGTCTCACATCTGCCAGATTAGTCACAAGTTCCCTATACAATTTTGGACTTTCTCTTTGAACTTCTAATTCCCCTGCCTCTACTCTATAAGCACTGAGATAATAGAAGTGTGCTATCAATGATGTAGTGATCTGAATGGTGCTATACTTTTTGTGACTGCCAGGCTGGCTGGCCCTGCACCTCCTTGCTAGTTCTCAATATACTTCTTGTTATTATTTTTTCTCACAAACATCATGGGGCTAGAGAGATGGTTCATAGGTTAAGTATGCTTGCTGTTCTTCTGAAGGACTGGTATTTTGTTCCCATAACCTATGTGGAAGTTGCATGATCTTGGGTAGTTCACAAGCACTCATAACTCCAACTCCAGGGACCCAGTGCCCTCTTTGTGCCTTCACAGGCATCTGCATACATATTCTCATAAACACACAAAAATTTTAATCAACACACCAGATTACTGACTTGCATAATTCACATGCTGGATGATTGGCTCATTTACACTGTAATTTTCAATGTTTTTAAATATGTTTCTGTATGGTTCTACAGAAGCTACACACTTGCTTTTAGAACATTTTCATCACTCAAAAAACAAAAATCAAACAAACAGAAAACCAAACCTCCCCTAACATTTACTAGCAACTGATCAGAGGGATTTATTGGCTTCATATTACCTTTCATATTAGTGTTCTGTTGTGACCCATAGCTGTCAGGAACCACTTGCAGCCTTGAGTGTCATTTGCAACATTCATAAATCATGATCTCCTACTGAACTGTGCCCAGTGACTCTTGACTCTTGCATTAGGACATAGAAGACCCAGCTACCTGTCCTAGCACCACTTGACTAGACTCTCTGAATGACCACTCTGTTGCATGGTGGTGACCAATGCTCAGAACATTCTCATAGTCTAGCAAGTGGGATGTGCAGGAAGCCCCTCACTGTGGTCTGGAAGGAAGGAAGGAGATGACTTTGCCGTTAGGGGTCCAGGTAAGGACAGACACAGACCAGACTGCCATCTTTTTCTGAGTTGAGTTTTCATAAATAATGAAGTATCTGTCAGGGGCAGACAAAGACATTCTGTAAAGATCTGTGGATGATACAACTTTGGCTTTATTTCATGTAGTCTTGGATCAAGTCTGCCTTGGTGAGAGGACATTTCACAACAATGAATTTGCTTGAAATTTTGATAGGAAGGAAAGACCTTTGGTCTCACTGATATGGCATCATTGATTATTGATGTCACACAGAATGTCAACTCAAGGGAGGTCAAAATAGGCTGTGGACAAACTTTATGAACTGTCAAGATGGACAGGATACCAAAGTCCAGATGATACAGAGCTGAGCCATCTACTGGCTAGAGCCCTGCTCCCACCCATCTGTCCAGCATATAAATCCTGTGAGCTATGCTCACTGTAGCACAATTGGGCAGAAGGGAATCCCTGCAAAGGGTAGCACACACAGAAGGAGGGAGAATACTGAGGAGGAAACTGCTGATAGAGAAGCAAAGATGGATCTACTTTCAGCTCTCTCCCTGGAAACCTGGGTCCTCCTTGCAATCAGCCTGGTGCTCCTCTACTGGTGAGTAGTTTCCAAAGTTCCTCCCCAAACCATGTCCTTGTGATTGGGGTAATACTCAGACCTATATTGTATGGAAGGTCAAAACTGGTTTCAGAAGGAGGGGCTGGAGAGACAATGACTCAGTGATTAAGAACATTGGCTGCTCTTCTAGAGGACTCGGGGTTGAATCTTAACATTCATGTGTGGCTCACATTCATCTGCGACAATTGTTCCAGAGGATCTGGCACCCTCCACTGGCAGGAGAACAAAAGTTGTTTTTTTTTTAATTTTCTTTTTAGTTACAATTTGTTAACTCTGTGCCCCAGCTGTATCCCGCTCCCTCATTCCCTCCCCCTCCCCATCTCCCTCCCTGGTCTCCTCCCTGCCCCTTTCCATGTCCACTGATAGGGGAGGACCTCCTTCCCTTTCATTTGACCCTGTTTTTTCAGGTATCTTCAAGGCTGGCTGCAAAGTCCTCCTCTGTGGCCTAACAGGACTGCTCCTCCCCTTGGGGGGAGGTCAAAGAGCCTGTCCTTGAGATCCTGTTAGAAATAATCCTTGTTCCCCTTACTTTGGAAAACTACTTGGTTACTGAGCTACCACGGGCCACATCCGAGCAGAGGTTCTAGGTTATATCCATAGGTGGTCCTTGGTTGAGTGTCAGTCTCAGAAAAGACCCTATGCCCGGATATATTTGGTACTTGTAGAGCTCCTATCCTTTCCATATCATACTAACTCCCCTTCTTTCATATGATTCCCTGCACTCTGCCATCATTTGGTTATGAGTCTTTGTGTCTGCTTTGAAACACTGCTAGGCAGAGTCTTTCATATGCCTTTTGCGGTAGACTCCTGTCATACATTCAATACACATCCCATTTGTCTTTCTAAATGAGGATTGATCATCTTTACCCATGTCCACTTACTTGATTATCTTCTTTAGGTGTGTAGATTTCATTATGTTTATCATATCTTGTAGGTCTATATAAGCGAGTATATACCAAGTTTGTCTTTAAAAGGTGAAAACAGAAGTTAAAATGAACTCTTGTAAAAACATTTAAAATTTTCATGTTTTTATTCATTGTGGTTTGGGCCAGCACATACTACAGTGTGATTATTGGTGGTTTTTTTTTTTGTGTGTGTGTGTGTGTGTGCATGTGTGTGCGTTTAAACAGAAGACAACTTTGGGAAGTTGGTTCTCTCCTATGGGTGGGTTCTGGAGATCCAACTCACATTGTCAACACTGGCAGCCAGTGTCTCTACCACAGGAGTCATCCTGAGAGGCCCAATTGAAATGACAGCTGAGCTAATTTTGCATTTTTTTTTATTTTTTGGTGGTATGGGGTATCAAGTCAGAGCCTAGGCAAGCCCTTAACTACAGAGTTATAGCCCCAGTGATACTAACTCTTAAAGTTCATGCTGATGTTATGCAGATATACTGGATAACTCTGGCTTCCCACTCAACTCCATCTTGGTGAGGTTTGATGATAAGGCTTACATCTGGTATGGCCTAATTGGCTTTTTCATTAACCCTAGATCCACCAGAACTCAGTAGACATGGAAAAGAATGGTGTGATGCCATGCATAGAGTATCCATCACCATTCCCTAAGCTCTCTGGGAACTGTGCGGTGCAGCCATGTTATTAATTTGTTTTCTTGTTTTGGTCATGGTCCTGTTTGTGTCTCTCTTCTGAGTGTGTGGTCACAAGGCTCTCTGTTTCACCTTATAGGTTTGGGACACATACACATGGAGTTTTTAAGAAACAGGGAATTCCTGGACCAAAACCTCTGCCTTTTTTAGGAACTGTGCTGAATTACTACAAGGTGAGTATTGACTGAACATTCCATGTGTCTTCTCCTGATGGCTAATAATGACTCATCTCTAGTAAGTGTTCCTTGGGAGGAAACTCAGAGACATCAGTCTCATACTGTGTGTTTTTGTGGTTCTAGAGATTTTCCATGTGTTCCATGGGTCTCTTTTGCCACCTTAAAACTTAATAATGAGTGTGTTATGTGAGTGTGTGTGTGTGTTTATGTGTGATTTTTATAGTGTGTGTACAGCATCTTAGTCTTAGGGATGGAACTCAAGTTATCAGTGTTGGTGTCAAGTGGCTTCTCATTTGGAGCCATCTCACTGGTTCTATTGTCAGTTTATTGAACCTCAAATTCACATTAGTGTGAAGTGTGTAGGCTTAGATTCTTCAATAAACCTATGTTTTTAGTGTTCTTCATTGCTTCTACCTCCCTTCCACCCACTGACTGGGAGAAAAGAAGGTTATTAGTAAAGAGGGGTTATAGACCTTTTTAGTAGTAGTTCCTTGGGGTGAGTCTACTGTTTGTTGTCTGAATAGCTGTAGTCCAGTCCACAGGTCAACAACACCAACCAACATGATTCAGAAGATGGGGACAAGTCAGTGAAAGAATCAAGCCTTGGTTGGATTGCTCTAAGAATTTCTCTGGAATACTTCTCTTTGAAGTCATGTGTCAAAGCACAAAGATCAGCACAGCCATGTTGATGCCAAAATTATTGTTGCACTGTCCATGAGCTGCTATATAACTTCTCTACTCAGAGTCTACCCACGGAAGTTTTCAGCTGTCCAATGTCATGCCCCTCCAAATGGGATAGGACTCAGAAGATGGAGAAAACAGGAAACAGGACAGGAGCATACCACAAAGGGACTCTGAAAGACTCTATCCAGCAGGATATTAAAGCAGATGCTGCAGCTCATAGCCAAACTTTGGGCAGAGTGGAGGAAATTTTATGAAAAAAGGGGGAGACAGAAAGACCTGGAGCTGACAGGAGCTCCACAAAGATAGCAACAGAACCAAAAATTCTGAGTCTGAGGGTATTTTCTGAGACTGATACTCCAACCAAGGACCATGCATGGAAATAACCTAGAACCCCTGCACAAATGTAGCCCATGGCAGCTCAATCTCTAAGTGGGTTTTCTAGTAATAGAAAGAGCAGCTGTCTCTGACATGAACTCAATGGCTGATTCACTGATCACATACCCCTGATGGAGGAGTAGCTTTACCAGGCCACAGAGGAAGACAATGTAGCCAGTCCTGATGAGACCTGATAGGTTAGGGTAAGATGGAAGGGGAGGGGGACTGTCCCTATCAGTGGACTTGGGGAGCATGTGGGAGGATTAAAGGGGGGAGGGCAGGATTGGGAATGTGTGAGGAAGAGAACCACAGCTGGGACACAAACAAAATAAATTTTAATTAATTAAAAATTAAAATCAAAGTCAAGCCCCTCGCACAAGCATGAGACAGCTTCTAGCAAAATATCACACGACACATCTGAGTCTTGAAAAACAAAAACTTTGAAACTTCTACATCAGAAGTGCCTAGATCTCCAGCTCATTCAGTCTTGATAGTCAGGACATGATATTCTCACTGTGTGAGCTAACAGGGAAGAGTTTGTTTCTTACCCAGTATAGATTCTGCGAAGGCACTGTTGTACTTATTTGGAGCAAATCTTGAAGGGGTTTCCAACTTCTCAAACATTGATATGTATGCACTAGATAAAAATTCTCCTTGTTGTACCAGGGTTATGAGCAACACTTCTTTTTTATGCTGAATATTTCTGAAGCACCCACTTATCATAGGCCCACATACATACGTTAGGGGGAGTTTTCATATACTTGAGATCTCTGTGTAATTATTGAAGCCCTGGAGTTATTTTTATGGTTCTTGCCCTAACATTTATTATTCATGGTATGTTTGGGTTCTTCTTGATAACCAGAGTAACTAGAATATTTTGTTTCACTCTTTTTCTTTAGTCACTGGACTTATGGGTAATGATTGCTACAATTAGTGAGAAGACTTTTTGTGTAGTTGTGTTTATCTGTGTAGGTTTGTGCACATGAGTGTAGTGCAGTGTAGACAGAAGAGGGAGCTGGAGTCCCTGGATCCTGAGTGAGAGAAGGGTGTGAGATGCTGGATATGTGTGCTAGGAACATGGACCCTCTGCAAGAGCAGCCAGTGGTCTTAAGTGCTGAGCCACATCTCCAGCCTCAATGACAAAATTTTAAATTTTGTTTTGTTTTTGCAGTGCTGAGAATGAGACCCAGGACTTTATGCATACTAGTCAAAGTACTTTACAACTCAAATTGAGCTACCACTGTTTTTCTTCCTTTGAAGGCAGCATCTTAGGCACAAGTCTTAGTTGCAAATATATGAGACAGGATGGTGGATGCCAATTGGTTCAGATACTTAACTATAAAATGCAATTTTTATTTTCTTCTGTCTCTTTCCCACCAGGGAAAGTTTGATTTAATAACATTACCAAAAAAAGTAGGTAATTAAAGTGTAATGCACTGTGTAGGCTTTCAGTCTAAGTGGATCATTTGTGACAAACCTGGCCCATAGTCAGTGCCCCAGACAGACATTCCAAGCTCTCATCCAGAGGGTGAGTGGCAAATCTTGTGCTCTTCTTGATTCAGGTTTCTTCCTAAGGTTTTAGGCTTACCTTGCACATTCTTTAAACAATTTCATCATCATCATCACCATCATTATTTGTGTGTGCCTGTGTGTTGTATGTATTTGGTGTCTGTGTACATGTTTTTTATTAATGAGTGTGCATGCAGAGGCTACAGGAAACTGTCAGGGGTCTTGCTGTATCGCTCTGCCTTTTCCAACTGAGAAATCTTGCTGGTGATACCTCAAACATCTCTGAAAAAGAAATTTTCTCTGTCAGAGACTATAAATCTAATTTCAATGGATCTGAGGATTTTTGTGCTCTGGCTGCAGAAGGGTCACTGCATACAGGACAGTAATGGATTTCATGTTATTTGTCTTTCCAGGGTTTATGGAAATTTGATGTTGAGTGCCATAAAAAGTATGGAAAAATATGGGGGTGAGTATTCTGGAGAGTTGCATTGAGTCAACACTTTTTAGGGGAAGGCCCCCCACTTGTGCAAGAACAATGCCAACCCAGAACTGTGGTAATGTACCTCTCTATTGTGAAGGTGATTTCACACATCACTAAGTGCTGCTGTTCACAGGTTTAATTAATTAACTTGAGATCATTGCACATTGTGGCTTTATGACAGGCTTTGGTGTTTTATCCAGTGTCCTAAATTCATTTTTTTTCTCTTCCTAAACTTCCCTTTCATGATGTGAAATGCATTGTGCCAGGTTCCTCTAATGTGCTCTCACAAATGTGTGATACCATCTTCTTGCCACACCCACTCACTTCTCTTTAGAATCCCACACTTCTTCACATCATTGTTGACTTAACATGTCCTTTGTGAGCAGGGACAGGATGACACAGCTAAGGCTGTGTAAATGTTTTATGCTTAGCATATAAAAAATTTGCACATGTAGAGAATTTGTTGTTGTGATTGTTTATATTTTATTTCAAGCCATGGGCACATTTCCCCCTTGGCTTGAAATAAGGAACATGTGACATGGGGTATATATGTAGATCAGATGACAACTGTAAAAGTTATTTCTGTTCATTCAGGTGATTGAACACAGTCCATCAGGCTTGGTACAATTGCTTTTATTTGTTTCCCTATATCATCAGCTCCAGATAAGATTTTTATGACTGTACATCTTTGTGTCCTGTCAAATTAAACTGAATTTTGAGAGACAATGCACTTAAAAAGCACAGCATTCTTCCTCAAATATGTGTCTGTAACAGTTCTTTCTGCAAAATGGCTGAGTCAGCAGCAGCATCTGTTCCCTGTCATTGACACTGGTGGTCTGGTGAGAGCCTTGGAGCAAGTGTCAGCATTACGAGATACAAACAAGTAGAAGGAGGCTCTGGCTCTCCCTGCTCTTCATCTCTTCTTTTCCATTCTTAGGAAGCACAGGCCTGAAAAGAGGGGACTGCTGGGTTGATACAGTCCATAAAAACCATTTCATTCAATGCCAACAGCAGGCTTTGCTTTCATTCCAATGCAAAAGTATTGCTTGTCAGCAATTGATAGTGATTTCTCAAGTTTTCACTGACTTAATATCTTATTCTATCTACCTCTATCTATCTATCTATCTATCTATCTATCTATCTATCTATCTATCTATCTATCTACCTACTTACCCACCTATTCATCTATTTGTTAAACATTGTCTGTTGTGGGCTGGTCTGGTGCTATATATTCAAAGGCTGATTTCAGTGCCTTGAGAGCTGGTTATTTCCCTTCCATGGGCATTGTTATAATGCTGAACTCTTATAACTGTGTGATGTGAAGGAATGTTCCCCAATAATCCCTGGCTTGCTGATTAAATGTCCTATGTCTGGGCAGGGCAGAAGGAAGTAGGTGTAGCTTAGGTTCTCTGGCTTTGGGGACAGACAGGATTTTGAGTAGAAAGACAGGTTCCAGAAGAGGGGGAGTAAGAAAGCTGAGAGTCATTATGGCTTAACATGGGAGAAGCACATGCTGGCATGGATGGAGAAAATGATACAGATGTGCAAGTATTTATGGAATTATAGATGAGAGGTAGCCTGGTATGGGCTTAAAAGTAAAGGTAACTTAAAAGGTTACTATCTGCTTTGCTCCAGGTTATATAAGACTGTTCTAAAATCTGTCAGTTGTCTGTGTCTTAAACTGATTGTGATGCTGTAATAATTGTAGGGCTAATAATAAACATTATTAGACCATACCCTTAAATTAATCACAACAAGTGTCTCTACGTGTCACCTTGACTATACAGGAACTCACTATGTAGACCAGGCTGGCCTTGAACTCAGAGATTTACCATATTCTGCCTTTCAAGTGCTGGTATTAGAGACATGTGCCACCATGCCTGGCCCTAATGTCGTTTGGATATCAAACATTTGGCTTACTTTAAAAAGTAGTTCTGTGTGTCTCTGTGTGTACCAGTGAATTTAATTAGACTTACAGAATCATAAGTGAGTGAGAGGTTATTTACCTGACCATGAGCAACTCACCAGTGGTTTATCACTGAAGAAGAAACCTTTCTCTCCCAGAAGCTATATTCTTTTCTTTTAATTTTAATTTTACTCTTTTATATTAATTACAGCTTATTCACTTTGTAAAGCAGCTGTAGGCCCCTCCCAATCCTGCCATCCCTTCCTCATCAACTCCCATGCTCCTTTTCAAGTCCATTGATAGTGGACATCCTCCTCCCCTTCCATCTGACCCTAGCTTATAAGTTCTCATCAGGACTGGCTGTATTATCTTCATCTGTGATCTGGTAAGCCTGCTCCCCCAATTAGGGGGAGGTGATCAAAGAGCCAGCCACTGGGTTCATGTCAGAGACAGTCCCTATTCCCCTTACTAGGGAACCCACTTGGTTACTGTGCTGCCATGGGCTACATCTGTGCAGGGGTTCTAGGTTATCTCCATGCATGGTCCTTGGTTAGAGTATCAGTCTTAGAAAAGAACCCTGGGACCAGATTCTTTGGTTCTGTTGCTCTCTTTGTAGATCTTCTATCCCCTTCAGGTCTTTCTATCTCCTCCTTTCTTAAGTTTCTCTGCACTCTGTGCAAAGTTTGAGCATTGAGCATCTGCTTTGGTAGGTATCCTGCTGGGTAGTATTTCAGAGTCCCTGTGTGGTAGGCTCCTGTCATGTTTCCTGTTTTTCCCTCTTCTGATGTCCATCCAGTTTGCCTTTCTGAGAGAGGATTGATCATCTTACCCAGGGTCCTCCTTCTTTCTTAGCTTCTTTAGTTATAAAAATTTTAGTATGTTTATCCTATATTATATGTCTAATTAGCCAGTTATATGTGAGTATATACTATTGTGATATATTAATATTTACTATTGATATATCTTTTAGTAAAGCTGTGGTTAGTCCTAAACAGCTTTATAACCAAATCACCACACAGAGACTAGGATTTATTTAATTAACTTAGAACACAATGCTGGGCAACAGTTTTTCCATCCAAAACCTCCAAGCCTGCATAATTTCCTACCATTAAGATTCACCCATTATACTTGTTTTAGTGACATCTTAGGTCTGGTTCATTTCTCTATGTGGTTCCAAGACCTCTCCTCCAGACTCTCCTCCTCTACTCCCTCCTACTTCCTTCCTCTTCCCCTGTTTTTGGACAAGGATGTCCCACCCTATCCTCTCCATTGCTCAGCAATGTGGCTGGTTGTTTTAATTGAAAATTTAGAGAACAAATGGTGGCATAATTACACAAACCTGAGACATATGATGCTTAGAACAGGCATCACAATGCAATGTCCAGATTGAAACCAGATCGTGGGAGAGAGAAATCAGCATTTTAATGAACAAGGTTAAGGTGTATTCATTCCAAAAGAACATTATATCAACATTTCCCCCTTTAAGTCAAATAAAAGTCTCCTTTTCTTTCAAAACAATAATAATTATGAAATTATGAAAACTATTAGGCAAAATCTACATGTGCAATGTCCAGTCAATGAGTATTTAGCAATTTAGGAGAAAGTATCTGATTATACTATCTATCTTGACAAATTTATTCTATACCTAAATTAAATTTTATCGTTATTGATTTTACTATATTAAAACATTTTCTTAAATTCTAAACAACTTAAGCTTAATTGTGGAACTATGAGTATTTGGTCTTCAACCCCATCAGAGACTTGAGAAGGAATAGAATTAGTTCCTGGAGTAAAGAGGAAGTGCATGTCAGCAGCTACCAAAAAAAGACTGCCTGAACAGTCACCCATAACTCTCTGTAATGTTGGAGCATCATCTTCAGCCTTCTGGCTCAGAATATTTGACAGACATATGTGAAGCAGGAACTATTTAGGACTTGCTTACCCTGTCTTGGCAGAGTTTGTCAGTCAACTTGTCCTTCACATAAATTTGTCCATTTTTGGCAGAATCTGTCTGTCATGAAGTGAGGGTATTCTCTTTACTTGAGTGGCTCATTTGCCATGTTTGAAGCCATCACCATATGGAGGTTCTTTGATGCTCATCATCTTCTTTGAGGTTGGAGGGGTGCTATCAGGAGATGACCTGTCTCACTGTCAAAGAATCTTTAAAATAATAAAGACATTTTTAAATGCCATATTCTGTAGTTCTTTGAATTTTTTGAAGACTACCTATCTTTATGTAATCAATCTGTCTATGAAATCATATCTGTCTGTTAAAACTAGTATGTATACTACTGTATAAATTATTGTCTGACATGACTATGAGTTGATTAAGTACGAATTAACTTGTATTACCTAATACCCTAACCAGTTTTAATAACAGTTTAAAAGTATTGCAGGTAACCTTGAATTTGTATCAGTATATTAAAGCTTATACCAATGTATCAAAAATAGATTTATTTTGCATCAATATTCAAAATTCTATACCAGAGTTAAAATTAACCTCATATGAGAATAACAAATAAAACCCTAAGTTGAGTAGATTCGATAATGTACCTTTTGTCTTATTCCCATAAGATATCTCTGTATACTCCTTTCTTTCTTTTCAACCCCCTTTTTTCCTTATCTAAGAAATAAAGATAGAGAAAAGAAAAATGGAAAGAGAGAAATCCCTGAGCATAACCTTGTTTCACTCTGAATAAGACCATTAATAATTTATAAACATCTCCCAATGACAATAAAAATCCATAGCCATAGAAAACATACCCAATCCCAATACCAAAGACATACCCAATACCAAAAACATACATAATCCCCCTTAAGGAAAATTGGATGTCATTCTTGTGGATTTCTTCTAGCTGATATTTTGGAAATGCAGAAATCCCTAAAGGGAACCCAAAGAAAATTGGGAAAATTGGTTAATTAAGCAAGCAACAACATTTGTGGTCCAGTCTTTGAATGTTGAGAAATTTCAGGCTTAATAAAAGTCCTGTTTGGAACAGTTTAAATTCTGGACCAAATAAGATTCGTAGCTTTTTTCAAAGCTCTCTTGTGAGCAGGCTTTTATGAGAAGTAGCAATTGAAGCAGTTGAGGCAGGAACAAGCAGAATGCTGGAACATGCAAGATGCTGGAACAGATGTGTCAGTGTTTCAGCATGCTGGAAGGAGGATGCTCTCAGGTTTGATTCAAAATCTCCAGTGTCTGGTCCTTTTGTTCTGCAAACATATAATTTCTCACAAGCATTATATAGTTCTAAAATTATAAATTAGTTTTGAAGGAACCCATAATTTTTCTTCTTCTGTATGAATATACCCCAAAACTCTTCCCCAGTGTAACACATTCCCTCTCCATTGTGAAGTTAGGGTATCTTTGAAATAATATAGGTTGAAAACTTTTTTTTTTCTATAACCCAGTGTGTCTCTGCAGCTGTTGTTTGTTGTTAACTAACATTTAAGAAATTTAAGGTCAATAAAGCACTATGTAATCTATCTCTGGGTTTTTTTTTAAACTCCCCTCTCTGTTAAGCCTGTCCCTGAAAGTACAATTGGATCTTTCAATGACTGCTTGACCAGTAGGATTGTGAGGTATAACTGTTACATGTTTTATCTTATAATGTGTAAAAAAATCTTTCCATTTTATTAGAGACATACGCTATATCATTATCAGTCTTAATTTGTTTAGGGATACCCATAATTGCCTTCACTTCTAATAAATGCATAATAACTGAATCAGTCTTTTCAGAGCTTAAGGTTGTTGCCCATTGAAACCCTGAATATGTGTCTATAGTATGGTGCACATATTTTAGTTTACCAAACTCTGTAAAATAAAGCATGTCCATTCGCCAAATTTCATTTCTTTGGTTACCTTTAGGGTTAATTCCTGCAGGTAGTGGAGTTTGGCTCTATAAAGAACAAGAGGGACATTTCCTCACAATTTCTGTGGCTTGTTTCCAAGTGATAGAAAACTCTCTTTTTAAACCTTTGCTGTTAACATGATGTTTTTTTAAAGAAATTCTGAGGCCTCTAACATGCTTCCTATCAATAGTTATCAATGTCATCATTGTCTTTTGCTAGAGTGCCTGGTAGACCTATATGAGATCTGATATATGTTATATACAATACATTATTTATATTTCTGATTACTTATTGTAATTGAAGAAACAATGAAGTTAAAGTCCAAATTATCAGCAGTTTCTATATGCAGAACAACTCATTAAGCATATTGAGAGTCAGTGACTATATTTCAAGAGATTCTTGAAAATTGGATAACACCAAGAGAATTGCATATAATTCTGACTTTTGAACTGAATCATAGGGACTCTCCACCACTTTACTGAGATTTTCTGACTTATGAACTTTTTATCTATCTATCTATCTATCTATTTATTTATTTATTTATTTATTAGCATGCATATAAAATTGGAGTTTCTTTTATTATACTAGTGAGAATTGGAATCCAATTGGTTCTTTTTATAAACTGAAGTCACTTGCTTTTTGAGTATCTGTTGTTGATTTCTCGCAAAAACTCACAGCAAGATCTTTTTCAATATTCATTGTCTTCCCACAATGACACAATCTCAGCACTGGTAAAGGGAACCACAATTTCAGCTGGATATATTCCAGTCAATCAATGAAGTGTCATTTTTCTTTTTAGGATCAATTCAGAAACCTCTTCTATACAGGTTTTGAATTTTTTATTTTGTTTGTGTGCCAAAAATATCTATTGTAAGACACAGTCCTCCCTCTGCATAGGAATTCCTGTGGGTGAATGAGTGGAAGTCAAGATAACTGAAATATGGGCCCTCTTTGGATCAATATGGCCTATATATGCATCTTGTAATTTCCTTTTTGCCAGAGCCAATTCCTTTTCAGCTTCAGTTGATAACATTCTTGGACTATGTAAGTCCTTGTCACCTTATAAGGTTTGAACTAAGTTACTTAGCCCTTGAGTATCTAAACCAATGGTAGGCCATAGCCAGTTAATATCTCCCAGCAATTTTTTGAAAATCATTAAGAGTTCTTTTGGGTTCTTTTAATTTGCACTTTTAGAGGTCGGATATACTGTAGACTTATTTTGTATCCTAGGTAATTAATAGAATCTCCTCTTTGTAATCTGTAATCCCCAACAAGGCAAAGTTCTATTTATTTCATCAAAATATTTTCTAATGTTTTCATATCTGAATCAGCTAATAAGATATCATCCATATAGTGGTAAATTACATATTGGGGCAATTGCTTACAATTTATCTCCAATGGCCATTGTACAAAATATTGGCACAAGGTAGGACTGTTCAACATACCCTGTGGTAAGACCCTCCAGTGATATCTCTTTATTGGACAGCTTCTATTCAAAGTGGGTACTGAGAAAGCAAACCTTTCCCTATCATATTCATGTAAAGGAACTCTGAAAAAGCAATCCTTTAAATCAATCACTCTAATAGGCCACTCCTTAGGTAACAAGGAAAGCAATGGGATTCCGGATTGTAATGATCCCATTGGCTGAATAATTTTGTTAATTGCTCTGAGATCTGTTGACATCCTCCATTCGCCATATTTCTTTTCAATGACAAATACACGAGCATTCCAAGGGCTGTTGGACTCCTCTATATGTTGAGACTCCAGTTGCTCCAGGACTATCTGTTCTAGTGTCAATAATTTTACTTTATTCATAGATCATTGTTCAATCCAAATAGGTTGGTAGGCCAACCACTTTAGTGGTAAGGCTGTGGAAGTTTTATTAGCAGTGCCTTTCCTGCATGAAGTTGAAAAGAATGCCTCTGCTGTATTTTGTTTATGGATAGCCTGGACAGTCTGTAACTGTTTTTTATGACATATAAAAATAATTTTTACTTCTTTATCAGGAGTATTACCTGCTTTTTGGCTTGTCTCTGAAATTGAGGTGATGCTAATCTGGGTTTTCCATTGTGGTAACAGATCTTTTCCCCGTAAGTTTTTTTGCTATCTCAGCAACGTATGGCCTTAATTTTCCTGTTTGACCTTTTTGTCTTGTACATATAAGCCATCTGACACTTTGTTTTACTTTAGACAAAGTTTCAACTCCTTAGGATTGGATATCCACCTCTTGAAGTGGCCAATTTGGGGCCAGGATTTAGAAGTGATAATTGTGACATCAGCCCCAGTATCCACCATGCCTTCAATTTCAATATTATTTAAAATTATATTTAACTTTGGCCTTTGATCATTTATAGAGGTTTGCCAATATATTTGTTTTTTTGTTCCCTTCCTGGTTTTTTGATTTATCTATAGAACCTGCTCTGGCCTCACTGTCTAAGTTTTTAATGTTTATTTCCAGAGCAGTGGTACTTAACTTTCATGTGGAGGAGTATCCCTGTCTTGTTTTGGGGCCTATGAGAGGCCCCCTTGAGCATTTTTTGATAAAGGATTACCCCATTTATCTGTGATTGTGCTACATTCACTAATCCAATGTCGACCCTTGCCAAATCTTCTGCATATTCTAGGAAGCATAGGCTCCCTTTTTTGAATAATTTTGGTTTTTCCTGGTAATTTCCTTTGTAGCAACCTTGCCCATCACAATTAAGACATTTCCTAAGGTCTTTAGGGGTAACTTCTATCAAGGCCAATTTGGGTGAATGAGGTCTGATGTCAATTGTATGTCTAAACCATTCATCTATTGGTGCAGATCTTACTCTTAAGGGATTTATTGCCTCTTTGCATTCAGAATTAGCATTTTCAAAAGCTAAAGATTCCATTAGTGCTTTTCTAGCTAGTGGATGTGATATACTTCTATCCACAGCTGAAGTCAATCTTTGAAAAAGTTAGTGAATGTTTCACTTGGACCTTGGATTACCTGGGAGAATGGAACAAGCCTTTTTCCTGATTCCTCAACCTTGTCCCAGGCATTTAAGGCTGCTAGGTGACATAATGCTAAGGTTTCTTCATTATATATAGCTTGTATCTCTGTGTCAGCATAAAGCCATCACCAAGTAGCTGTTCCTTAGAAACACCAGCACCTCTGGCTTTATTTTTGTATGTGATCTCTCTAGCCTCTTCTCTCGCCCCATGATAGCCATTATAAATATGGCCCAGGTTCTACTATTGCCTTTGTCCTATCCTCTCAGTCCTTTGGGATTACTCTACTTTTGATTGACCAGGAAGTCAGCATTTGTTTTACAAATGGTGAATGCATTCCAAAATCAGTGACACTTTCTTTAAATTTCCTCAGATTTAGCACTTCCACAGGACACCATTAAGCTTCATGATAATCCTGTTGATGACCATCATCTGTTGATATCTACTGTATACTGACTGGATAAGCTAACATTTGTTTTCTTTATTTTTGTCTCTTGCTTCTGCCTGAGTATTTTCTTTACTTAGCATTCTAAACTCTTCTCTTAAAGCCTGCACCCATATTTCACACCCACCTCTCTGTTGTTTGTTTTGTTCAATAATCTCTTGAATCTCTTGTTTTATGCTTTGCTTCCAACTTTTAATTTTTTCTTTATATTGTTCTAGTTGTTCTTTGTGTTGTTTCAGTATCTTTTCTAAAACCTCTGCCCTATGTTCCTGTTGTTTATTCTGTTCTGTAAGTTTTTTATTGCTTGTTTTATGACCTGTTTTCAACCTTCCTTTTTTTCTTTATATTGTTCTAATATCTTTTCTAAAACCTTTGCCTTGAGAAGACATAAAAGGCTAATCCAATGATTAAAGTTAAATTGAGGGCTATGAATGTAACCATAGTCATAATTTCTAAATTTTCCTTTATTTATGTCTTAAAACCATAAAGAGATTACCAGCCAATCTCTAAGAAGTCTCTTTTATTGTTTCTTCCATCCTGTTAGACTGTAGTGGCAGCCAGTTTTGTTATATTAAGTCTCAGGTCTGCCCACAGTAGGCTGCCTTTTGTTCCAGGGCCTGTCTCTTAAAGAGACAGTAATTGACCTGGGAGTTTTTAGGTTTTAAGTTTACATTATGTCACTGGGAGCTTATTCCCCCTACCAAATTATAAAGTATGATTTAAAAGATGTGGATACTTAGAGTAGTTGGGCACCATTTTGTTGTGGTATATTAATATTTACTATTGATATATCTTGTAGTAAAGCTGTGGTTACCCTAAACAGCTGTATAACCAAATCACCACAGAGAGATTATGATTTATTTAAGTAACCTAGAACACAATGCTGGGCAATAATCACTGCATCCTAAATCCCCAAGCTTGCATAATTTCCTACCATTCAGATTCACCCATTATACTTACTTCCAGTGATATCTTAGGTCTGGTTCATTTCTTCACGTGATTCCTGGACTCTCCTCCCTCCTACTTCTTTCCTCTTCCCACATTTTTGGGCAAGATGTCCCACCCTATCCTCTCCATTGCTCAGCATTGGGGCTGGTCGTTTTAACTGACAATTTACAGAACAAATAGTGGCATGTTTACACAGACTTGAGACAGGTGATGTACAGAATAAGCATCATAATGCAATGTCTGGTTTGAAAAGATAGTAGGGGAGAGAAGTCAGCATTTGAATAAAGAAGATAAGGTGTATACATTCCAAAAGGACAGTATAACAAAAATATACCATTTCAGTCTTTCTGTTTCTAGTTTACCTCACTCAGGATGATCTTTTCTAGATCTCACCATTTGCCTGCACATCTCATGATTTCCTTGCTTTTAATTTCTGAGTAATATTCCATTTTGTCAACGTACCACAATTTCTGTGTCCATTCCTTAGTTGAGGGGCATTTGGGTTGTTTCCAGATTCTAGCTATTACAAATAAAGCTGTTACAAACATGGTTGAGCAAATGTTCTTGTTGTGTACTTGAGCATCTTTTGAATGGAGTGGTATAGCTGGATCTTGATGCAGCATGATTCCTAACTGTCTGAGAAAGCACCAGATTGATTTTGAAAGTGGTTGTATAAGTTTACATTCCCACCATCAGTGGAGAAGTGTTCTCCTTTCTCCACATCCTCTATAGCATGTGTTATCAATTGAGTATTTTATCTAAGAAATTCTGATGTGTGTAAGGTGAAATTTCAGGGTCATCTTGATATGCATTTCCTTGATGACTAAGGACATTGAGCATTTATTTAAGTATTTATCTGCCATTCTATATTTCTTCATAGAGAATTCTCTGTTTAGCTCTGTACCCCATTTTTTAATTGGATTACTTCACTTGTTGCTGTTTAACTTCTTGAGTTCTTTATATATTCTGGATATTAGTCCTCTTTCAGATATAGCATTGTTGAAGATCCTTTCCCAGTGTATAAGCTGCCGTTTTGTTCTGAAGATAGTGTTCTTTGTTTTACAGAAACTTTTCAGCTTCATGAGGTCAACTATTTTCTTTTTGATTTTTTTTATTATATTGATTTATTTGTCAGAGAGAAGCATATGTGCTTTGGCACACATGTAAGGTCAGACAGCAACTTGTGGCAGTCAGTTCCCTCATTCCACCATGTAGATCCCAGGGATTGAGCTGATATAATCAGGTGCTTTTACCACTAGGCCATTTGCTTTCACTTTTGAGAAACTGGCTATGTGTACATCCTCAGGCTGGTCAGGACTTTAAACTTCCTGATAGAGTGCTGACAGTGAAATCATGCACAGGCTTTGATGAGTAATCACAGCTGCAGTGAATTCAAGAGTACAGAAGTCAGCATTTGGCTGCTCTCCTATCTACTTCCTTGCTCTCATGTTCTTTCTGCCCTGTCTTCCAAACGTTATCTGACCCTTGGAGAAGCATTTATAGGTGCTTCATTAATTTCTTTCTTTACTTTGTAATTAATTTATTTTTTTTCTTTTTACATCCCAAGTACAGCCTCTCCCTTCCCACCTCCCGGTCCCACTCTTCCTCCTTCCCCCATTTCCCTCACCTACTCATCAGTAAGGAGTGCCCCCTACCAACCCACTCCAGCACATCAAATTTCATAAGGACTGAGTGCATCCTCTTATCGTGTTGAAGAAGCCCCACCAAACATAAGCAATCAAAAAGCAGGCAACACAGTCCTTGTCAAAGACAGCCTTTGCTCCCCTTATTAGGAAACCCATATGAGGCCTTGGCTACATTTGTCTAGGGTGCCTAGGTCCAGTCCATGCATGATCCTTAGTGCTTCAGTCTCTGCAGGACTCTCTGGTCCCTGGTTAGTTGTTCCTGTTGGTCATCTTGTGGAGCTCCTGTCTCCTCCAGCCACTTCTATCCCTCCCCCCCAACACACACACTTTTCCACAAGACTCCCTATGCTTTACCCAGTGTTTGGCTCTGAGTCTCAGCATCTGTTTTGATTTGCTGCTGGCTGGAAGCTCTCAGAATACAGCTATGCTAGGCTCCTGTCTGCCAGCACAGCAGAGTATCATTAATAGTGGCAAGAATTGGTTCTCTCTCTGCCGTGGTTCTCAGGTTGGGGCAGATATTCTCTTTCAATTCCCTCAATCTCTGCTCTGTCTTTATCCTTGTGCATCTTGTAGGTAGAGTAAATTTTGAGTTGACATTTTTTCATGTTGTTTGGTATTCCCTTCCCTTTACAAGGAGTCCTATTTAGTTAGAGTGTCCTCTTCAGTCACCATGACCACTGCTACTAGTCATCTCAGCTAGAGTCACCCCATATTCTTCCAGAGGACTACCTTATCATAGGTCTCCAGCTTGTCAGAGATGCCCATTCACAGTTTCTCTTCCCTCTGTCCTTTTACCTCTACTCTCCCAAAGTCTGATCTCCATCTTCATTTCTCTCCATGCTCTTTCCTACCTTGATCCCTTTCTTCAACCACTTCTGCTATCAATTATATTTCCCCTTCTGAGTATGATTAAAGCACCCTCCTTTGGGTCTTCTTTGTTTTTATCTCCTTTAGGTCTGTGAATTTTGGTATGGCTTTCTTGTATTTATGGCTAATATCCACTTATTGTTAAGTACACACCACGAGTATCTATCTGCTTCTCAGTTACTTCACTCAGGAAGTAACTTTTCAAGTTTGACTTCAAATTTCACGATGTTTTCTTTTTTCTTTATTAATTACACTTTATTCACTTTGTATCCCCCTGTGGTTCTCTCCCTCCTCCTGTCCCAATCCCTCCCTTCCTCCACCCTCTGCATGTATGCCCCTCCCCAAGTGCACTGATAGGGGAGGACAACTTTTCCTTCCTTCTGACCCTAGTCAATTAGGTCTCATCAGGAGTGGATGCGTTGTCTTCTTCTGTGGCCTGGTAATGCTGCTTCCCCCTCAGGGGGAGGTAATTAAAGAGCAGGCCAATCACTTCATGTCAGAGACAGTCCCTGTTCTTATTATAATAGAACCCACTTGGATACTGAACTGCCATGGGCCACATCTGTGCAGGGCTCTTAGGTTATCTCCATGCATAGTCCTTGGTTGGATTATCAGTCTCAAGAAAGACCCCTGTGCTCAGACTTTTTGGTTCTGTTGCTCTCTTTGTGGAGTTCCTGTCTCTCCAGATTTTACTGTTTCCCACTTCTTTCCTAAGATTCCCTGCATTCTGACCAAAGGTTGTCCATAAGTCTCAACATCTACATTGATAGTCTGCAGGGCAGAGCTTTTCAGAGGTCCTCTGTGTCAGGCTCCTGATTTGTTCTCTCTTTTCTTATTCTTCTGACGTCGAGCCTCTTTGCCTTTCTGGATAGGAATTGAGCATTTTAGCAAGAGTCCTCCCTCTTGATTAGTTTCTTTAGGTGTACAGATTTTAGTAGGTTTATCCTATATTATATGTCTATATGAGTGAGTATATACTGCATGCATCTTTCTGCTTCTGGGATAGCTCACTCAGGATTATCTTTTATAGATCCAACCATTTACCTGCAAATTTCATGATTTCCTTGTTTTTTTATTGCTGAGTAATATTCCATTGTGTAGATATACCACAATTTGAGCATCCATTCCTCCACTGAGGGGCATCTGGGCTGTTTCCAGCTTCTGGCTATTACAAATAAAGCTGTTAAAATATGGTTGAGCAAATGTTCTTATTGTGTACTTGAGAATATTTTGGATATATGTCTAGGAGTGGTATAGCTGGATCTTGAGGAAGCACTATTCCTAGTTGTCTGAGAAAGCACCATATTGCTTTCCAGAGTGGTTGTACAAGTTTACATTCCCACCAGCAGTAGAGGAGGGTTCCCTTTTCTCCACAATCTCTCCAGCATGTGTTGTCTTTTGGGTTTTTGATCTTAGACATTCTGATGGGTGTAAGGTGAAATCTTAGGGTCATTTTGATTTGCATTTCCACGATGGCTAATGAGGTTAAGCATTTCTATAAGTGTTTCTCTGCCATTCAATATTCCTTTGCAGAGAATTCTCTGTTTAGCTCTGTAAACCATTTTTTAATTGGATTACTTGAATTTTTGCTGTGTAACTTCTTTAGTTCTTTATATATGCTGGATATTAGCTCTCTGTCAGATAAAGGGTTGGTGAAGATACTTTCCCAATCTGTACACTCTCATTTTGTTCTGAGGACAGTGTCCTTTGCTTTACAGAAGCTTTTCAGTTTCACAAGGTCGCATTTATTGGTTGTTGCTCTTAGAGCCTGTGCTGTTGGTGTTCTGTTCAGGAAGTTATCTCCTGTACCAATGAGTTCAAGGGTATTCCCTACTTTTTATTCTAAGCGGTTTAGTGTGTCTGGCACATATCTGAACATAGCAAAGGGGATATAAAGTAAGCCTATAGCCAACATCAAACTCAATGGAGAGAAACTTAAATCATTCCCACTGAAATCAGGGACAAGGCAAGGCTGACCACTCTCTCCATATCTCTTCAACATTGTTCTTGAAGTCCTAGCTAGAGCAATAAAACAATTGAAGGAGATCAAGGGGATACAAATTGGAAAGGAAGAAGTCAAATTATCACTGTTTGCAGATGACATAATAGTATACCTGAGTGACCCCAAAAATTCTACCAGGGAACTCATACAGCTGATTAACACCTTCAGCAAAGTGGCTGGATACAAAATTAACTCAAAAAAATCCTGTATACAAAAGACAAAAGGGCCAAGAAAGAAATTAGGGAAACAACACCCTTCACAATAGCCACAAAGGACATAAAGTACCTTGGTGAGAACCTAACTAAGCAAGTCAAAGACTTTTATGTAAAAAAATTTCCAGTCTCTGAAGAAAGAATTAGAAGACGATATCAGAAGATGGAAAGATCTCCCATGCTCATGGCTTGGCAGGATTAATATAGTAAAAATGGCCATCTTACCAAAAGCAATCTACAGATTCAATGCAATTCCCATCAAATTACCAACACAATTCTTTACAGACCTTGAAAGAAAAATTCTCACCTTCATATGGAACAACAAGAAACCCAGAATTGCTAAAACAATTCTCTACAGTAAAAGATCTTTAGGAGGTATCTCCATCCCTGATCTCAAGCTGTACTATAGAGCAACAATACTAAAAACTGCATGGTACTGGCATAGAAACAGACTGGTGGATCAATAGAATTGAATAGAAGACCCTAACATAAATCCACACACTTATGGACGTGTGATTTTTGAGAAAGATGCCAAATCCATTCAATCGAAAAAAGACAGCATCTTCAACAAATGGTGCTGGTCTAACTGGATGTCTACATGTAGAAAAATGCAAATAAATCTATACTTATCACCCTGCACAAAACTAAAGTCCAAGTGGATCAAAGACCTTAACATAAAACCAGACACACTAAACCGCCCTTGTTTTGAATAGCTGAGCAGTATCCCATCGTGTAAATATATAAAGTTTCTTCATCTATTCTTCAGTTGAGAGGTCTCTCGGTTGTTTCCAGATTCTGGCTATTATGAATAAAACTGCTATGAACATGGTTGAGCAAATGTCCTTGTGGTATACTTGAGCATCTTTTAGATATGTGCCCAGGAGTGGTGCAGCTAGGTCTTGAGGTAGAGCTATTCCTGATTTTTTTCAGAAGCCTACAGATTGCTTTCCAAATCTGTAGAAGTTTACATTTCCATCAGAAATGGAGAAGGGCTCTCCTTGTTCCACATTCTTTTTTTTTCACATAACATTTCTATATGTTTTTTTTAATTTTTTTAAATTTTTTATTAATTACACTTTATTCATTTTGTATCCCCCCATAAGCCCTTCCTTCCTCCCCTCCCAATCTCACCCTCCCTCCCCTTTCTGCATGCATGCCACTCCCCAAGTCCACTGATAGGGGAGGTTCTCCTCTCCTTTCTGATCTTAGTCTATCAGTCCTCTACTGTGGCCTGGTAAGGCTGCTCCCTCCTCAGGGGGAGGTGATCAACGAGCAGGCCAATCAGATTATGTCAGAGGCAGTCCCTCTTCCCATTACCATGTAACCCACTTGGACACTGAGCTGCCATGGGCTACATCTGTGCAGGGGTTCTAGGTTATCTCCACGAATAGTCCTTGGTTGGAGTATGAGTCTCTAGGAAGTTCCCTGTGTTCAAATTATCTTGTTCTGTTGCTCTCCTTGTGGAGTTTCTGTCCCCTCCAGCTCTTACTATTTCCCACTTCTTACATAAAATATATGTTTTTTGTTTTTAAAAACCAACATACTTACTAAGGCTCTTCAATTAGACATCACTTTCAAACATAACTGCTTTCTTCTATAAATGAGCTATGCTTTCATTGTTTAGGAATAATGGTGTGACTATATTCCAGCCATAATGTATTGTAATCCAGAGTGTGTCTCTATTCCATTGGGTCACAAGGACCTAGAGGGTCTTTGGATGTGATCCCTTGTCAAAGCAGCCATGTTCCTGGTTGAAAAATTGTATACATTTTCTCCATATACATTTAAGCTAAAAAATACACACAGTTTAATAATTACAGCAGAAACAATTATCAAGCTCATAAATTTAACTGTCCATATGACAAACTTTTGCTGCAATGAGCCCTCATAATTGCAGTCCTCATCATCTGTCCTTCAGAAAATGTCCATTTAAGCATCAAGGTGTTCCAGTCTACCAGTCTGCTGAATAATATGTCTTTTTTTCCCCATTGGCCAGTTTGTTGACCTGTCCCCATGCAGCGGGTTCAGTTTCCTGTGTTTTCAGCATTGATGTCTCTCTGCATCTCTTCCTATTTTGTGTTGTGTCTTTCATGTGCAAGCTTCTCTTATTCAATTTGTAACTTTGTAAATTTTGATTGAACCCACAGTCTTTCATCACCTGTGGAAATAAAAGAAAAACCTCTTCTCCAACATCACTCATTACCTGACTGCCTTTCTAATGCTAAAACATCTTTAAAGTGTACAAGTTGATCTAATTCAGTAGTTTTTTTCTATTATTACTAATATTGTTGTTGTTGTTATTTATTCACACTGTATCTCTGTTGTACCACCCTCCCCTCTCCTAACAGCCCCACTCTCCCTTCCTTTCCATCCCCTGTTCCTCTTCCCTAGTCCAAAAATAGCAGAAATTTTCCTTTCCTACTGCTTGACCCTAGCCTAACAGTTAACATCAGGACTGCCTGAATCCTCTTCTTCTGTGGGCTGGCTAGTTGTCCACTGCCTAAAACTAAAGTTCAAGTGGATCAAAGATCTCAACATAAAAGCAGATACAGTAAATATGTTAAAAGAAAAAGTGGGGAAGAGCTTTGAACTCCTGTGACAGTTGTATGATCAGAGTGAGGGTCATGCTACATTAGAATCAAAGTCTGAGTGTGGCTCTCACTTTAGAGCCTGGCTTGGAATAATCAGCTGTTTTCCTCACACAGGTTGTTTGATGGTCAAATCCCTACATTTGTCATCACAGACACAGAGATGATCCGAAATATACTAGTGAAAGAATTCTATTCTACCTTCAAAAACCGGCGGGTAGGTAACTTTTTTTTAATTAAAAAAATTAAATTTTCATTTTTGTTATTTTATTTAGGAGTATACGTTAATGTTATTTTTATAAAACTGTGTTTGTTTCTCTTAGTTTCTCCCTTAATATAGATTTCCCACAAATAATTGCGACTTTTAAATTTGTTTAATAATAGGCTTCATGACACAATAGCTGAGCAGTTATTAATCTATTCCTAACCCTCTACGCTAATTTGGCTTTCTCCCAGCATACATCCCAGAGGTACTTGCACTTTGTTGTTTTCCTGTTCCAGCCCCTTCACCTCATGTCTCTTCAACCTTTCCTGTGGCTTCATCCCCTAATTCCTTCTCTAACTCCTCCTCCCCCGTCTGGTAGGATTCCCACCCTATTCTCTCTCATGCTCAGCTATTGGTTGTAAGCTGTTTTCTTGACATATCAGGGTAAATTGGGGCACAGTGTTTACACAACATTGAGACAGAAGATTCTCAAAACAAGGATGGCAACAGGGTGTGGGGGCACAGAAATCAGCATTTCATTTACACAATAACATTATGCTTACACTTATATATGTGTGTGCAAGTGAGTGACTGCCATGTGTGAAGGTTCCTGTGGAGGCCAGCAGAAGGTATGACATCCCCTGAAGCTGACCTTGCAGACAGTTGTGAGTTGCCTGACAGGGGTGCTTGGTATCGAATCAGTGTCCTCCAAAAGACAAGCAAGCACTCTTAACTGTTGAGTCATCTCTCCAGCCTCCCCTTTTAATAATGTAAACCTTTGTACTTTACTTACTCAATTAAAAATGAAATAAATATAGAATCACAGTGACTTCTATAATAACGTACAAGCAGAGTGTAAGTATTAATTTTGCTAATAGGAATGGCTTGAGCAAGTCTAAATATACTATAGAATTGTAATCTAGATGTCGATGGATGCTTGCCACCTAGAGTAATTCACATTTCCCATTTCACAAGTCCATCTTTATGACTGTGTAGTGTTGATTTGTGGGGGGTCAAATACTCAGAATACAGAGTAGCTCCTTGACTGGTCAGTTCCCTCTTCCTAGCCCATTAGCTACCATGTACAGCCTGTCTTCCCTTCACATTTGTATCCATTTTCATTCTCATGGATTGTGCTCTCAGGTATCAAGTATCACAACTGTTTTACCTATCACATCTATATGGATTTACTCTTGAAATGTGATCTCAAATCTATGGCTTTATTTATGTCAATTTTTCCATGCAGGATACTACTTTAATGTCTCCAACTCTGTCTTTTTTAAATTTAATTTTATTTATATATTTATTTACTATGTATCCCTGCTGCAACCCCCTCCCTGTCTCCTCCCAGTCCCACCTTTCCTCCCTCTTCTCCATCGGTGCTCTTTCCCCTAGTTCCCTGAAAGGGGAAGACCTCCAGCCCTTACCTCTGACCTTAGCCTATCAGTTCTCATAAGGACTGGCTGCATCATTTTTCTCTGTGGCCTGGCAAGGCTGCAGCCCCTAGGTGGAGGAGAGAGCCAGCTACTGAGTTCATGTCAGAGACAGCCCCTGTTCCCATTACTAGGAAACCCACTTAGAAACTGAGCAACCAATGGGCTTCCTTTGAACAGGAGGTCCAGGTACTTTCACGCATGGCCTCTCTCTTAAACCATGGCTATCTAACTGTTCTATGTAAAGAAGCCTGTTTGCTCTCTCCTTACACCCTGTGGGTCCTGGGTTTCAAACTCAGGTTGTTGGGCTTGGCAGCAATCATCTTTACCTACTGAGGCCTCTCACTAGTCTTCATTTAGCCATTGGTCATTTGGTGAAGTTCACTGAAGGCCTTGTTTGCAGATGCCCTTCATCAAATCATCCTGTTTACCTTTTTTTTGTTGCGCTGAGTTCTGTAATAAAAGGGTGTGTTGGATGACTCCACATTAATATAAAATATAATTGTGGAAGATAGAAGAAAGGTCCTATTAAGTAAAAAGGATTCTTTTCCTTTCTTTATCACTGTATAAATAATTAAGTTAGATCCAAGATGCAGGGCCGGGAGGACACTCTTTCTGACCAGCAGCACAGCATAGTATGCACAGTGACTAGCAGATGGAACTTTGGACCCTAAAACACCAGCGATTTTGTTTCCCAGGTGAAAGGATACCCCATTGAATGGGAATCAATTGGCTTCAGGTCACCCATCTAAACCATGGAAAAGTTCTCATGTCCTACCAGGTGATCAGTCACCAGCCCAGAGCCACATACCTGTGTGCTCTGATCACTGTCCCAGAATGAACTCTGAGACCCACAACACCAAAGACTGAGATTTCCAGTTGAGAGAAAACCCCACAGTGCAGTAAACGATCAGGACTGACCTTAGGTCACCTAGACAATCCCTGGAAATCCCAGGGGTCCAGCAGGTGCAGAGCTGTCAGCCCAGAATGGGGTGCACAGCTGCCAGCATAGAGTCTAGCCTGCATTCCCAACTCAACATCCCAGACAGAACTGAGAGCCCCAAGACACCAGAGACGGAGTTTCTCTGTCGAATGGAAAACCCCACAGTAAGGGGAAGAATAGGTCTGACATCAGAGCAGTCAGCTGACAACCCATCCCCCAAAAAAGTTCCTGGGTTCCTGCAGGCACCAAAGCACCCAGTAGTTAGCAAGGTGGAGCCACATGCCTGCTCCTGTGTGTTCTACTTGCCATATCAGAGAGGACTTCAGAACTCAAAACACCACAGACTAGGTGTCCCTATAGGGAGAAAACCCCACAGAGCGGGGAACATCAGGTCCAACTTCAGGACACCTAGCTCCAGAAAAGTTTCTGGGTTCCCGCAGGGTATAATCTCTGGCCTCCTACTGTACACATGTGTGCTGTGCCCACCTGCCATTGATTACAGCTTGGGTACCGGCGTACACAGCTCCAACCTCAGACCTACAGAAGCCTGAGAGCAACTGGAGCAGCCCTAAGATACTGCTCAAAGGTGCAATGTCTCACCTTTAGCTAGCAGTATCCTTAGCTAAACTGATGAAACCATAGGGCTCCCTAGTTCTTCAAGAAGGCTGTGCCCAGCAAACATAGGGTAAGAGCAGCAGCAGCTCACTAAACTCAGAGCAACAAACCCAGCAGCAGGGCAGTCATCTTCAGGCCTTCTCCTGATGAGAAGAGAATCTTCCTGAACCTCATAGATACCGCATAGGTACATATTCCTGAAGTGAATTGTTACAGTTCCTGAGAAGCACAGCCATTCAGTTGACCATACCCAAAAAGCTGAAGAGGCCTCCTTTAGAAAACTGCCAAGGGAATTCTCCCCACTCCAGGATTCCAGCAGGCACCAGAAATTAACAACCAACACCTGAGACACCAAAAGGATAGAGGCCAGTGTAAAAGCAAAACCAACAAAAGGCAAAGCAATATGGCATCTCCAGAAGCCAGTTATCCTGGCAACTAGCCCTAGACACCCTAACATAAGTGAAAATCAAGAAGATGACCTTACATGCTTATGAAGAGGATAATGGAAGAAACAAAATGCAAAAAGGATTAGATGAAAAACAAGTCAAACAGATTATAGCCATCTGTAAAGAAATACAGGAAGATGCAGCCAGTTTGTGGCCTTCAGAGAGGAAATAATTAAGTCACTGAAAGAAATAAAAGAAACAGAAGAATGTTCAAACAAACATGTGAAGGTAAAACAGGAAAATTAAGTCAAACAGATGAAGGAAATCAACAAAACAGTGCAAGATCTGAAGATAGAATTGGAAAAATTAAAGAAAACACAAACAAAGGAAATCACAGACAAGAAGAATTTAGGAAAGAAAACATGACCTACAGAGGTAAGAATAACGAACAGACTACCAGAGATGGAAGAAAGAATCTCAGGTGTGGAAGATACAATGGAAGAAATCGATGTAACTGTTAAAGGAAATAATATATCTAAAAAATTCCTGACACTATTCACCCAAGAAACAATCCAAGATAACATGAAAAGACAAAACCTAAGAATAATAGGAATAGAGGAAAAAGAAGATTCCCATTCCCAAGGCCCAAAAAATATTTTCAACAAAATCATAGAAGAAAATTTTCCCAATTTAAAGGAGAGGCCTATAAGAATACAAGAGGACTACAGAATACCTAATAAATTAGGCGAGAAAAAAAATAGGCTTCATCCCAGGTATAAAGGGATGGTTAAATGTATGGAAATCCATCAATGTAACCCATCATATAAACAAACTGAAAGAAAAAGAAACACATGATAAGCTCCTTAGGTGTTGAAAAAGCATTTGAGAAAATCCAACACCCATTCAGGATTAAATTCTTTTTTTTTTTTGAAAGTATGTATTTAGATTTATTTTTCTTTTTTTTTTTTCAGCTGGGACACAGAGTTAACAAAATGTAACTAAAAAGAAAAATAAAATAAAAAAATGTAAAAAAAAAAGGATTAAATTCTTGGAGTAATCAGGGATAAAAGGCAGATACCTAAACACAGTAAAGGCAATATACAGAAAGCCTAGAGCACACATCAATCTAAAAGAGAAACTTAACACAATTCCACTTATCAGGGATAAGGCAAATCTGACTACTCTCTGTATCTCTTCAATATATTTCTTGAAGTCTTTGCTACAGCAATAAGACAATTAAAGGAGATCAAGGGGATACAAATTGGAAAGGAAGAAGTCAAAATATCACTATTTGAAGATGATATGATAGTAGACATGAATAACCCAAAAAATTCTACCAGGGAACTTGTACAGTTGATAGACACATTCAGCAAAATGGAAGTATGAAAAATTAACTCAAAAAAATCAGTAGCCCTCTTGTATACAAAAGACAAAAGGGCTGAGAAAGAAATAGGGAAACAATGCCCTTCACAATAGCCACAAAAGACATAAAGTACCTTGGTGTGACTCTAACCAAGCAGTCAAAGACTTGTATGAAAAATCCTTCAGTCTCTGAAGAAAGAAATAGTAGAAGATATCAGAAGATGGAAAGATCTCTCAAGTTCATAGCTTGGAAGGATTAACATAGTAAAAATGGCCATCTTACCAAAAGAAATCTACAGATTCAAGGCAATTCCCATCAAATTACAAACATAATTGTTTATAGACCTTGAAAAAATAATTGTCAACTTTATATGGAATAACAAGAAACCCAGAATTGCTAAAACAATCCTTGACAATAAAAGATCTTATGGTGGTATCTCCATCCCTGATCTCAAGCTGCACTATAGAGCAGCAATAGTAAAAACTGAATGGAAATGGCTTTAGAACCAACTCATGGATCAATAGATTTGAATAGAAGATCCTGATATAAAACCACACACTTCTGCACACCTGATTTTTGACAAAGATGCCTAAACCATACAATGGAAAAAAGATAGTATCTTCAACAAATGGTGCTGGTCTAACTGGATGTCTACATGAGGAAAACTGCATGCACATAACTAAACTCCAACTGGATCAAAGATCTCATTGTAAAACCAGACACATTAAACCTCTTAGAAGAAAAAGTGGGGGAGTTCCTTGAACTCATTGGCACAGGAGACTACTTCCTGAACAGAACAGCAACAACACAGGCTCTAAGATCAACAATCAATAAATGAGACCTCATGAAAATGAAAACCTTTAGTAAAGCAAAGGACACTGTCATCAAAACAAAACAACTGCCTACAGATTGGGAAAGGATCTTCACCAACAAACACTATATCTGACAGAGGACTAATATCCAGAATATGTAAAGAACTAAAGAAGTTAAACAGCAAAAAATCAAGTAATCCAATTAAAAAATGGGGTAACTGAGATTTGACCTCACACCCATCAGAATGAAAAACTCAAGTGACAACACATGATGGAGAGGTTGTGGAGAAAGGGGAACCCTCCTCCACTTCTGGTGGGAAAGTAAACTGGTACAACCACATTGGAAATCTATCTGATGCTTTCTCAGACAATTAGGAATAGTGCTTCCTCAAGATCCAGCTATACCACCGCTAGGTATATACCCAAACTTTGCTCAAGTACACAAAAGGGATGCTTACTCAACCATGTTTATAGCAGCTTTATTTGTAATAGCCAGAACCTGGAAACAACCCAGATGTCCATCAATGGAGGAATGGGTACAGAAATTGTGGCATTTTTACACAATGGAATACTACCCAGCAATCAAAAAGGAGAATATCATGAAATTTGCAGGCAAATAGTGGGATCTAGAAAAGATCATTCTGAGTGAAATATCCCAGAAGGAGAAAGACAAACACAGTATATACTCGCTTATATAGACCTACAAGATATGATAAACATAATGAAATCTATACACCTAAAAAAGATAATCAAGAGAGTGGACATGGGGTAAGATGATCAATCCTCATTTAGAAAGACAGATGGGATATGCATTGAACGTATGGCAGGAGTATACTGAAGGCACCTAACTAGCAGTGTTTTCAAAGCAGATACAAAGATTCATAACCAAACTTTTGGCAGAGCACAGGGAATCATATGAAAGAAGAGGAGTTAGTATGATGGGGAAAGGATAAGAGCTCCACAAGGACCAAATATATCTCGGCACAGTGTCTTTTCTGAGACTGACATTCAACCAAGGACCATGTATGGATATAACCGGATGTAGCCCGTGGTAGCTCAGTAACCAATTGGTTTTCCATAGTAAGGGGAACAAGGACTATTTATAACAAGCACTCAATGGCTGGCTCATTGGCCTCCCACCCCCCAAGGGAGGAGCAGTCCTGTTAGGCCACAGAGGAGGGCTTTGCAGCCCTCCTGAAGATACCTGATAAAACAGGATCAGATGAATGGGGAGAAGGTCCCCCCATCAGTGGACTTGGAAAGGGGCAGGGTGGAGATGAGGGAGGGAGGGTGGGATTGGGAGGGAATGAGGGAGCGGGATACAGCAGGGATAAAGAGTTAATAAAATGTAACTGATAAGGAAAAAATAAAATTAAAAAAATGGGGTACAGAACTAAATAGAGACTTCTCAAAAGAGGAATATTAAATGGCAGAGAAACACTTAAAGAAATGAACAATGTCCTTAGACATCAGGGAAATGCAAATCAAAAAAACCCTGAGATTTTAAATTATATCCACCAGAATGGCTAAGATCAAAAACTCAAGTGACAACATATGCTGGAGAGGATGTGGAGAAAGCAGAACATTCTTCCACTGCTGGTGGTAATGTAAAATTGTACAACCACTTTGGAAATCAATCTGACCCTTTCTCAGACAATTAGGAATTGTGGTTCCTCAAGATACAGGTATACCACTCCTAGGCATATATCTAAAATATGCTCAAGTACACAATAGGGACATTTGCTTAATCTTGTTTGTAGTAGCTTTATTTGTAATAGCCAATAGCTGGAAACAACCCAGATGCCCCTCAGTTGAGGAATGGATTGTGATACTTTTACACAATGAAATACTACTCAGCAAGTAAAAACAAGGAAATCATGAAACTTGCAGACAAAGGTGGGAACTGGCTGAGGTATCCCAGAATCAGAAAGACAAACATGGTATGTACTCACTCATAAATGGATATTAGACATATAATATAGAATAAAGATACTAAAATCTATAGTCCTAAAGAAACTAATCAAGAAGAAAGACTCTGAGTAAGATGCTCAACTCTCACTCAGAAAGGCAAAGAGGATAGATATCAGAAGAGGGAAGAAAATGGGGAACAGTACAGGAGCCTACCACAGAGGGCCTCTGAAAGACTCTACCCTGCAAGGTATCAAAGTAGATGCTGAGACCTATAGCCAAACTTCGGGCAGAGTGCAGGGAATATTATGAAAGAATTGGGAATTAATAAGACCTAGAGAGGACAAGACCTCTACAAGGAGAGCAAAAGAATAAAAAAAAATGTGGTCACCGGAGTCTTTTCTGAGACTGATACTTCAACGAAGGACCATTAACTGAGATAAACTAGAACCCCTGCACAGCTGCACAGTAATGGGAACAGGGACTGTCTCTGATATGAACTGATTGGCCTGCTCTTTGATCACGCCCCCATCAGGGGGGTGAAGCCTACCAGGCCACAGAGGAAGTCAATGCAGTCACTCCTGATGAAACTGTATAGACTAGGATCAGAAGGAATGACTCCATCAATGGGTAAATATCCTGTGTTTGGATCCCCAGTATCTACATAAAAGCCAAGCAGAGTAGGATGCTTATGAGTCTCCAGAGCTGTGCATAGCTATAGGTAGACCCTAGCGGCTTGCTTGCTACCTTATTCCAACAAAACCAGAGTCTTCTTCATTCAGTGAGAGACCCTGACTCAAAAAAGTCCTGTAGAAAGTTATAGAGGAAGATGATTGACCTCTGGTCTGCACAAGGGCACACACAGGCATGTATACAAGCAATCATATGTACACAGACACACACATACACACAGAGATACACACACACACAGACATACACACCCTATCAAGACATCTCTTTTCACATTGCAAGTGTTGTAAATACTGAACTGGAGAACCTTTCTGATGCAAAGTTCACTTTCTATTTGTCTCCAAGCCATTCAGCATCTGCACAACTCTGGGGCACCTGCTAATTCCTGTTCCTATCTTTCCCCAACACCTGGACCTAATTTTTTTTTTCTTTTACATCTAACATGAGGTCCAGTCCACCATAAGAAGACAGTAACTACTTGTTATATGGTGCTATCTGCTCAGCACTTTTGCAAACTTGGAGAGTTCCAGACTTACACAGAGCCATTTTTTTTTTCTTTTGTGACCATAGAGTTTTGGCCCAGTGGGAATTATGAAAAAAGCTCTCTCCATATCTGAGGATGAGGAGTGGAAGAGAATAAGATCATTGCTGTCTCCCACCTTCACCAGTGGAAAACTCAAAGAGGTGACTAAGAGGACTTACGAGTGAAATCTTTGTGTGACCTGACTCTCAACACCTAACTACTGCTGTTTTTGTGCTTTTTGCTCAGATGTTCCCCATTGTTGAACAGTGTGGAGATATTTTGGTAAAATACTTGAGAGGAAAGGCAGAGAAAGGCAAGCCTGTTCCTATGAAAGAGTAAGTGATGGTGCATCCAAGGTGGTTTTGGAAGCCGAAGGATAACTGGGACAGAGTGGCTTTTTTCTTGTGTATATCACATGGCCTAGCTGCATATACTCTTTCTTTAGATACTATATATATTTCATGTATGTATATATTATATGTATTATATATATGTAATACGTATATTAGATAAGCATACAGTTTAGAAAGAAGAATCACAATGGTCTGAAAGTCACAAGTGTAGATGGTGGATAGAATGGGAATTTGCTTGGTCAATACTGAAATGACTTTGCCTTTATTGCCCCAAACTATGAACTATTTCAGGCTTCTTGCTGCTTGTCTTAAATTCCCTTGTCTCTCCCTCATCAGAGTGTTTGGGGCCTACAGCATGGATGTGGTCACCAGCACATCATTTGGAGTGAACGTCGATTCCCTAAACAACCCAAAGGATCCTTTTGTCGAGAATGCCAAGAAGCTCTTAAGATTTGATTATTTTGATCCATTGTTCTTGTCAGTAGGTATGTGGACAGTTCATCCTTTTGAGCTACTGGTCTTGTCTGTGGCTGCATTTGTCACTCTGCCTTTCTCTTCCATACTTCCCCGCAAACTAGTTTCTCCACTGGTATATAATTCAATTGCCATGTAATTCGTCATCTTAAAGGCACAATTCAAAGTTTTTAGTATATTCAAAGACATGTAGCCCATTATGTTTGTTTTATAACTTTATTTTACTTTGAGACAGGGTCTTCATGTGTAGCTCTACCTGGCCTGGAAATTGCTGTGTAGACCAAACTGGCTTTGAACTCACAGTGATCCTCCTGCTTCTACCTCCTGAGGACTAAAGTGTGCACCAGAATTCCTGGCTTTGCTTTAGAATCATTTTATTTATTCTTTGACTGTATTATATAGGAATACAACATACCTTGATTAGACCCATCCTCACTCTTCCCTCCCACTTCCCTCAGACACCCCAACACACTTTCCTTCTAATTTCATGTCCCATTTTTGTTTTGGTGTCCCAGTGAGCCCAGTCACTGCCTGCTAGGATACCAAGCAATATTACTGGCTTGATCTTTTGCAGGTGTTCAGTCCATGAGTGGACCATGCCATGTCCAGGATTTGGCACTTCAGATGCCCCATTCCTGGATCTTTATTTCCATATCTTCTTTCAGGATGTTCCTTGAGCTTTGAGGGATGGGGTGTTGATACAGTTGCTCCATTTAGGGCTTAGTACTCAGCAGTAACTGATTCACAGCACTTTGATCACTTGGAAATCTGCAATGACTGAAGGACCACAAGGCTCCTTATCACTGAGAACTGAATAGTACTTCGTTGTAGCCATGGTGTTAAATCTTTTGATTATCATCCTTCACCTAGACCTAAGCAGCCTAGATCTAAGCAACCACCAGTTCACTTTCTGTATATTTACATATGCTTGGCATTTCACATCAATGGGATCATAGACTATGTGGTCTCTGTGGCAGGCATCTTTTATTTAGCACAATAGTAAAAGAAGCAAACATCACTATCTCCTGTGTCCAGGAGCAAACAATGCTCTGTATCTATCAATAGACATGAAGTTAGTTTCACCTGTTTGCCATGAATTTTACTGATATGAGCATATGCATAGAAGGGTATATTCAATTTTTTTATGTTTTGAAGTATATATTCAGAATCATCATTGCTGAGATAAAAGGCAACCCTATATTTAATTTTTTAATGTGGAAATTTTTGTTTTTAAAAATTTATTTATTTATTCACTTAACATTTTTATAACAGCCCCACCTCTCCTTGCTGTCTCTGTCTTCTTGCATAAACCTCCTCCTAATTCCCTATCTCCTTCTTCTTAGAGAGCAGCCATGTGGAGGCTGAGAATGAAACCTAGGTTGTCTGCAAAAGCAGCCAGTGGTAACTGCTGAGCCATATCTCCAGTCCATGTAGAGTGACTATATATATCCATTTAACAGTGGTGCTCCATTATTTAGGGCTTTAATGCTTTTCCTTGTTAATTACATTTCCATACACAGCTCATGTGTCCTTTTCCCTACACTCTATTCCTTCCTCACCACTTAATATTATCCTCTTGGTCTCCTTTTAAGTGTTATGTGATATCCACACTTATACCTTTCATACATATACTTTTATCCATTATAGGCTACCACTGTAAAATTAGAGACATTATGTGATTTGTCTTTTTTCTGAGTTGGGGTCACCTGTCTTTGAGCTTGTCTTTTTCTTGAGACATGATTTCTCTGTGTAACATCAGCTGTCTTTATTTGTGTGTACATCTATGTATGTGCACCTTGGTTTTGTGGTTGTATCCTTCCACAGTGTGTGATCCAGGGATCAAGCTGAGGTTGTCACACTTGTCTGCAGGACCCTTTATCTCTTGAACCATCTAAAAAACACACATCTTTTATCTCTGGATCCATAAGAATTACAGGAACAGAGTTCAATACAAAGTCAGATTTGCAGCCTGACTGTTCCACTGCTGTGGAGCAGTGAGGAGGTGACCCAAAGTGAGCATGCTCATGGCGTGAGTAAGGTCACAGTGTGAGCAAGATCAAGGGGAGAACAGTTTCTGGCTGAGAAAATGGCTTATTTGGATTGTGTTTTGATTTCTCTAGATGAATCTTGCATCTCTATTAAACGTTATATTTTTTTTTCTTTCCAGTACTTTTTCCATTCCTCACCCCAATATATGAGACGTTAAATATCTCCCTGTTCTCAAAGGATTCCTTAGCATTTTTCAAAAAATTTGTGGACAAAATGAAGGAAAACCACCTGAATTCTAATGAGAAGGTAAAAAGTGGTGATCTCATGAGAGGTCTATATGTTGAAAACATGTGAGCTGTGTACTTCCCTTCATCTGTTACTAAAGGTAGATAGAAAAGGCTCGATTTAGAGCGAGACAGAATATTTACATTTTCTGGGGAAGGAGAAGTTTGGGTTTTTAAATTTTTTATTGAGAATAAGCCAGGAATTAACCCTCAGCAATTAAAATGAAAACTACAGTGCCAGGCATAAGAATTGAAAACTCAAAAAATTAGACACAGCACAAGACCTACAGAAGATCAAGATCATAAACCTATAACATATATCGGAGGGGAACTCTCCAAGCTCTGCCCCTTACTGAGGAACAATTGGCAGTTAATAGCTGTGGATGGAGGCTGTGGACACTGGAAGGATTCCTATGTAGCAGTGGATGTCCCCACAGACATGCTTATATTGGCAGCACTAGTTGGACTCAGTGAGTTATTAAAATGAGGGCATAACGTTTAGAGAAAGAAATGTTACAGAGGATATAGAAAGAATTGGATAGAGGAAAGAATGGAGTGGATATGACCATACCCCATTGTGTACAGATGTGAAGTTTTCTGATAACAAATAAAAATGATTCAAGAGGGAGAATTACTATTTTCCTGTCCTTCAAAAGCATTTGCAAAGAATAAAAGTGACTATTTAAAATTGCACCTAATTGTTATTTATTGTAAAAGCAGTTGATATGGTGGCTGGATTGCTTCCTGCTTTATTCACTTGTGCTTTTGGTCTTTGATGACTTAAGTGACACTAGTCATGCTTGTGAGTGTCAGGGAGCCATGTACTCAGAAAAAAAGAGAATTAAGCTTCTGTACTCCTGATCCATCTTTAACCTCATCACTGACTTTCTACATTTGTGATTTCTCTTTCTTCCTCCAGCATCGAGTGGATTTTCTCCAGCTGATGATGAAAGCTCACAAGAATGCCAAAGACAAAGAGTCTCACAAAGGTAAACAAGGACTCACTGGTCTATGCATAGGGAAGCTCTCATAGAGTGGGCAGGCCACTCAGAAAATACTACGCAAGGAGGGTTTTCTAGATAGAGAAATATCTCTGTCAAGTTGGTGAAAGCAGACATGGCTACCATCTTCATGAAATTTTCTGAAAGCGCACTGGCATAACTGTTCCAAACGTGAAGGGTAGTCACAATGGAAGACTTTAGATGCCTGTGTGTATCCAGGAGACTATAAGCGTTGTTTCTGTCTTTTCCCACACACTGACTTGAAACTCTGCCTAGACATCTGAGTCTAAACAACCAGACAGGAGGCATGTACCCAAACGGTGCTGATGCATTCTGGGAACCCCTAGTACGCATGTGTTCTATACCTTAATCTATGGTAGAGATTGACTTTTCCTTTGCCTGATGAATAAGCAGCTTCCAAGGAAAGCCTCTTTGTACAAACACGCTGCTTCTCTCCATTCTTTGACACACTTACAAACTACCTATATATTTTTTATCTTCTTTGTGTGGTGTATGTATGTGTGTTCACGAGTAGGTGCACATGTGCAAAACCCTAGTTGTGTATGCAGAAAACAGAGAAGGCACCAAGCATCTCTCCTAATCTCTCTTTGCTTTATTTCCTCTTATTAAACCTATATCTAAGCTGGCAGCCAGCAGGTCCCAATGATACACAGCATTGGGGTGACAGTGGTGTGCTGCCACACCTTGTTTTTTTCACATGGGGACAGAATATACAAACTCATGTCCTCAAGCTTGTGTAACAAGTGCTCTTACCTCTGTAATTTTCCATCTATGTTTCTTTTCAAATTTAAAACCATCATTACTTTCATGGTGGCAAAATGACACTTGTTATATATA
>NW_026589946.1:6341-18974 GCF_907164565.1 Psammomys obesus | reverse complement strand
AAACATTTCCTGTAGGTCTTCATAAATTTTTTTAAAGAACTATTCATATATTTTTTTAATTTTATTAATTACACTTTATTCACTTTGTATTCCCCTATAAGCCCCTCCCTCCTCCCCTCCCGATCCCACCCTCTCTCCCCTTTCTGCATGCATGCCCCTCCCCAAGTCCACTGATAGGGGAGGTCCTCCTCTCCTTCTTTCTGATCTTAGTCTATCAGTTCTCATCAGAAGTGGCTGCATTGTCAGGGTTCTAGGTTATCTCCAGGGATAGTCCTTGGTTGGAGTATGAGTCCAACACAGGGAAGTTCCCTGTGTTCAAATTTTCTTGTTCTGTTGCTCTCCTTGTGGAGTTCCTTTCCTCTCCAGCTCTTACTATTTCCCACTTCTTACATAAAATTCCATTCACTCTGCCCATCGGTTGGCCATCATGCTCAGAATCAGCTTTCTCAGTCTGCACTGCAGAGGCTTTCAGAGGCTCTCTGTGGCAGGTTCCGAGGTTGTTTCCTGTTTTCTACTGGCTTTTAGAGGCCCTCTGTAGTAGGATCCTAGGTTGTTTCCTGTTTGCTTTTTCTTCTGATATCCATCCTCTTTGTCTTTCAGGTGGGGATTGAACATTTTAGTTAGGGTCCTCTCTCTTGCTTGGTTTCTTTAAATGCATAGATTTTAGTGGGTTTGTCCTATGTTGTATGTCCATATGAGTGAGTATATACCATGTGTGTCTTTTTGCTTCTGGGACAATTCACTCAGGATGATCCTTTCCATGTCCCACCATTTACCTGCAAATTTCATGATTTCCTTATTTTTCATTGCTGAGTAATATTCCATTGTATAGATGTACCATAGTTTCTGCATCCATTCTTCAGTTGAGGGGCATCTGGGTTGTTTCCAGCTTCTGGCTATTACAAATAAAGCTGCTACAAACATGGTTGAGCAAATGTCCTTTGTGTACTTGAGCCTCTTTTGGATATATGACTAGGAGTGGTATGGCTGGATCATGAGGGAGCGCTATTCCTAGTTGTCTGAGAAAGCGCCAGATTTATTTCCAGGGTGGTTTTACAAGTTTACATTCCCACCAGCAGTAGAGAAGGGTTCCCATTTCACCACAACCTCTCCAGCATGTGTTGTCCCTTGAGTTTTTGATCTTGGCCATTCTGATGGGTGTAAGGTGAAATCTCAGGGTTGTTTTGATTTGCATTTCCCTAATGGCTAATGAGGTTGAGCATTTCTTTAAGTGCTTCTCTGCCATTCAATATTCCTCTACAGTGAATTCTCTCTTTAGCTCTGTTTCCCATTTTTTTAAGTGGATTACTTGGTTTGCTGCATTTCAGCTTCTTTATTTCTTTATATATACTGGATATGAGTCCTATATCAGATAAAGGGTTGGTGAAGATTCTTTCCCAATCTGTAGGCAGTCATTTTGTTTTGATGACTGTGTCTGTTGCTTTACAGAAGCTTTTCAATTTCATGAGGTCACATTTATTGATTGTTGCTCTTAGAGCCTGTGCTGCTGTTGTTCTGTTCAGGAAGTTTTCTCCTGTACCAATGAGTTCTAGGGTATTCCCCACTTTTTTTTTTCTAGCCGATTTAATATGTCTGTTTTTTTTTTTTTGAGGTCTTTGATCCACTTGGACTTCAGTTTTGTGTAGGGTGATAAGTATGGATCTATTTTCATTTTTCTGCATGTAGATATCCAGTTGGACCAGCACCATTTGTTGAAGATGCTATCTTTTTTCCATTGTATGGTTTTGGCATCTTTGTAAAAAATCAAGTGTCCATAAGTGTGTGGGTTTATTTCTGGTTCTTCTGTTCGGTACTATTGATCCACCATTCTGTTTCTATGCAGTACCCTGCAGTTTTTTTTAACTGTTGATCTATAGTACAGCTTGAAATCAGGGATGGAAATACCTCCAGAAGATCTTTTATTTTAAAGGATTGTTGTAGCAATTCTGGGTTTCTTGTTATTCCATACGAAGTTGAGAATTTTTAGTTCCAGGTCTGTAAAGAATTGTGTTGGCAATTTGATGGGAATTGAATTAAGTCTGTAAATTGCTTTGGTAAGATGGCCATTTTTATTATGTTAATCCTGCCAAGCCATGAGCATGGGAGATCTTTCCATCTTCTCATATCTTCCTCTAATTCTTTCTTCAGAGACTTGAATTTTTTTTTCATACAAGTCTTTGAATTGCTTGGTTAGGGTTACACCAAGGTACTTTATGTCATTTGTGGCTATTGTGAATGTTGTTGTTTCTCTAATTTCTTTCTCAGCCGTTTTGTCTTTTGTATACAGGAGTGCTACTGATTTTTTTGAGTTAATTTTGTATCTGGCCACTTTGCTGAAGGTGTTTTTTAGCTGTAGGAGTTCCCTGGTAGAGTTTTTTGGGGTCACTCACGTATACTATCATATCATCTGCAAATAGTGATAATTTGACTTCTTCCTTTCCCATCTATATCCCCTTGATCTCCTTCAACTGTCTTATTGCTCTAGCAAGGACTTCCAGCACTATGTTGAACAGATATGGAGAGAGTGGTCAGCATTTTCTTGTTCCTGATTTTAGAGGGATTGCTTTAAGTTTCTTTCCGTTCAGTTTGATGTTGGCTATAGGCTTGCTGTATATTGCCTTTACTATGTTTAGATATGTGCCTTGTATCCCTGATCTCTCCGGTACTTTAAACTTGAATGGATGTTGGATTTTGTCAAATGCTTTTTCAGCATCTAGGGAGATTATCATGTGGTTTTTTTTCTTTCAGTTTGTTAATATGGTGGATCACATTGATGGATTTCTGTATATTGAATCACCCCGCACCCCTGCATACCTTAGATGAAGCCTACTTGGTCCTAGTGGATAATATCTTTGATGTGTTCTTGTATTCAGGTTGCAAGTATTTTGTTAAGTACTTTTGCATCAATGTTCATAAGGGAGATTGGCCTGAAATTCTCTTTCTTTGTTGAGTCTTTGTGAGGTTTAGGTACCAAGGTTAATGTGGCTTAATAGAATGAGTTTGGTAATGTTCCTTCTGTTTCTATTTTGTGGAATAGTTTGAAGAGAATTGGAGTTAGCTCTTCTTTGAAGGTCTGGTAGATTTCTGCGCTGAAGCCATCTGGTCCTGGGTTTTTTTTTTTTTTTTTTTTGGATGGGAGACTTTTGATGACTACTGCTCTATTTCTTGGGGGATATAGGACTATTTAATTGATTTACCTGGTCCTGATTCAGCTTTGGTAAGTCAAATCGATTGAGAAAATTGTCCATTTCATTTAGATTTTCAAATTTTGTGGCATACAGAATTTTGAAGTAAGTCCTAATGATTGTTTGGATTTCCTCAGTGTCTGTAGTTATGTCTCCCTCTTCATTTCTGATTTTGTTAATTTGGATGGTGTCTCTCTGCCTTTTAGTTAGCTTGGCTAAGGGTTTGTCTCTCTTGTTGATTTTCTCAAAGAACCAGCTATTGGTTTCATTGATTCTTTGAAATGTTTTATTTGTTTCTAATTGATTGATTTCAGCCCTGAGTTTGATTATTTCCAGCCATCTACTCCTTTTTGATGTATATGCTTCTTCTTTTTCTAGGGTTTTTATGTGGGCCATTAAGTTGCTTGAATGAGCTGTCTCGAATTTCCTCTTGAAGGCACTTAGTGCTATGAACTTTCCTCTTAGCACTCCCTTCATTGTGTCCCACAAGTTTGACTATGTTGTGTTTGCATTTTCATTGAGTTCTAGGAAGACTTTAATTTCTTTCTTTATTTCTTCCCTGACCCAGATATCATTTAGTAACAAGTTTTTCAGTTTTGATGTGTGTGTAGGGTTTTTGCTATTTCTGTTGTTGTTGAAGTCCAGCTTTATTCTATAGTGATCAGACAAGATACAAGGGATTATTTCAATCTTCTTGTATCTGTCGAGGCTTGCTTTGTGACCAACTATATCCTCTGTTTGGAGACGGTTCCATGAGGTGCTGAGAAGAAGGTGGGGTCTGTGATATTCTGGGCCCACAGTTCAGTCTGAGACAGTGACCAGATCACGCTGGTGTGTACCTCTGGGCTGGCGACCAAGTGCCTGGCGGAACCAGGATCCTTTCTGCGGTTTAGCCGGTTGAGTTAGAGCTGATTGAATCCCCCACCGTGGGGTATCCTCTCACCTGTGAAACACAATCACTTGTGTTTTTTGGCCGTGAGTTCTGATTGCTGGTCACTGTGACAATCCTGCTGTGCTCCTGTTCAGAATGAGAGTCCTCCCGGTGCCGCCATCTTGCCTTAACCCCAACATACATATTTTAAAACCACTGATGTGGCCTTCATTCTAGAATGAATATTACAGCCACAGTTGGTGAGGAAAGTTGACAGTTTACAACAATCTACAATGTGAAGTCAGCTTTAAGAAGAGCCAGGTAATCTATGCAGACTACTCAGCTTCTCATGTTTTTTGGATGCCTGCCCACAGAAAGCAAACAAGTGTAAAGTCCAGGTTTTGCTAAATTGCAGCCACAAGCTGAAAGATAGGGAGATTGTCTTGGAAATCAAGATATAAATGAAAAATTTGGTTCTCATTTACCAGGGAAAGAGGGACAGGGAACCACTACTGTGCTCTCATTACATATGGTTCATCTAGAAATTTTAAATAAATTACCCCCTCGAATCTTCATAACATGACCAATAACTACGTTTACTTTTGTTTAACAGGTAAGTTTAGATACTTTAGTTTCTTAATGCCAGTCAACACTTTAAATGTTGAGAGAGAAATGGTTTTCAGGCTGTTGTTCCGGAATTCATTGCTGTAGTATGTAGTATATGTGAATTTCTGAATGTGTTTGCTTGTTTTCCTATTTATAAAAAAGGAATGAAAGTGTAGTACGAAAGTGTAGTACTGGACTACCGTGATTATTAAACGACATGAAAATCTTCAGACCAGTACTAGGCCACGGTAAGTAGGCAAAGAACACTGTGGATAATGAATTCTGCCAGTTAAAGCCAGCTTTGCAAACAACAACAAAAACCTAAAAATAGGAACAAAATTTACACAACACTCTTTTGTGAGTTTTTTCTTTAATCATCTTAACAGAATCTGCAATATAAAGATTCTTTTGAATTGCAGTAAGTCCCAAAGGTACATGAATTTTGCTAGGGGTGAAATAGCTTTTTTTTTAAATTTTTTTATTAATTACACTTTATTCATTTTGTATCCCCCCATAAGCCCCTCCCTCCTCCCCTCCCGATCCCACCCTCCCTCCCCTTTCTGCATGCATACCACTCCCCAAGTCCACTGATAGGGGAGGTTCTCCTCTTCTTTCTGATCTTAGTCTATCAGTTCTCATCAAAAGTGGATGCATTGTCCTCTACTGTGGCCTGATAAGGCTGCTCCCCCCTCAGGGGGAAGTGATCAACGAGCAGGCCAATCAGATTATGTCAGAGGCAGTCCCTCTTCCCATTACTATGTAACCCACTTGGACACTGAACTGCCATGGGCTACACCTGTGCAGGGGTTCCAGGTCATCTCCACGAATAGTCCGTGGTTGGAGTATGGGTATCTGGGAAGTTCCCTGTGTTCAAATTATCTTGTTCTGTTGCTCTCCTTGTGGAGTTCCCGTCCCCTCCAGCTCTTACTATTTCCCACTTCTTACATAGAATTCCATTCACTCTGCCCATCAGTTGGCCATCAGGTTCAGCATCTGCTTTGAAGGTCTATACTGCAGAAGCTTTCAGAGGCCCTCTGTGGCAGGTTTCAAGGTTGTTTCCTGTTTTCTTCTGGCTTTCAGAGGCCCTTTGTAGCAGGTTCCGAGGTTGTTTCCTATTTTCTTTTTCTTCTGATGTCCATCCTCTTTGCCTTTCAGGATGGGGATTGAACATTTTAGTTAGGGTCCTCCCTTTTGCTTAGTTTGTTTAGATTTTAGTGGGTTTATTCTATATTGTATGTTTATATGAGTGAGTATATACCATGCTTGTCTTTTTGCTTCTGGGACAACTCACTCAGGATGATCCTTTCCAGGTCCCACCATTTACCTGCAAATTTCATGATTTCCTTATTTTTCATTGCTGAGTAATACTCCATTGTATAGATGTACCACAGTTTCTGCATCCATTCTTCAGTTGAGGGGCATCTGGGTTGTTTCCAGCTTCTGGCTATTACAAATAAAGCTGCTACAAACATGGTTGAGCAAATGTCCTTTTTGTGTACTTGTGCCTCTTTTGGGTATATGCCTAGGAGTGGTATGGCTGGATCTTGAGGAAGCGCTATTCCTAGTTGTCTGAGAAAGCACCAGATTGATTTCCAGAGTGGTTGTACCAGTTTACGTTCCCACCAGCAGTGGAGAAGGGTTCCCCTTTCTCCACAACCTCTCCAGTATGTGTTGTCCCTTGAGTTTTTGGTCTTGGCCATTCTGATGGGTGTAAGGTGAAATCTCAGTGTTGTTCTGATTTGCATTTCCCTAATGGCTAATGAGGTTGAGCATTTCTTTAAGTGCTTCTCTGCCATTCGATATTCCTCTACAGTGAATTCTCTGTTTATCTCTGTTCCCCATTTTTTAAGTGGATTACTTGGTTTATTGCTTTTCAGCTTGTTTAGTTCTTTATATATATTGGATATGAGTCCTCTGTCAGATAAAGGGTTGGTGATGATTCTTTCCCAATCTGTAAGCAGTCGTTTTGTTTTGATGATGGTGTCCTTTGCTTTACAGAAGCTTTTCAATTTCATGAGGTCACATTTATTGATTGTTGCTCTTAGAGCCTGTGCTGTTGGTGTTCTCTTCAGGAAGTTATCTCCTGTACGAATGAGTTCTAGGGTATTCCCCACTTTTTTTTTCTAGCCGATTTAATGTGTCTGATTTTATGTTGAGGTCTTTGATCCACTTGGACTTCAGTTTTGTGCAGGGTGATAAGTATGGATCTATTTTCATTTTTCAACATGTAGACATCCAGTTGGACCAGCACCATTTGTTGAAGATGCTATCTTTTTTCCATTGTATGGTTTTGGCATCTTTGTCAAAAATCAGGTGTCCGTAAGTGTGTGGGTTTATTTCTGGGTCTTCTATTCGATTCCATTGATCCACCATTCTGATTCTATGCCAGTACCATGCAGTTTTTATAACTGTTGCTCTATAGTACAGCTTGAGATCAGGGATGGAGATACCTCCAGAAGATCTTTTATTGTAGAGGATTGTTTTAGCAATTCTCGGATTCTTGTTATTCCATATGAAGTTGATAATTTTTCTTTCCAAGTCTGTAAAGAATGGTGTTGGCAATTTGATGGGAATTGCATTAAATCTGTAGATTGCTTTTGGTAAGGTGGCCATTTTTACTATGTTAATCCTGCCAAGCCATGAGCATGAGAGATCTTTCCATCTTCTTATATCTTCCTCTAATTCTTTCTTCAGAGACTTGAAATTTTTTTCATACAAGTCTTTGACTTCCTTGGTTAGGGTTACACCAAGGTACTTTATGTCATTTGTGGCTATTGTGAATGGTGTTGTTTCTCTAATTTATTTCTCAGCCCTTTTGTCTTTTGTATACAGGAGTGCTACTGATTTTTTTGAGTTAATTTTGTATCCGGCCACTTTGCTGAAGGTGTTTATCAGCTGTAGGAGTTCCCTGGTAGAGTTTTGGGGGTCACTCATGTATACTATCATATCATCTGCAAATAGTGATAATTTGACTTCTTCCTTTCCCATCTGTATCCCCTTGATCTCCTTCAACTGTCTTATTGCTCTAGCAAGGACTTCCAGCACTATGTTGAAGAGATATGGAGAGAGTGGACAGCCTTGTCTTATCCCCTATTTCAGTGGGATTGCTTTAAGTTTCTCTCTGTTCAGTTTGATGTTGGCTATGGGCTTGCTGTAAATCGCCTTTACTATGTTTAGATATGTGCCTTGTATCCCTGATCTCTCCAGTACTTTAAACATGAATGGATGTTGGATTTTGTCAAATGCTTTTTCAGCATCTAGGGAGATTATCATGTGGTTTTTTTCTTTCAGTTTGTTAATATGGTGGATCACATTGATGGATTTCCGTATATTGAACTCCCCTGCATACCTGGGATGAAGCCTACTTGGTCATAGTGGATAATATCTTTGATGTGTTCTTGGATTCGGTTTGCAAGTATTTTGTTAAGTATTTTTGCATCAAGGTTCATAAGGGAGATTGGCCTGAAATTCTCTTTCTTTGTTGAGTCTTTGTGAGGTTTAGGTACCAAGGTGATTGTGGTTTCATAGAATGAGTTTGGTAATGTTCCTTCTGTTTCTATTTTGTGGAATAGTTTGAAGAGAATTGGAGTTAGCTCTTCTTTGAAGGTCTGATAGAATTCTGCGGTGAAGCCTGGTTCTGGGCTTTTTCTGAATGGGAGACTTTTGATGACTGCTTCTATTTCTTTGGGGGATATAGGACTATTTAATTGATTTACCTGGTCCTGATTCAGCTTTGGTAAGTCAAATCGATCAAGAAAATTGTCCATTTCATTTAGGTTTTCAAATTTTGTTGAGTATAGACTTTTGAAGTAAGTCCTAATGTTTTTTTTGGATTTCCTCAGTGTCTGTAGTTATGTCCCCCTTTTCATTTCTGATTTTGTTGATTTGGGTAGTGTCTCTCTGCCTTTTAGTTAGCTTGGCTAAGGGTTTGTCGATCTTGTTGATTTTCTCAAAGAACCAGCTCTTGGTTTCATTGATTCTTTGAATTGTTTTATTTGTTTCTAATTGATTGATTTCATCCCTGAGTTTGATTATTTCCAGCCGTCTACTCCTTTTTGGTGTGTCTGTTTCTTCTTTTTCTAGGGTTTTTAAGTGGGCCATTAAGTTGCTTGAATGAGCTGTTTCGAATTTCTTCTTGAATGTACTTAGTGCTATGAACTTTCTTCTTAGCACTGCTTTCATTGTGTCCCACAAGTTAGGGTATGTTGTGTCTTCATTTTCATTGAGTTCTAGAAAGGCTTTAATTTCTTTCTTTATTTCTTCCCTGACCCAGCTGTCATTTAGTAACAAGTTGTTCAGTTTCGATGTGTGTGTAGGGTTTTTGCTATTTCTGTTGTTGTTGAAGTCCAGCTTTATTCCATGGTGATCAGACAGGATACAAGGGATTATTTCAGTCTTCTTGTATCTGTTGAGGCTTGCTTTGTGACCAACTATATGCTCTATTTTGGAGACGGTTCCATGAGGTGCTGAGAAGAAGGTAAATTCTTTTGTGTTTGGGTGTAAAGTTCTGTAAATGTCTGTGAGGTCCATTTGATTCATGACCTCTGTCAGAGATATTGTTTCTTTGTTTAATTTCTGTTTTGTTGACCTGTCCTTTGTTGAGAGTGGGGTGTTGAAGTCTCCCACTATTAATGTGTGGGGATCTATATGTGGTTTAAATTTTATCAATGTTTCTTTTACAAATATGGGTGCTCTTGTATTTGGGGCATAGATGTTCAGGATTGTGATGTCTTCTTGGTGGAATTTTCCCTTAATGAGTATGAAGTGTCCTTCCTCATCTCTTTTTATTAATTTTGGTTGAAAGTCTATTTTATCAGATATTAGAAGGGCTACTGTTGCTTGTTTCTTGGGTCCATTTGCTTGGAAAGTTGTCTTCCAACCTTTTACCCTCAGGTAATGTCTATCTTTGTGTCTTAGGTGTGTTTCTTGTATGCAACAGATTGCTGGGTTTTGTTTACGTATCCATTCTGTTAATCTGTGTTTTTTTACTGGAGAGTTGAGTCCATTGATGTTGAGAGAGATTAATGAGAAGTGGCTGTTAGATCCTTTGATTTTGATGTTGGCTGTGTTCATAAGATTGTGTGCTTGGTTGCTTTTTGTTTTGCTGTAGTAAGGTTAATTATTTCCTGTGTTTTCTTGACAGAAGCTAATTTTCTTGGGTTGTATTTTCCCTTCCAGTGTCTTCTGTAATGCTGGATTTGTGTGTAGGTATTGTTGAAATTTGTTTTTGTCATTGAATATCTAATTTTCTTCGTCTATGAGGACTGAGAGTTTTGCAGGGTATAGTAGCCTGGGCTGACATCTGTGTTCTCTTAGGGTCTGCATGATATCTGTCCAGGCCCTTCTGGCTTTCATAGTTTCTGTTGAAAAGTCAGGTGTGAATCTAATGGGTTTGCCGTTATATGTTACTTGGCCTTTTTCCCTTGCAGCTTTTAGTATTTTTTCTTTGTTCTGTATACTTACTGTTTTGATGATTATGTGGCGGGAGGATTTTCTTTTCTGGTCAAATTTGTTGGGTGTTCTTTAGGCCTCATGTATCCTTATTGGCTTCTCCTTTAACTTAGGGAAATTTTCTTCAATGATTTTGTTGAAAATCTTTTCTGGGCCTTGGAGAAGGGAGTCTTCTTTTTCCTCTATTCCTATTATTCTTAGATTTTGTCTTTTCATATTGTCTTGGATTTCTTGGACAGTCTGTTTTAGGAATTTTTTGGATTTTACATTTTATTTGACAGATACGTCGATTTCTTCCATTGTATCTTCTACACCTGAGATTCTTTCTTCCATTTCTTGTATTCTGTTGGTTATGCTTACCTCTGTAGTTCCTGTTTTCTTCCCTAAACTCTTCCTCTCCATTATTTCCTCCATTTGTGTTTTCTTTAATTTTTCTAGTTCTATCTTCAGGTCTTGAGTTGTTTTGTTTACTTCCTTCACCTGTCTGCTTGTATTTTCCTCTTTTTTCTTTTAGTTCCTTCAACTCTGTCTCTTTTATTTATTTCAATGATTTAATTATTTCTTCTCTGAAGGCCACAAGCTGTTTGGCTGCATCTTCCCGTATTTCTTCACGGATGGCCCTAATCTGCTTGTCTTTATCTTCCTCCATTTCTTTACGGATAGCCATGATCTGTTTGGTTTTATCTTCCTCTAATTCTCTACGTATTTTATTTGTTTCCTCTATTATCCTCTTCATCAACATAGATGTAAGGTCATCTTCTTGATTTTCTATTATGCTGCATTGTTCAGGGCTGTTCGCCTCTGGATGGCTGGGTTTTGGAGATGCCATATTGCTCTGTTTTTTGTTGGTTGAGCCTTTACGCTGACCTGTACCCATTGGGCTGATTTAGGTGTTGGCTGTTAGTTTCTGTGCTTCCTGGAGTCCTGAGGTAAGGAGTATCCCCTTGGCCTGAAGATGATTTTTCCTGAAGGAGTCCTTCTCTGCTTTTTGGTTATGGTCACTGTATGGCCAGTGTTTCTCAGGAGTAGCCACTGCTCACCTCAGGTTTATAGCCCTGAGTAGTAGCTGTGGTCTATGTTAGGCAGGGGGGATCTCCTCTTACCCATAGAATTTCTCAAGACAGCTGCCCCACTGCTGGGTTTCTTGTTATAAATTTAGTGTGCTGCTGCTCACTAAATTTCCATGTACAGTCCTCTTGAAGAAACTGCTGATTCCCTAGCTATGGGGTTTTCTCCCAACAGGGAACCTCAGTCTGTTATCCTGGGGCGCACAGTTCTGTCTGAGAAAGTGGGAGGTGCACTCAGCAAGTCACTGGGCCAGAGGCTGATTGCTCTGCTCTGGACCTGGGGAATGTGCACCTAGGTTGCGTTGTCGCCTGGGGGCACTGTTCTGGTCTGGAGGCTGGGTCCCTCACTCTGGACCAGAAGCAGTGTGTCTCTGTCTGGGATGGCGGCTGTAGGCACTGCTCTGGTCCAGAGGCTGTGGTTGCAGCCCTCTTGAAAAACCAGGGATTCCCACAGTTTTGACAGTCTAGCTAGGAATAACTGGTTGATCCTTGGCACAGTATCTGAGGGCTGTTGTAATGGCTCTCTGGCTTTTGTAGGTCTGAGGATGCAGCTGTGTGTCCCAGTGCCCTAGGGGAACTCAATAATGGCAGCAGAGCACAGCGCTCCTGCCTGCACTAGAGTCTGTGTGAGTCCAGGAAGTGTTTTGGTGCTGGGTGTCCTAAGCGTTAGAGCTGCTGACCCCCTCCGCTGGGGGTTTCCTCCTGCCAGAGACATGCAGTCTGGTGCCCTGGTGCCCTGGTGCCCACAGTTCTACTGCGGCGGCGAATCAGGCGCGCAGGCAGGCGCCTGGGTCCTGGCTCTGGCTCCCGACTGGCTCTTGGGGCACCCGAGGAACCCGAGTCTTTTCCAGGGGATGTCTGGGTAACCTGAGGTTGGTCCCAATTGTTTCCTGCTCTGTGGGGTTATCTCTCCACTGGGAAATCCAGTCTATGGTGTTGTGGGCCCACATTTCAGTCTGGGACCATGACCAGTTTGCGCTGGCAGGTAGCTCTGGGCTGGCGACCAAGCGCCTGGTGGAACCGGGATCTCTTCCGCGGTTTAGCCGGGTGAGTTAAAGCTGATCGAATCCCCCACCGTGGGGTATCCTCTCACCTGTGAAACACAATCACTTGTGTTTTATGGCCGCGAGTTCTGATTGCTGGTCACTGTGCCAGTGCCAATCCTGCTGTGTTGCTCCTCAGAATGAGAATCCTCCCAGCGCCGCCATCTTGCCGTGAAATAGCTTTTTAAGCGCTATGTTACAATTCCTGGCTTATGTGAAATACTGTAGTAGTATTTTAGAGAACTACTAAGAATTGGTATATCTCTAAAACAGTTATACGAAAATAAAGATGCTAAAAATCGCTTAAAGAGTATATGGCCTGCCTTCTTTCTTTTCTTTTTCTTTTCTTTTCTTTTTTCTTTTCTTTTCTTTTCTTTTCTTTTCTTTTCTTTTCTTTTCTTTTCTTTTCT
>NW_026589946.1:2325-6331 GCF_907164565.1 Psammomys obesus | reverse complement strand
CTTTTCTTTTCTTTTCTTTTCTTTTCTTTTCTTTTCTTTTCTTTTCTCTTCTCTTCTCTTCTCTTCTCTTCTCTTCTCTTCTCTTCTTTTCTTTTTGTGCAGGGTAATAATATGGGCCTCTTGATATTCTTCTACATATCGACATCCAGTTAGACCAGCACCATTTGTTGAAGATGTGGTCTTTTTTCCATTGTATGTTTGTGGCATTTTTTTGTCAAAATTAAGTTCCTATGGGTGTGTGGGTTTATTTATGGATCTTTGATTTGATTCCAAACTCTGTCAGTCTGTTTCTATGCCAGAAACATGCCAATTTTATTACTGTTGCTTTATAGTACAACTTGAGATCAGGGATGGAGATACCTCCAGAAGATCTGTTATTGTACCGGATTGTTTCAGCTATTCTCAGTTTTTTGTTTTTCCATATGAAATTGAGAATTGTTCTTTCAAAGTCTGTAAAATATTATGTTTGTATTTTGTTGGGAAATGCGTTGATGATATAGATTGCTTTTTGTAGGGTGGCCATTTTCACTGTTATTCATACAGATCCATTAGCATGTGGTACCTTTCCATTTTCAAATATCTTCTTCAATTTCTTTCTTCAGAGACTTGAAGCTTTTTTTTTCAGTTCTTTTACTTGCTTGGTAGAGTCACACCAAGGTACTTTAATGTTATTTGTGGCTATTATGAAATTATTTTTTCCCTAATTTCTTCCTCAGCCCATTTGTCTTTTGTATACAGGATGGCTTTAGGTTTTTTGTTTTGTTTTGTTTTGTTTTTGAGTAAATTCTGTATCCAACCACTTTCCTGAAGGTGTTTATCAGCTGAAGGAGGTCTCTGGTAGAATATTTTGAGTCACTCATGTAAACTACTAATCATCTGCTAATAGTGATATTTTGACTTCTTCCTTTCTGATTTCTATCACCTATATCTCCTTTAGTTGTCTTATTGCTCTAGCTAGGACTTCAGGACCTATGTTGGAAAGATAAGGAGAGACTGGGGAGCCTTGCCTTGTCCCTGATTTCAGAGGGATTGACTTCATTTCTCCCCGTTTAGTTTGATGTTAGTTATAAGATTCCTCTATGTTGCTTTTACAATGTTTAGGTATGTGCCTTGTATCCCTGATTTCTCCAAGACTTTAAACATGAATGGGTGTTGGACTTTGTCAAATGTTTTTTTTTTTTAGCATCTAAGGAGATGATGATGTGGTTTTCCTCCTTTAGTGTATTTATATGTTGCATTACATTGATGAATTTTCATATGTTGAAACACCCCTGCATGCCCGGGATCAAGCCTACTTAGTTGTGTTGGATGATATCTTTAATGTGTTCTTGGATTCTGTTTGTGAATATTTTATTCAGTATTTTTGCATCAACATGCATAAGTGGGATTGGTCTGATGTTCTCTTTCTTTGTAGCGTCTTTGTGAGGTTTAGGTATTAATGTGACTGTCAACTCATAGAATGAAGTTGATAATGTTCCTTCTGTTGCTATTTTGTGGAATAGTTTGAAGAGTATTTGTGTTACCTCTTCTTTGAAGGTCAGTTAGAATTCTATTATACCCATGGTATTTTTTGGTGGGAGGATTATTTATGACAACTTCTATTTCCTTCAGGTATATAGGACTATTTAATTTATTTACCTGATCTTGATTCAGCTTTGATAAATGGAATCTACCAAGAAAATTGTCCATTTCATTTATATTTTCAAATCTTGTTGCTTATGGGCTTTTGAAACAGGACTTAATGATTCTTTTGATTTCCACAGTGTCTGTAATTTTGTTTCCCTTTTCATTTCTGATTTTGATGATTTGGACAGTGTCCTTCTTCCTTTGATTTAGTTTGGCTAAGTGTTTGTTGTCTTGATGATTTTCTCAAAGAATTCGCTCTTGGTCTTGTTGATTCTTTGAATTGTTTTCATTGTTTGTTATTTATTGATTTCAGCCCTAAATTTGATTATTTCCAGCCATCTACTCCTCTTGGGTGTATCTGCTTCTTTTATTCTTGTTCTTTCAGGTACACCATTAATTTGCTTGTATTAGAGGCCTCTGAATTTTTATGAAGACACTTAATGCTGTGAAGATTCTACTTAGCATTGTTTTAATTGTGTCCCATAAGTTAGGGTAAGTTGTACCTTCATTTTCATTGGATATTTGGAAGTCTTTAATTCCTTTCATTATTTCCTCCCTAAGCAAAAGTCATTGAGTAGAGAGTTGTTCAGTTTCCATGTGTGTGTGTGTGTAGGCTTTTTGTTATTTCTGTTATGGTGGAGGTCTAGTTTTAGACCATGGTTGTCTGATACGCTACAAGGGATTATTTCTATATTCTAGTATCTGTTTAAGGCTGGCGTTGTGCCCTTCTTTATGGTCAATTTTTGAGAAGGTTTCATGACATGCTGAAAAGAAGGTACACTCTTTTGTGTTTGAGTGAAATGTTCTATAGACATTTCTTAGTTCCATTTCATTTAAGACCTCTGTAAATGTTTTTCTAACCCTTAGAGCCCCTGCAAAGATGTGGGCCATGATATCTCTGTCTCTGTGTGGGTTCCCTAATGATGGTAACAGAGAATGTGTCTGGCGTAAACTCAGTGGCTGGCTCTTTGATCACCACCCTCGATGGGAGAGCAGCCATACAAGGACACAGAGGAGGACAATGAAGCCAGTCCTGATGAGACTTGATGGGCTGGTTCCAGAGAGAGTGGGAGGAAGACCTATGTTTTAGGTGGACTTGGGGAGGGACATGAGAGGAGATGGGGTTGGGAGTGTGGGATTGGGAGGGGAGGAGGGAGGAGGCTGCACTGGGAATACAAAGTGAATAAACTATACTGTATAAAAATATAAATAAAATTTTAAAAGAAACATAAAAATAAACACCTCTGTAGGTGTCATCATTTCTCTGTTTAGCTTCTGTCTCAATGATCTGTCCCTTGGTGAGATGGGAGAGTTGGAGTCTTACACTACGAAGGTGTTGGGATCAATGTGTTTAAGTTTTATTAATGTTTCTTTGACAAATGCAGGAGCCCTTGTATTTGGTCCATAGATGTCCAGGATTGTGATGTCCTCCTGGTGGATTTTTCCTTTGACGACAATGAAGTGTCCCTCTCCATCTTTTATGACTAATTGTGGTTGGAAGTCTAATTTATTAGCTATTAAGATGGTTATGTCATACCTAAACATGTGGGACACAATGAAAGCAGTGTTAAGAGGAAAGTCCATAGCACGAAGTGCCTTTAAGAAGAAAATTGAGCTCCAACCAAGGACTATCCCTGCAGATAACCTAGAACCCTGACAATGCAGCCACTTCTGATGAGAACTGATAGACTAAGATCAGAAAGAAGGAGAGGAGGACCTCCCCTATCAGTGGACTTGGGGAGGGGTATGCATGCAGAAAGGGGGAGAGGGTGGGGCTTATGGGAGGATACAAAATGAATGAAGTGTAATTAATAAAAGTTAAATAAAAAATTAAAAAAAATAGGAAAAATAAAGAAGAAATTTGAGACAGCTCATTCAAGCAACTTAATGGCTCGCCTAAAAGCTCTAGAAAAAGAAGAAGCAGACACACCAAAAAGGAGTAGATGGCTGGAAATAATCAAACTCGGCTGAAATCAATCAATTAGAAACAAATAAAACAATTCAAAGAATCAATGAAATCAATAGCTGGTTCTTTGAGAAAAGCAACAAGATAGACAAACCCTTAGCCAAGCTAATTAAAAGGCAGAGAGACACCACCCTAATCAACAAAATCAGAAATGAAAAGGGGGACATAACTACAGACACTGAGGAAATCCAAAAAATCATTAGGATTTAACTTCAAAAGTCTATGTGCCACAAAATTTGAAAATCTAAATGAAATGGACAATTTTCTTAATTGATTTCACTTACCAAACCTGAATCAGGACCAGGTAAATTAATTAAATAGTCCTATATCCCCCAAGGAAATAGAAGCAGTCATCAAAAGTCTCTCATCAAAAAAAAAAAAAAAAAAAAAAAAAAAAAAAAAAAAAAAAAAAAA
>NW_026589946.1:0-2225 GCF_907164565.1 Psammomys obesus | reverse complement strand
AAAAAAAAAAAAAAAAAAAAAAAAAAAAAAAAAAAGAAAAAAAGCCCAGGAGCAGATCGATTTAGTGAAGAATTCTACCAGAATTTCAAAGAAGAGCTAACTCCAATTCTCTTCAAACTATTCCACAAGATAGAAACAGAAGGAACACTACCAAACTCATTTTATGAAGCCACAGTCACCTTGGTACCTAAACCTCACAAAGATCCAACAAAGAAAGAGAATTTCAGGCCAGTCTCCCTTATGAACATTGAGGGAAAAATACTCAACAAAATACTTGCTAAACAGAAAATTCTCTATTGAGGAATATCGAATGGCAGAGAACCACTTAAAGAAATGTTTAATGTAATTAGCCATCAGAGATATGCAAATCAAAATGACCCTGAGATTTTGCCTTGCACACATCAGAATGGCCAAGATCAAAAACTTAAGGGACAACACATGCTGGAGAGGTTGTGGAGAAAGGGGAACCCTCCTCTCCTGCTGGTGGAAATGTAAACTTGTAAAACCACTCAGGAATCTGGTGCTTTCTCAGACAACTAGGAAGAGCGCTTCCTCAAGATCCAACCATACCTCTCCTAGGCGTATATCCAGAAGATGCTCAAGTACACAATAAGGACATTTGCTCAACCATGTTTGTAGCAGCTTTATTTGTAATAGCCAGAAGCTGGAAACAGCCCAGATGCCCCACATCTGAAGAATGGATGCAGAAATTGTGGTACATCTATACAATGGAATAGTACTCAGCAATGAAAAATAAGGAAATCATGAAATTTGTAGGCAAATGTTGGGATCTGGAAAGGATCATCCTGAGTGAGCTGTCCCGGAAGCAGAAAAACTCACATGGTCTATACTCACTAATATAGACATATAATTAAGGATAAACCTACTAAAATCTGTAAATCTAAAGAAACTAATCAAGAGGGAGGTCCCTGACTAAAATGCTCAATCCCCATCCTGAAAGGAAAATAGAATGGATATCAGAAGAAGAAGAAAACAGGAAGCAAGTTAGGAACCTGCCATAGAGGGACTCTGAAAGGATCTGCCCTGCAGATTATCAAAGCAGATGCTGATACTTATGGCCAACTTTTGGGCAGTGTGCATGGAATCTTATGTAAGAAGTAGGAAAAAGTAAGATATGGAGAGGACAGGAACCCCACAAGGAGAGCAAAAGAACCAGAAATTTTGAGCACATGTGTCTTCCCAGAATCTCATTCTCCAACCAAGTACCATGCATGGAGATAACCTAGAACCCCTGCAGAGATGAAGCCCATGACAGTTTAGTGTCCAAGTGGTTACATAGTAATGGGAAGAGGGACTGCCTCTGAGATAATCTGATTTGCCTGTTCTTTGATCACCTCCCCTGAGGAGGAGCAGCCTTAACAAGCCACAGAAGATGACAGTGCAACCACTCCTGATGATGTTTGATTGACTAACTTCAGAAGGAAGGACAGGAGGACCTCCCCTATCAGTGGACTTGGGGGCGTGTGAACAAGGGGGAGGAAGGGTAGGATCGTGAGGGGAGGAGGGAGGGGCTTATGGGGGGAATATAAAGTGAATAAAGTGGAATTAATATAATAAGATTAAAAAAATTAGTGCATATGAACAAAATAAAATTAAAAAAAAACAAAACCTTTTCCCAGCTCTGTTCTTTGAGGTAGTGTCTGTCTTTGTTGCAGAGGTATGTTTCTTGAATGCAGTACAAAGATATAATCTGGTTTGGCAACCATTCTGTTAGTCTGTGTCTTTTTATTGGACAGTTGAAACCATTGATATTAATTGATATTAGTGACCAATGATTGCTTGTTTTGCTGATTATTATGTATTTGCTTTTTTTTTCTTGATATGATGGTGTCTTTATTCTGCATTTCCTTGGATGTTGTTCATCTCCTTCGTTTGAAGTTTTCCTTCTCCTATCTTCTGGAAGGCTGGATTACTGTATATATATTGCTTAAATTTAGTTTGTCACTGAATATTTTTTCTCCATGTATGCTGACTGAAAGTTTTGCTGGTGATAATCACCTTAGATACCAGAAAAATTTGACAAAGTCCAACATCCATTCATGTTTAAAGTCTTGGAGAGATCAGGAATACAAGGCACATACCTAAGAATAGTAAAGGCAATTATACGGCAAGCCTATAGCCAACATCAAACACAATGGAGAGAAACTTCAATCAATCCCACTGATATCAGGGACAAGGCAAGGCTGTCCACTCTCTCAATATCT
>NW_026589945.1:0-12354 GCF_907164565.1 Psammomys obesus | reverse complement strand
TACCTGATAAAACAGGATCAGATGAATGGGGAGGAGGTCCCCCCTATTAGTGGACTTGGCAAGGGGCACGTTGGAGATGAGGGAGGGAGGGAGGGACTGGGAGGGAATGAGGGATCAGGACACGGCTGGGATACAGAGTTAATAAAATGTAACTGATAAGAATAAATAAATAAATAAATAAATAAATAAATAAATAAATAAATAAGACTTAGTTTGTGATAAAAAGACCATCTCCTGCACAGCTTGTCTTGTTCAGCTCTTTGTAGAGCACTTATTTGGTGGTGCTGAAGTCTTCCTTCTGGTGGTGATGGCCTATGATCGCTATGTGGCCATCTGTAAAGCACTGCACTATTTAACCATCATGAATCAACAGATTTGTGTCTCACTTTTGGTGGTAGCTTGGGCTGGAGCTTTTGTACATGCTCTGGTTCAAATTCTGTCTGTATATGAACTTCCTTTCGGTGGATCTAATGTCATTGACCACTTTGGCTGTGACATGTACCCTTTATTGGCACCTGCATGCACTGACACTTACTTTATTGGTCTCACTGTAGTTGCCAACAATGGAACCATGTGTATGGTAGTCTTTGTTCTTCTTCTACTCTCCTATGGAATTATCTTAAGCTCACTTAAGACTCACAGTCAGGAAGGGCGGCGAAAAGCCCTGTCTACTTGCAGCTCTCATATCATGGTGGTTGTCCTCTTCTTTGTTCCCTGCATTTTCATCTATGTTAGACCTGTTCCTAACTTTCCTATTGATAAATCTATTTCTGTTTTTTATACAGCTATCACTCCCATGTTGAATCCTTTAATATATACATTGAGAAATTCAGAGATTAAAAATTCTATGGAAAATATCTGGTGTAAAATGTTAAATATAGATAGAGTAAGATTTTTTTTCTTGCTGATTGTATTACTAATCAGAAAGAAACAATAATAAATACAAATTTTTAGTGTGTGTTCCAAGTTCTAAATTGGTAAAACACTTGAAATTGTCAGATGCTTTATACTGTTGTAAAGACAATGGTAAAATGCTGATATGAACTGTTTTTCTTTTTCTCCTCATGGCACTGAAGTTGAGCATATTGTCACATGTGCAAAGTTGGCATCCCACTTTACCATTTTCTATGAACCACATATTTACGTTTTTTCATTTTCCCATATATGATTTTCCAATATAATCAGATTTGTGGAGTCTTTATTAGTCCAGTTACTAGTTATTTATGTTCATGTGCACCACAGTCTTTTCTAGTTGTGTTTTACTATGCTGTATCATTAATCTTAATAAATATTAATTAATCTTCAAACTTATTTATTGTAAACAAATTTTCATTAAATATCTTTACAAATTTATCAAGAAAATCACATGGTTTTGACATAATCATGTGTTATTTTTTAATTAAATTTTATTTTTTTATTATTAGTTACATTTTATTAACTCTGTATCCCAGCTGTATCCTGCTCCCTATTTCCTCCCAATCCCACCCTCTCTCCCTCATCTCTTCCCTGCCCCTTTCCAAGTCCACTGATTGGGGAGACCTCCTCCACTTTCATCTAACCCTGTTTTATCAGGTATCTTCAGGACTGGCTGCAAAGTCATCCTCTGTGGCCTAGCAGGACTGCTCCTCCCTTGGAGGGTGGGGAGGTCAAAGGGCCTGCCACTGAGTTTCTGTCAGAAATAGTCCCTGTTCCCCTTACTATGGGTAAACAATTGGTTACTGAGCTACCAAGGGCTTCATCCGAGCAGAGGTTCTAGGTTATATCCATACGTGGTCCTTGGTGGAGTGTCAGTCTGAGAAAAGACCCCTGTGCCCAGATATATTTGGTCCTTGTGGAGCTCCCATCTTTTCCATGTCATACTAACTCCCTTTCTGCCGAAGGTTTGGTTATGAGTCTTAGTATCTGTTTTGAAACACTGCTAGGTAGAGTCTTTCAGATGCCTTCTGTGGTAGACTCCTGTCATATGTCCACTGTACATCCCATTTGTTATTAATTAATCTTCTAACTTATTTATTATAAACAAATTTTCATTAAATATCTTTACAAATTTATCAAGAAAATCATATGGTTTTGACATAACCATGTGTTATTTTTTATTATTATAATTTATTACAATTTATAAAATTTTGTATCCTGGCTATGGCCCCCTCCCTAATCTCCTTCCAATCCCACCCTCCTTCCCTCATCTCCTCCCATGCTCCTCCCCTACTCCATGGATGAGAGAGGTTTTCCTCTCCTTCTATTTGACCCTACCCTATCAGGTCTCATCAGGACTGGTTGCTTTGTCTTCCTCTGTAGCTTAACGCTGCATCTCCCAGGTAGAGGTGATCAGAGAGCTTGTCACTGAGTTCATGACAGAGAAAGACCCCATACCCCTTACTAGAGAACCCACTAGGATACTGAGTCTATGGGCTACCTTTGAGCCAGGGGTTTTAGGTCCTCTCCATGCATTGTCCTTTGTTTGGGGTATCAGTCTCTGCAGGGCTCAGTTTTTATTTTTCCTTTTTTCTTTTGGCTTTGTTGGTCTCCTTTTGGAGTTCCTATCCCCTCCAGGCCTTTCTATATCCCCCTTCTTTCATAAAAGTCCATGCCCTCTGTCCAAAGTTTGGCTATGAGGCTTAGCCTCTGCTTTGATACTTTGACCAGTGGAGTCTTTCAAAGGCCCTCTGTGGTTGGCGCCTGCCCTGTTCTCTGACTTCTGCTTCCAAAGTCTGCTGCATTTTTTCCTTCTGAAAGAGGATTGAGCATCTTCCCTAAGGTCTTCCTTGTTGTTTACCTTCCTTAGGACTATAGATTTTGCTATTTTTATCCTACATTATATGGTTAATATCCATTTATTAGTGAGTATATACCATGTGTCTTCCTGCTTCTGGGTTACCTCATTCAAGATGGTCTTTTCTAGTTCCCACCATTTGCCTGCAAATTTCATGATTTCCTTGTCAAAAACTCAAGTGACAACACATGCTGGAGAGGATGTGGAGAAAGGGGAACCCTCCTCCATTGCTGATGGGAAAGTAAACTAAACTTGTACAACCACTTTGGAAATCAACCTGGTGTTTTCTCAGAAAATAGGAATAGTGCTTCCTCAAGATCCAGCTATACCACCCCTAGGTATATATCCAAAGTATGCTCAACTATACAACAAGGACATTTGCTCAGCCATGTTTGTAGCAGCTCTATTCATAATAGCCAGAATCTGGAAACAAGCTAGATGTCCCTCAATGGAGGAATGGATACAGAAATTGTGGTACATTTCTACTCAGCTATTAAAAGACATGTGTTATTTTGAAGTTTATAAGTTTTATTGAATAGTAAAGTTTATTTAATTCTTTGGTTGCCAAAATAATGTTTAATAATAAACACTAAAACCTAAAAAATGTAGCTATTCTCCTAGTTTGATGATATCACATCTTTATTGTATTTTATGTCTAAGTACTTATATATTGCTATCTACGCTATTTCAATTAGGTTAACTGATGATGTTTAATTAAATCATTTATTACTATTTGCCATCAAAAAATTAGTTTTTGAAATGGAATAATAAAAGTTTTTCATTCTAATTTTTATTTACACAATATTTTCAAATATTGAAATAGTTTCAGAAGGTGACAAAAAGGTATCAGTTTTATTAAAATGCATAATGGTTTTTGACTGTAATTACATTGAATGTATATGCCACATTTAAATTTAGATATTGAGAACATTAAGTCACTATTTTTGATACAACATAAAAAATCCTTTGTGTTTATCATTTGATTCTTCAGTAATTCTTTTTCTTCTTTTCTTTTCATCATATCAAGTTTTCTATTTTCTATATTTAATATATTTTAATCAAAAGGGTATTAATTAAATTAAAGTCATTCACATTATATTTTCCAAATGCTTGTGTTTAGTCTTTGAGGAAAGTAAAACATGACTTTAGATACGTTACTGATGTCACTTATTCAACATGTTAGATTTTCATTAACTTTTGAATCATTGTAAATAATATTATCTGAAATAAGTCTTTTAAACAAATAATTTCTTCATAATATTTAGACATAAATTATGTTATCACATTAGTGTACTAATTAAAGTTAGAAACCAAGACTAAAAGAATTTCCTTAACAATGTTCATAGTGTCTCTCTATAGGTATTTATTAAAAACCATGACAACCTGTGTGCCAGTGATGTGACAACAGTATACACATTTTCTAAAGAGCAGTTAAAAGCTATATACAACTTTTCTCCATCAACAAGTCATTGAGTGTGTTTTCTACAGCCATAAACCCTGTGTTGAAAGCTTTAATCTACACTATGAAGATACCAGTGAATAGAAAGGTTATAAAACACAATATTAAAAAACCTCAGGGCACATAAGTGAGCCAGTCTCTATAAGAAGAGACTTAAGATAGCCAGTTTTGATAAGACCTGATAGACTAGGGTCAGACTATTGGACACATGTCCTTTCAATTAAGAGTCCCATAAATCTATTTGCCTTCCTAAAAGCAATTATAATCAAAGCACGATCTATATTTTAGTCATATCAATCACAGTTTCTTGCTAATAATGTTTTATGATATATCATACTTTAGTGCACCTAGAAAGATTTAATAAATTGATGATATTGAGAGAAATTGCATGTGAAATAAGCTATAGTATGGAAAATTTATATTTTTATATCTCCTTTTAAGTTAAGAAGTAAATTATATTACCCATAACTGGAATGATTCTGTATTTTAACAATTCTCAAGACTCCATCATAAAACTCTTAGATTTGAACAAGGATTTTATTAATGTAGCAGGATACAAAATAAAGAGAAATTACAAATCAATAAATACAACACATCAGTCAATTGAAAAAAGGAGGAAATAACTATGCTCTCAATAGATACAGCAAAAGTATTTAACAAATTTGATAATCCATTCATGCTAACTAAAATCTTTAAAAAATTGGGTGAAAATTCAAATGACCTCAATATAACTAAGAAAACATGACAAATCACAGCTAACCTGCTTAATGAGAAAAACCTGAAAGAGTTAAACTCTAAGGCGTAGAGCAACACAAGGTTTCCAACTCTCATCAGTCTCATTCACTGTACCACTGTGAGATCCGACAAAGAACAATAAGGCAACAGGAAGAAATAAAGGACACAGAATTTCTTATGAAAGGAGTCAAACTATCCTCGTCAGCATAAGACATGATGTTATGTGCAGTAAACCTTAAGGATTATAACAAAAATCTTTTAAAATGATAATGCAGAACATAATATTAATATATAAAAATCAATGCCATTGTTTTGCAACAATGCCAAACTATCTGACAAGAAAACTACTTCATAAGAACTACAAACAACAACAATAGCAACAGAAAACTACTGAATAATAAATGTTATAAAAGTAATACATTTTTTCTGCAGTGCAAACAAGAAAACACTGGTAAAGCTTTTGAAGAGAATGGACAAGTGAAAAATTACCTTGTTCACTATTAGAAAGATCTCTTATTAATTATATTGAAGTGCTCATAAATCCTAAGCAACAGATATTGGGTACAGTCCCTAATGAAAGAGCAATTAAATTTTTCTCACAATAAAACTAATCAGAAGAGTCATAGAAAACAGAAAAAAAATATCAAATAGCTAATGCAATTTTGAGCAAATAGAACAAAGCAAGAGGCATTACAATTTCTAACTTTAAAAAGATAGTATAAAGCTATAGAAACCAAAATAGATTAGCACTGGCATCAAAATATGTGTACAGGCTACTGGACCAGAACAGGAACCCAGAGATCAGTTTCCCCTTAAACAAATCACTAATAACAAAGCAACACACAAATATATTACGAAAGATAGTACTTTCAATAAGTAGTTCAGGGGAAAACTGATATCTATATATAAAAGAATGAAACCAAGGACCATGCATGGAGATAACCAAGAACCCCTGTACAGATGTAGCTCATGGAAGCTCAGTGTCCAAGTGGGTTCCCTAGTAAGGGGAACAGGGACTGTCTCTGACATAAACTCAGTGGCTACCTCTTTGATCACCAACCCCTAATTGTGGAGCAGCCTTACCAGGCCACAGAGGAAGACAATGCAGTCAGTCCTGATGAGACCTGATAAGCTAGGGTCAGACAGAAGGGGAGGAGGAACTCCCCTATCAGAGAACTTGGAGAGGGGCATAGGAGGAGATGAGGGAGGTAGGATGGGATTGGGAATGAATGAGAGAGGGGGCTACAGCTGGGATGCAAAGTGACTAAACTGTATTTAATATAAAAAATAAAATTAAAATATTTTTATTTTTTAAATTTAATTTTATTTATTAATTATATAATATATATCATATATTATATATATTATTTTGTATCCCAGGTGCAGTCCCCTCCCTTGTCTCCTCCCAACCCCTCCCACCTTCCCTTTTCTCCTGCTATGCCCTTCCCTAGTCCCAGAAGACAACAACACAAATCCCCTCTTTTTTCAACACCATTAAACCAAAAATATTTTCTTTATTTTCCTGCAATTTATTTTCTTTATTAGTAGTTGAGAAATATGTTATGGAATTATCAAACACATAGGAAGTTTCTGAAAATATATATCTGTTGATATTTGTAAATGTTAGTTTGATTTGCTTGGTTTCTGACTGAATTGCTCTTTCTGGTCTCAAACGAATTCTGGCCATATGTTTTAATCTTCTGGCTCATTTTTTCTTCACCTGTGTCTAGCTTGTTCTCCCTGTAACTTGTCTCTGTAAAACTGTCCTGGCAATCAAGCCTTGGTAAAAAGTCTCTTTCTCTCCATGCATCTTGTTTGTCTCTCACTTAGATGTCAATTTTAAACATGGATGCTGCCTTCTAGAAAATAACCTGACCTTTATTGTTTCGGATTAAAAGTGTGTACTAAAGGGCATGTCTGTATTCCAGCCAAGACAAACAGACCTAGAAGAATGTGATCCTTTGTTAGAGCAGCCATGTTGTTGGATTAAAATTTCTCTACAGATATTCTCAATGCATTTCTCCATGTTAGTAATGTTTAATAATATGTTGTAGATGGGAGCCTACATAGCTGTCTTTTGAGGGGCTCCAACCAACAGTGGATCAAAACAGAGACTCACAGCCAAACATTTTATGAAGTGTACGGAGTCTTGTGGAAAAGTGGGGAGAAAGATAGAAGGACATGGACAGGACAGAAGCTCCACAAGAAGACCTACAGAGCCAAATAACCAGGGCCAAGAGGGGCTTGTGGAGACTGAAGCACCAACCAAAGACTATGCATAGACTGGACCAAGGCCCACTATGCATATCTAGTCAAAAGTAGATCACCTAGAAAGAGGATAAGGGTCTGTCTCCGACATGGACTCTTTCGCCTGCTTTTTTATCATTTCTTCCAAGCAGGGCTGCCTCACAGGGGAAGAGGATGAGCTCAGTCTTGATGTGACTTGATATGTTGGGGTGGGTTAGTGGTAGGGGGCTTCTTTTATCTGAGGAATAGGGTAGGAAAATGGGGTAAAAGGGAGGATGGAAAAGGAGGAAGGGGGCTACAATTAGGATATAAAGTGAATAAATAGATAATATTAAATAAATAAGTAAATAAATAAATACTTGAAAAAATATGCTGTGGAGAATTTATTTTCTGCCTTTACCTATTTAGTGCACTTTAATTGGCATCCTTTTTTTAGATTTCAGTACTTTTCTTCTGTGATTTTGCTGGAGATGTTCTTTATACAACTTCATTATACTCTTTTCCTTCTATAGCAACAGTTCAGAGATTAGGTCTTTAGAAGGTGTCTCCAAACTCTTATATACTCTGTTCATAGTTTTTATATTTTCCTATTGACCTTCATTGAGTAATACATTTTCTCTTTCATCCCCTACTTTTCAACATGATCTATTCTGTTATTGAGGTTTTCCATTTACATGTTAAGTTGGCTTACTGAGTTTCTAATTTTATTTCTAACATCGTTTCATTTTACATTTAATTCAACAGTTTGAACTCAGATTTCATCTCTTAGATTGACTGCCTTATTTCATTCAACTATTTGTTTCTGCCTTCTTTGAACCATTTAATCATCTGCTTAGCCTTTGGTGGTAACTCAGGCCACATAAATAGACATAGATCTCAGCTGCAGCAGGATCATGGACCCAGATATGGCTCCTGGTGGTAGCCCAGGCTAGGAACTCACCATGCCTTCCTCATATCTGCCTGTTCCTCACCTCTCTTGAATCTCCAGTTCCACCTTTCTCCACAGTGTACAAATCCCTCAGCTTTGCTTTCTCTTCCATCTCTCAACTGTGTACTTTATATTTCTCATCTCTCCATGACACATTGTTGATTGTAGTGACACCAGTGGCAGGTGGTTGGGTGTCTTTCTTTTGGCTGCTTCAGGTTGGTATGGCAGGTGTTCTAGTGTCTTTTTCTAGCATGCCTTCCCCCAATTCTTCCTTTTAATGTTCTAAAAACACTGTTTTATTATAGGAGGTTTTTACAGTGTTCAGAAATAGAGTAAGTAATAGCAAGGTTGGGACCCCAATTTCAAATTGTATGGTATTTTGGATGACAGCCTTTATCCCAGGTCTTCTGTTTGTCAGTTTTAGTCTTGGTATGTTCAACAGCTCATTTTAGGAGCTTGGAACACGTTTCTTCTGCTAGCATAGCCTGGTCCTGAGTTACAAGGCTGTATAAATTGAATGGAGAATCTCAGAAGGCAGCTAGCAGAACTCTGGGTCTCCTGGTAACCTAAGGTAGGTTAAGATTTCATGGTTCAGATGTAAAAGTCCCAAAGAAAAGAAGAGGGGTCAGTTGGACATGATAGATTCTGGAAAGCAGCTGGGGATCTTAGGTGTCTTGAATGGAAGGAGGAAGGTAGGGGAGAGAAACACATTAAAAACTTCAAGAGAAAAAGTTCAAGTCATCTATAACAACAGTCCCATTCCAAGAATACCCGATTATTTGACAGAAACATTTAAAGGTACAAGGGTCTTGAAGGATATATTTGAAGTCATGAAAGTCCATGACCATCAGACCAGATTATTATACCCATCAAAACTATATGCTACAAAAACAGACTAAAAGACTTTGTGACCACTAAGTCTGGTCTATAGAATATACTAAAAACAATATTTCATTCTTAAAAAGGGTAATCAAAGGGAATAGATAAAAAATGCTAGGGTAAAAAAATTCAAAAGTTCTGAGAAACCATCTCTATTATTTTTTTTATTGGAGCAAATACAGATTTTGAGTTCTGTAACATCTTCTGTTGTCTGTAACTTCATTATCATAGGTTAAGACCAAAAGCTCCCTGAGTAGGATGGAAAGATAGAGAGAATGGTTCAAAAAAATGAATCATTCTTCACCTTTCAGTGATAAATGGACCCTCAGAAATATCACATCAGATGTTAGCTCACAATAAATATACACATCTCTATGTCTTTTTATACTTACTAATAAGAAAGTAGCAATTAGAGATATATGTTATATTGGAGGAGGCTGTATTTATCCAATTGCAAGCTAAGTTGAAAATGGGCAATTTTAGGCCCTAGTGACTCAGAAGATCTGCTTTGTAAATAAACATGTGATGAGATTTGTTCACTGGATCTGATGAAAGTGCAGCCACAAGGATAACACTATAAACCTAGAAGTTGTTCTCGCTTGAAAAGTAACAATTTATTTCATATAGAAATAGTTATTTGATTAATAATGGCTTTAAATGAAAGAATTTATGAATGAAATAAAATCATAATGGCTTCATCTCATAGAGATTCAGAATTTAAACAACTCTACTTCCAAATTACAGACCTGTGATTGGCTATCTTTTCAAAAATTATGATAACAGCTATAACAGCTACTGGAATTCAAATTTCTCTTCCTCAGAGCCTCAGTGCTTCTTGCATAGAGTCTCTTTCACTGTCAGAGTAAGACCATCCTCTGAAAGTTGCAGCACGGGAAGGACAGTGGATTAGGTTTCTTCTTTAGCGTGATTTACACTTACTTGCCTTACCTAAGTATATCATAATCCAAATTTTTTCTTTCACATTATTAGCTTTTCATGTCTCTTGGCATTTAAATACTTTCTTTCTTTGCAATATCTGAGCCTTTATTATCTGGAGAATATTCAGGGAAAGAAATCTATCTGGGAGAGATTTATCCATATTCATTTGTTCTAAGTATTTGCTCAACCATGTTTGTAGCAGCTTTATTTGTATTAGCTGGATGCTGGAAACAATTCACATGCTACTCAACTGAAGAATGGATACAGAAATTGTGGTACATCTATACAATGGAATATTAATCAGCAATAAAAAAAACAAGGAAACCATGAAATTTGCAGGTAAATGGTGGGATCTGGAAAAGATCATCCTGAGTGAGGTATCCCAGAAGCAGAAAGACATATATGGTATATACTCACTCACATAGACATATATTATAGGATAAACCTACTAAAATCTGTACATCTAAAGAAAAGAAAACAGGAAACAACCTAGGAACCTGCTACAGAGGGCCTCTGAAATCCAGAAGCAAACAGGAAACAACCTCGGAACCTGCCACAGAGAGCCTCTAAAAGCCTCTGCCATGCAGACTGTCAAAGCAGATGCTGAGCCTGATGGCCAACTGATTGGCAGAGTGAATGGAATTTTATGTAAGAAGTGGGAAATAGTAAGAGCTGGAGAGGACAGGAACTCCGCAAGGAGAGCAACAGAACAAGATAATTTGAACACAGGGAACTTCCCAGAGACTCATACTCCAACCAAGGACTATCCGTGGAGATAACCTAGAACCCTGACAATGCAGCCACTTCTGATGAGAACTGATAGATTAAGATCAGAAAGAAGGAGAGGAGGACCTCCCATATCAGTGGACTTGGGGAGGGGCATGCATGTAGAAAGGGGGGAAGGGTGGGACCGGGACCAGGAGGGGAGGAGGGAGGGGCTTATGGGGAAATACAAAATGAATAAAGTGTAATTAATAAAAAAGTGTATAAATGGTAATAAGATTAAAAATTAATACATTTTAAAAATTAAAAAAAGAAACTAATCAATGGAAAGTTCTGTGTTTAACTCTGTACCCCATTTTTATTTGGATTACTTGATTTGTCGCTTTTTAACTTCTTGAGTTCTTTATATATACTGGATATTAGCCCTCTGACAGATAAAGGGCTCCTGTGCCAATGAGTTCTAGGGTCTTCCCCACTTTTTCTTCTAACTGATTTAGTTTGTCAGATTTTATGTTGTTGTCTTTGATGCACTTGGACTTTAGTTTTGTGCAGGGTGATAAATATGGATCTATTTTCTTTTTTCTGCATATAGACATACAGTTGAACTAGCACCATTTGTTGAAGATACTGTCTTTCTTCCATTGAATAGTTTTGTCTTCTTTATCAAAAATCAAGTTTCCATAGGTGTGTGGGTTTATTTCTGGGTCTTCTATTTGGACAGGAGCCTACCACAGAGGGCCTCTGAAAGACTCTACATAGCAGTGTATCAAAGCAGATATTAAGACTCATAACCAAACCTTTGGCAGAATGCAGGGAATTATATGAAAGAAGAGGAATTAGTAAGACCTGGAGAGGACAGGATCTCCACAAGGACCAAATATATCAGGGCATAGGGGTCTTTCATGAAACTGTTTCTCCAACCAAGGACCATGTATGTATATAACCTAGTACCCTTGCTTGGATATAGCCCATGGTAGCTCAGTATCCAAGTGGGTTCTCTAGTAAGGGGAAAAGGGACTGTTTCTGACATGAACTCAATAGCTAGGTCTTCAACCCCCTCCCTCCCCGAGGGAAGAGCAGCCTTGCTAGGCCACAGAAGAAGACATTGCAGCCAGTCCTGAAGAGACCTGATAAGCTAGGGTCAGATGGAAGGGGAGAAGGTCGTCCCCTATCAGTGGACTTGGAAAGAGGCAGGGAGGAGATGAGGGAGGGAGGGTGGAATTGGGAAGCAATGAGGGAAGGGGCTACAGCTGAGATACAAAGTAAATAACCTGTGATTAATATAAAAAATAAAAATTATTATAAAAAAAGAAACTCATCAAGAGGGAGGACTCTGGCTAAAATGCTCAATCCCCATCCTGAAAAGCAAAGAGGATTGATGGCCTAATGTTCTTTTGAAATGTGTACACCTCACCCTTCTTCATTCAAATGCTGATTTCTGCCCCACTCTCTGGTTTCAATCTGGATATGGCATTGTGATACTCATTCTAAGCATCTTGTCTCAACTTGGTTTAAACTTCCAAATAAAGCAACTAGGCACAATGTTGAGCTGGGAGGAGACAAAGGATAGGAAAAGGGGAGGAGCTAGAGGGCAGGAAATGAGTGGGAGGAGCTAGAGGGCAGGAAATGAGTGGGAGGAGAAGGGGTGAGAGGAGAGTTTAGAGGCAGAGC